>NC_069508.1:124126261-124726261 GCF_027579735.1 Bombina bombina
TAATCTGCCCTCCCTAACATCACCAACACCTAACTTCAAGTATTAACCCCTAATCTGCCGATCGGAGCTCACCGCTACTCTAATACATTTTTTAACCCCTAAAGCTAATTTTAACCCTAACCCTAACACCCCCCTAAATTAAATATAATTTTATTCTAACGAAATAAATTAACTCTTATTAAATAAATTATTCCTATTTAAATCTAAATACTTACCTGTAAAATAAACCCTAATATAGCTACAACATAAATTATAATTATATTATAGCTATTTTAGGATTTATATTTATTTTACAGGCAACTTTGTATTTATTTTAACCACTATTTAATAGCTAAAATAGTTAAAATAATTACAAAATTACCTGTAAAATAAATCCTAACCTAAGTTACAATTAAACCTAACACTACACTATCAATAAATTAATTAAATAAACTACCTACAATTATCTACAATTAAACCTAACACTACACTAGCAATAAATAAATTAAATACAATTCCTACAAATAAATACAATTAAATAAACTAACTAAAGTACAAAAAATAAAAAAATATTTACAAACATTAGAAAAAAATTACAACAATTTTAAACTAATTACACCTACTCTAAGCCCCCTAATAAAATAACAAAGCCCCCCAAAATAAAAAAATGCCCTACTCTATTCTAAATTACTAAAGTTCAAAGCTTTTTTACCTTACCAGCCCTGAACAGGGCCCTTTGCGGGGCATGCCCCAAAGAATTCAGCTCTTTTGCCTGTAAAAAAAACATACAATACCCCCCCCCAACATTACAACCCACCACCCACATACCCCTAATCTAACCCAAACCCCCCCCCTAACACTAAGCCCCTGAAGATCTTCCTACCTTGTCTTCACCTCGCCGGGTATCACACCGATCCGTCCTGGCTCCAAAATCTTCATCCAAGCCCAAGCGGGGGCTAGACATCCATCATCCGGCGGCTGAAGAGGTCCAGAAGAGGCTCCAAAGTCTTCATCCTATCCTGGAAGAAGAGGCGATCCGGACCGGCAACCATCTTGATCCAAGCGACATCTTCTATCTTTATCCGATGAGGACCGGCTCCATCTTGAAGACCTCCACCCACGGACCCATCTTCTTCTTCCGACGAATTCCCGACGAATGACGGTTCCTTTAAGGGACGTCATCCAAGATGGCGTCCCTCGAATTCCGATTGGCTGATAGGATTCTATCAGCCAATCGGAATTAAGATAAGAAAATTCTGATTGGCTGATGGAATCAGCCAATCAGAATCAAGTTCAATCCGATTGGCTGATTCAATCAGCCAATCAGATTGAGCTCGCATTCTATTGGCTGTTACGATCAGCCAATAGAATGCGAGCTCAATCTGATTGGCTGATTGAATCAGCCAATCGGATTAAACTTGATTCTGATTGGCTGATTCCATCAGCCAATCAGAATTTTCCTACCTTAATTCCGATTGGCTGATAGAATCCTATCAGCCAATCGGAATTCGAGGGACGCCATCTTGGATGACGTCCCTTAAAGGAACCGTCATTCGTCGGGAAGTCGTCAGTGAAGATGGATGTTCCGCGTCGGCGGGATGAACATGGATCCAGAAGAAAGAAGATTGAAGATGCCGTTGATAGAAAACTTCAGCCGGATCATGGACCTCTTCAGCTCCCGCTTGGATGAAGACTTCAGCCGGATCATGGACCTCTTCAGCTCCCGCTTGGATGAAGACTTCAGCCGGATCATGGACATCTTCAGCCCCCCGCTTGGGCTTGTATCAAGACATCAGAGGAGCTCATCTGGATCGATCGTTGAACCTGGTATGGTGAAGATAAGGTAGGAAGATCTTCAGGGGCTTAGTGTTAGGTTTATTTAAGGGGGGTTTGGGTTAGATTAGGGGTATGTGGATGGTGGGTTGTAATGTTGGGGGGGGTATTGTATGTGTTTTTTTTACAGGCAAAAGAGCTGAATTCTTTGGGGCATGCCCCGCAAAGGGCCCTGTTCAGGGCTGGTAAGGTAAAAGAGCTTTGAACTTTAGTAATTTAGAATAGGGTAGGGCATTTTGTTATTTTGGGGGTCTTTGTTATTTTATTAGGGGGCTTAGAGTAGGTGTAATTAATTGTAGGTAATTGTAGGTATTTTATTTTAATAATTTATTGATAGTGTAGTGTTAGGTTTAATTGTAGATAATTGTAGGTAGTTTATTTAATTTATTTATTGATAGTGTAGTGTTAGGTTTAATTGTAACTTAGGTTAGGATTTATTTTACAGGTAATTTTGTAATTATTTTAACTATTTTAGCTATTGTACCTGGTTAAAATAAATACAAAGTTACCTGTAAAATAAATATAAATCCTAAAATAGCTATAATATAATTATAATTTATATTGTAGCTATATTAGGATTTATTTTACAGGTAAGTATTTAGCTTTAAATAGGAATAATTTATTTAATAAGAGTTAATTTATTTCGTTAGATTTAAATTATATTTAACTTAGGGGGGTGTTAGTGTTAGGGTTAGACTTAGCTTTAGGGGTTAATACATTTATTAGAATAGCGGTGAGCTCCAGTCGGCAGATTAGGGGTTAATGTTTGAAGTTAGGTGTCTGCGATGTTAGGGAGGGCATTTTAGGGGTCAATGCTATTTATTATAGGGTTAGTGAGGCGGATTAGGGGTTAATAACTTTATTATAATAGCGGTGCGGTCCGCTCGGCAGATTAGGGGTTAATAAGTGTAGGCAGGTGGAGGCAACTTTGTGGGGGGCAGATTAGGGGTTAATAAATATAATATAGGGGTCGGCGGTGTTAGGGGCAGCAGATTAGGGGTACATAGGGATAATGTAAGTAGCGGCGGATTACGGAGCGGCAGATTAGGGGTTAATAATAATATGCAGGGGTCAGCGATAGCGGGGGCGGCAGGATAGGGGTTAATAAGTGTAAGGTTAGGGTTGTTTAGACTCGGGGTACATGTTAGAGTGTTAGGTGCAGACGTAGAAAGTGTTTCCCCATAGCAAACAATGGGGCTGCGTTAGGAGCTGAACGCGGCTTTTTTGCAGGTGTTAGGTTTTTTTTCAGCTCAAACAGCCCCATTGTTTTCTATGGGGGAATCGTGCACGAGCACGTTTTTGAAGCTTGCCGCGTCCGTAAGCAATGCTGGTATCGAGAGTTGAAGTTGCGTTAAATATGCTCTACGCTCCTTTTTTGGAGCCTAACGCAGCCATTCTGTGAACTCTCAATACCAGCGGTATTTAAAAGGTGCGGCCAGAAAAATACCAGCGTTAGCTACGCACCCCTTTGGCCGCAGAACTCTAAATCTAGGCGTTAGGCTCCAATGGGTGCCTTGTTCTAATGCCGTCAGACACGGCATGAGAACTAGCACAGTGAAGGGGGTTAGTAGTGCAGTGATGGTCAGCAATTTTAAATATATATATATGTGTGTGGTAATATATGTATATACACCTATTAACACATAAATATGTACGTATATATTCATATACATATATATTTACTGGGAACACACAGTTCCCATAGACCGCATTGTAAAGTCACTTTTTAGTGCCATTTTGTTTTCTAACACCCCACACCCAACACTTTTAACCCCTAAAAACTGCCCAGTGCAGTAGGTTTTTATTTACAAAAAAATGCTACATTGCTTTTCCTTAAAAAATTAAAAGAACCTTTTTTGGAGGGGCATTTGTTGCTTGTTCAGAAAATTAACCAGAGATCTGATTTCTGGTTAATTTTCTGAGCACTATTTGCTACCGTGAGCTTGCTGTAGCAATAACCAGCCACTTGTAATGGCTGGCTATTTATCGTGCACCCACAATTGGCAAATGTGCCCGTTCACGGGAGTGCAATAAATTAGTGCTCCACTTGTAATCTAGCATTTAAAAGGCAGAACACATGATTGTAAAAGGGGACTCATGCAAAGGGCATTTGAATGCAAAAAAAACACATACAATTATCCATCCATATGTGTTTATTTCCAGTACTTGTAACACATTGTTTACAAGAATAATCATATCTAAATATAAACAAATGTCTTCCTCATATTCCTAACTATATATATATCTATCAGCATAAAGGAACGCACTCGCCGGGTCTTATATGTATGGTATTCTTTATGTATTAAACAATACCATAGATATAAGACCCGGCGAGTGCGTTCCTTTATGCTGATATTATTGTTATTTTGAATGCACCCCGGGCAATTTGGACAAAAAAGGTTATATTATAGCTTAGTTTAAAGGCCTTTTTTAAATAATCTCCAAAAGCTAGTTTGGGTTTTACAAATACAAAATGCAATATATATCTTCCTTAATCAAAAAAATAATAATTGGAAAAACAATATTACAATTTTTAAGTGATTTACACAACTATCCAAAATAAATAAATAAAAAAAAGAAATGGTCAAGCTGTTAAAACAACAACAACAAACAAGTAAATAGGATACATAAAACCAGAAATTATTTTAACAGATTCAAGAGCGTAGGGCGGGATGTTTGCCAAGTCTCATAACATAACTATGGCAGCTACCCAGACAAGACGATGCTGACGCTTGAACATGTTTGCTTTTGACTCCGTTGGCAATATTTAAGATTTCACACCAGATGGAACTAGATTTAGACTTCATGCAATCATTTGGGGCATGCATCATACAAGCTCAGTATCACTGTGCTGAGAAAGTGCTTAGCTATTAGAAATTTCACAATGCCAGGGACAAAGCATTAATATTTCTCAAGCTATTTGACATTCTTCAGCAGTGTCTCCCTAGAACTAAACAGCAAATTTCTCAGCACATGTAAATCATATATTTCATGTTTAATTCCTCTACAGATTCCCATCAATAACAATAATAGTCTGTGCATCTCTAACAAAATACTTTGTGCAAAATGATACAACAATGAGATATCTAATGCATTATACAAATGTAATTAACTTAATATACTGATTATTATGCAATATGGCTTCTCTACAGCCTTTTCTTTTTGTCAGATGAAATTTATTGCAAATCTGCTGTCTTTTCTAATTTTAATGTATAGTTTTAATTTAAGTCAACATATATATCTTATTAAAGGAACAGTTTTATTACATATTAAAGAGGAATAATAAACCATATGTCGCTTAAAGGGACATCCAAGTCTATTTCTTATGTATTGATCAGACAATATTTACTGCTTTGCAAATAATCTGCAGATTTAAAACTGTAATTCTGTATAAAGTATGCATTGGCTTGCAGGCCAGATATGAACCATTTGAAAATAATGTTATTTATCTTTATTCACTTGATGTTACCAATTAGGGAGAGATAGCTCCTGCACATATCAACCGATTATTATGCAGCATGTAGCATGCACTCCAGCCTATCTTGGGGTGGGTGGAAACCCACCTATCTTTACATTAAAATTAAGTATAATTAAACATTTTGGAAAAGATTATGAGTGGCGCCCTAACTGTAGCAGGCAACCAATATGGGGTAATTCCCATGTGTATAGCAAGCGTATTACGAGTTGAAAGTAAATGTGTTCGCTCTAGTGCAACTGAATGTAAACACGCATCGGGTTAGCGCAACTTCAGAGCTTGCATGAACGGTAGGGGAAGAAAAAAAAATGCATTAAATACATGTAAACTCATATAAACATTGTCTGATAATAATTAGTAAAAAAAAAAATATTTTAAAAGTTAGAAGGGTTCAAAGATAGATGGTATAAAGTTTTTGAAAAAAGAAAGGCTGCAAAGGGCTTTAACATATTTATTTATGCATACATAGACATGTCTAAATATGTGTATGTATGTATGTATGTATGTGTATATATATATTTTTATATATATATATATATATATATATATAAGTACACAAGATAAGTGAACCAGTAGAAAGAATCCACTGGATCAATCCTCGGCGCTCACTATCAGATAAAAGCTATGCCACAAAGTATATACTATATACCCAGCACCTCATATAAAGATTCTAGCACGATATAACTAGCTGCCAAACCCTAAAATAACAGAGGAGACCTATCACCCCTCTAAGAGAGAAGGAAAGAAGGAAGAAGCAGGGTGGCGCAGAGAATCAAAACTAGAAAACACAACAGATGAAATACAGTACACAGTAATAATGTGACAGTATGGTAAGAGCAATACAAATGTTAATCAGAGTAAAATAAAAATAATAATAAAAATAAGAGCAATAAAAATAAATAAAATTAAAATACACTAAAAAGAGAACAAGAATAATCCAGAGCACATAAAAATGTGGAGAACACAGTCTTCAAGCGTATCCCCTATTAGATGTACACTTACTTCAGGGAACCTCAATCAAATGAGGTAAGAATGTAGCACTTTCATAAATGGGCAAGGCACCTCCTGTAGAAAAGATATAGAACGATCAACTGGATCTCCCAGATATTGGCCTTCTGTGTCTTGGAATATAGATAGTAGAATCCTCCAAGTATCCTTGTGCTCTCTTTAGGTGAGTAGTAACTTCCAATATCAGTGTAGGTGTCATATAAGAAGAACCAGAAAAGCAAACATAGTGTAAAACTGCTTTAATATGACATAAATGACACACGATAAGTTACACTCACATAAAAAACCTCAACTAATGAGGTATGAAGAAAGCACATAAGCGTGATAAAACAGTAGCTCAGGCGTCCAAAGAATATCCGTAGTAGGGATAATGGTTCAAAGAACAGTAACAGGCTCCACGGTCACAGAGGCATCAAACAGTTCATACAACAGGTAATGTATCTTCCTAATTTATCTTACGCGTTTCGAAGGGTAGAGCAAAATTAGATTCCCTTCTTCATCAGAGATATGGACTATTATAAAACTCACCTATAAATAGTGCCCCAAAGTAGCTACATTCAATTAGACAATCTACCGCGAGAGGTTTGACACGCACGCTGGCATTTCCGGGGTCCGTGACACGCAAGGCGTACTTCCGGACATGCGCATACAGACGGACCTCTAGCTCAGGATAGACCGTTGTCATAGATACGGACAACATTAATCCCATAAGAAAGGAGATAGCGGATGTGCCCGCTATGCGAGTCAATACGAAACGGGGTTTATAACAATATGACATAGAGTATCACTAAAATAAAACCTGAACAAAAATAGGAGTATATTAAAATACATACTATAGTCAAATGATTAAAATTACAATTAATATTTCTAATACATACCCAGATAAAAATATAAATAATTAATAAATAGATATATCATTCAGAGGTTATTTTACCCCAACATATTTCATTGGAATAAAAATACAAATACATACAAGGCTACATTAAAAGTGAAAATATCCTAAAAACATATATAATATTTTAAAAAATATATATCTAGAAATATATTATATAAATATAAAGTGATACTTTATATTTCTAAGAGGAACAGTAAAGATTATATAAGAATTATAAAAATAAGACCACTCAGAAAAATATAAATATGTAAACAGGTAAAGAGAAGTTGTATTAGGTCTATAGTGGGTCTTTAGAAAGGCAGCAATGTCTATATCCACATTTAGTCCAGCTGTGACCCTCGTATTGAATGCATGGATCCAATATGTCTCTCTCTGTCTCAGGAGAGTTTCCCTATTGCCACCTCTAATTCCTACATTAACATGCTCTAAGATCGTACCTCTTAAGCATTCAGGGTTCTCATGGTGTATCTGTCTATAGTGTTCAGACAAATTATGGGATTTTAGACCTTCTTTGATATTCGTAACATGCTCATAGAGCCTTTTTTTGTATGGTCTAGTAGTCCTCCCTATATACTGAAGATTACAACTACATTGTAATAGGTATACTACATATGTAGTTTTACAGTTAACCAGGCTCTTGATCCTGCATTCTTTACCATTTGAAGTAGAATTGATACTTTTTGTAGTTTTTTTTCCATGATACATCCTTTCACATGATACACAGTTCAATCTGTTGCATCTATAGAATCCTATCGATTCCTTATTTAGCCAATTATCTTTGCTTTTCATATCTTTCAATTGACTGGGGGCTATATAGTTGTTTGTACATATATATTTAAGTCAGGACCGGTCTGGGAATAAAAATAGGCCCGGGCAGGACTTCTGGTGGGTGGGCTAAGGTGCAGCAGCGTCCTGAATGAGCTCCACTCTGCAATTCCACAAAAGTGGAATAAATCTCAGTTAAGTGCTGGTGCACCTACCCCAAGCGATAAATCCATTGCACATAAGGTGCCCGGACACGTACTGCCGCTGGATTAAATATACCTCTCCCCCACCGGAGGCATTTTTTGCACAACTATTAATCTTTGGAGCGGCACTAGACGCCGAGCTCTGATATTCAACTGGGGACTTACAGTGGGTAACAGATTGCAAGTACCATCCCCAAGTCTTGACATCCAAAGGGGTCTAACAAGCAGTGCAGCTGCCAACGAAGAAGGCTTGGATCTTCTGGTGCCTCTTCTGCGTAACGGTGAGACTTCTGTGCAACAGTGGGAAAATAAACTGCCGCCATCTTGGTCAGATAATAGCCTCTGCAGAGCCCCCAGCTTACACTATAAATATCTGGATACTCTTCCTCTGACCTGGGCATTGAATTATTGTGCAGTTTTGGGGCTCTAAAACTTCTGATAATGGGGAGCTTTATTTAGACCTGCAGAATAGGGCCTTGAGAGTTATGTAGATAATTTGATATACATAACTTATACGCATCTCTACAGCGGAACCAAAAAGCCAGCCACTATTTTGCAGGAGAGAGAGAGGTAGAAATATTGCGGGTTACATTTATCACAACTAGCCCATAACTAACAAATCACTTATTGGAATACCAGTGTGATGGGCATAATAACAACCCCTAAATTTAAGGAAAGAGATCAGAGGGTTAGTCTGGGAGAATGGCTCTAGCTGTGACGGAGCGTTCTATGCCCTGTAGACAAAAATACTTACCCTGAAAAAGGACACTTTGCTTGGCGCATATTAACCCCAGGGTATTGCTGTGTGTCTGGGGAACTTAATCTATTGCTGCACCCCCTACTCACATCACTGGTGAAATCCATGAAAATGGACAAGTATTTTCAAAGACGTTCACCTTCCACGCAAGGAAACATGAGCCATAAGTCTAAGGCAACAGACAGAAGGCAAACACATCTGGCTGAAATGCACACAGAGAACCATCAACAGATGGAGATTTTGACATCCCAGAGGGGAGACCAAATGGCATTTCTGGCTGAAATGCACACAGAGAACTCATATAAACATTGTCTTATAATAATTAGTAAAAAAAATAATATTTTCAAAGTTAGAAGGGTTCAAAGATAGAGGGTATAAAGTTTTTGAAAAAAGAAAGGCTGCAAAGGGCTTTAACATATTTATGCATACATAGACATGTCTAAATATGTGTATGTATGTATGTATGTGTATATATATATATATATATATATATAGATGTTTGTACATATATATTTAAGTCAGGACCGGTCTGGGAATAAAAATAGGCCGGGGCGGGACTTCCGGTGGGTGGGCTAAGGTGCAGCAGCGTCCTGAATGAGCTCCGTTCTCTGCAATTCCACAAAAGTGGAATAAATCTCAGTTAAGTGCTGGTGCACCTACCCCAAGCGATAAATCCATTGCACATAAGGTGCCCGGACACGTACTGCCGCTGGATGAAATATACCTCTCCCCCACCGGAGGCATTTTTTGCACAACTGTTAATCTTTGGAGCGGCACTAGACGCCAAGCTCTGATATTCGACTGGGGACTTACAGTGGGTAACAGATTGCAAGTACCATCCCCAAGTCTCGACATCCAAAGGGGTCTAACAAGCAGTGCAGCTGCCGACGAAGAAGGCTTGGATCTTCTGGTGCCTCTTCTGCGTAATGGTGAGACTTCTGTGCAACAGTGGGAAAATAAACTGCCGCCATCTTGGTCAGATAATAGCCTCTGCAGAGCCCCCTGCTTACACTATAAATATCTGGATACTCTTCCTCTGACCTGGGCATTGAATGATTGTGCAGTTTTGGGGCTCTAAAACTTCTGATAATGGGGAGCTTTATTTAGACCCGCAGAATAGGGCCTTGAGAGTTAATTTGATATACATAACTTATACGCATCTCTACAGCGGAACCAAAAAGCCAGCCACTATTTTGCAGGAGAGAGAGAGGTAGAAATATTGCGGGTTACATTTATCACAACTAGCCCATAACTAACAAATCACTTATTGGAATACCAGTGTGCTGGGCATAATAACAACCCCTAAATTTAAGGAGAGAGATAAGAGGGTTAGTCTGGGAGAATGGCTCTAGCTGTGACGGAGCGTTTTATGCCCTGTAGACAAAAATACTTACCCTGAAAAAGGACACTTTGCTTGGCGCATATTAACCCCAGGGTATTGCTGTGTGTCTGGGGAACTTAATCTATTGCTGCACCCCCCCCCCCCCTCACATCACTGGTGAAGTCCATGAAAATGGACAAGTATTTTCAAAGACGTTCACCTTCCACGCAAGGAAACATGAGCCATAAGTCTAAGCCAACAGACAGAAGGCAAACACATCTGGCTGAAATGCACACAGAGAACCATCAACAGATGGAGATTTTGACATCCCAGAGGGGAGACCACATGGCACTTCTGCAAGAGTTAAAGTCCTTCTTTCTCCCCAAAATGGACTCTTTGCAGGTCGGGAGTAGACACCCTGACCAGTGAGGTATGCCAGTTCTCCTCTCGTCTCACTGCTGCAGAATCCCATATATCAGAAGTTGAAGACCGGCAAATGACCCCCGAATCATCTCTCAGGTATCTTCAAAAGGAAAATCAACACCTGCAAGATTGCATAGACGACTTGGAGAACAGGAGCAGGCGCAATAACCTGCGTATAGTGGGGGTACCTGAGTCAGTAATGGGAAAAGATTTTCTAGAATTCACCGCTCTTACCTTCCCCAAATTGTTAGGTATGTCACCTGATATATTGCCGATTGATGTGGAGCTGGCGCATAGGGTGGGTCTTGAAAGAACTTTAGAAAATGCAAAGATGAAGCCTCAACAGGTTATCTATAAATTCCTGAATTTTCAAGAAAAGGTTAGAATACTACGTGCATATAGAGAACGGAAAGAGATGAGGGGTCCAGGCTATTGCTTTTCAAAGATTATTTGGCTGAGGAGTTTGCCCCTTTTTGCACCCATCTTCATGAACAGGGCCGCCAGGTGGCCCTAATGTTTCCAGCTAAACTTTGTCTCCAAACATCATCAGGAGTTAAATTCTTCCATTCCCACAAAGCTCTACAAAGTTTCTATGCCACGGAAGAACAGCAAGCCCACACATGACCTTCTCAACATTAATAATGTGCCTGAGGAACTCCCCTTGAGCCTTTAAGATGGCTATGACAGTCCTGTTTTTGTATTTTTCATTAGCTTATCTCTTCTGCCTGTTGTTCAGGCAATGTCAGCGGAAAGACTGGGGGTCGATGGTTATGGGAACCCAGGTTCAATATCACATGAGCCCACTGAGAGCTATTGTACAATTACAAATGTCTATTCAGAAAGTTCATGGAGATATATTTTGGAGTATATATTCTTTTTGTGGGGTGTTGGGGGTGGGTCTGGGGATAAGTATGACATTTGTTTGTTCCATGCATTTTGGGTATGATCGCAGAGGTCTTGCAGTTGGGTCTCTAACCAACTGTCATGTTTTGGTGTTGGTGTGCTTTGGACGCTGGAACAAATAGTCTGCTAGTCAAAATGTGAAAAGCCTTATCCACTCAACACAGCATTCCATGTGGTTACTGAAAACTGTATTTCAACTAATTATGCAATGTGTTCATATTGTTATTTATTGTTGTTTTGTTTGTTATGTTTTGGGGGTGGGAGGGGGGATGGGACACTTGTTTGTTCTCTGTGTATGTGGCTCAGCATAAGGGATTTCCCTACCCTGTCCCTAAACCCTCGTTGTGAGTTGGACATGCTGGGCTGCAGATACAGGAATAAGGGATATACTATGCCACTTGTTTGCTCCATTCATTCTGAGTACAATCTCAGGAACCTAGCAGTATGGTCTCTAACCAACTGTCATGTTTTGGTTTGGGTGTGCCATGGATGCTGGAGCAGGGAGTCTGCTGGTCTGAAGGAGAAACGCTTAATTTACTTAGCATGGTTCCTGGTGCGGATGTTGAAAACTTCATTTCAAATGGCTATTCAATCTGTTCATATTGTTATTTATTGTTGTTTTGCTGGTTCTGTTTGGGGGGTGGGGGGGGGATGGGTTGTTTGTTTGTTCTCTTTGTTTGTGGCTCAGCCTAGGGAGTTTCCCTAAATGGCTTCTCAGTCCTTGTTGTGGGTTGGGCATGTTGGGCTGCAGTTGCAGGAACAGAGGATGTATCAGACCAAGCATTGTGCATTGTTGGGATCTGGCTTTTATTACCATATTGCTGCCCAGAGTAACTTATCACGGTTTATCTGCCCAAACCCTCATACTGTGCAACTTGTATCTCCTGAATAGTGTCCAGATTACCCAGGAAGCAAGAGTTTATTGTTTAACTGTACTGAGGAGGGTGGGAGGTAGGTGGTCACTTGTTTGCTCTCCTCGCCTGAGGTGCTTCTGCACTAATTCCTTAAATACACCCCTAAGTGTCCTTCGAGCCTTAGAATTGTGGTTCCACGGGTGTGAGAGCAAAGAACTTATGGGAGGAGGGGTTGATTATTGGGATAGTGAGTTGTCCTTGTGTATAACATGTTTCATGTTCCTGTTCGGCTGTTTGTCTACCCGTTTATCTATATTAGCACTCAGTCCACCTGCACACTACGAGTCACTATGTGGGAGTAAGGACCTTCTCTTTGCTCCCTGGCTTGGGGAATTGGGATGTTTGATAACCTTATATTGTTTGATGTGTGTTGACCGCTGCAGACTCTGTCTCCCCATTGCCCTTCTTCTGTCTCGTCCCTGTCTCACACACAGCTATTCACTGAGTAGACATGCATCTTAGACTTACCACATGGAATGTTGGGGGAATTAACTCTCCCATTAAGCAATAGGCTATTCTTACACACTTACGTCGCTTGGGAACTGATATGGCCTTTTTACAAGACACCCATCTCACTGATGATGAGCACGCTAAGTTAAGAAGTGACTGGGTGGGGACAGCCCAATATCTTTCATATACAAAGGCAAGCAGAGGCGTAGCTATCTTCTTTGAGAAGAAATGATGTATGAAGATCACACACACGCATGTAGATACAAAAGGGAGGTTTCTTATAGTGCGCAGATCAATACAATAGATTGCACCTTTTGTAATATATATGCACCCAATCACAGGTCCTCTTCATTTTGGAATACACTGTTACAGTCCCTGGTTCCATATGCGGGGTCAGGATTGATCATAGGTGGGGATTTTAATTTAACACCTTTGCATTCACTTGATAGAGTATGGCTTCAGGGCAGGACAGTGAGGGATCCCTATTCTCACTAAAAAAGCCAGATTTGAAAAGAAGATATTTGACAGACTTCACTTAGACCTGGAGGTGTGTGACATCTGGAGGCTACGCCATCCAGAGGAGAGAGATTATACCTGTCTTTTCAAAGCTAAGGCTACCCTCTCTAGAATAGACATGTTCCTTATCTCAAACTCCCTTATCCCTCAAGTTAGATAGGATAAAATACATGACATCATAATCTCTGACCATGCTCCGGTGGAACTGACCCTAGAACCCCAGGGACTGAAACCCACTAGGAACTCTTTATGCTTTCCCACATACTTAAAGGATTCAGAGTCATTCATAAACTTTTTATCCCACTGTTGGACAGACGTTTACACAGACAATCTGAGACACATGGACAACCCACAATTATTTTGGGAGACTACAAAGACGGTGTTTACGGGACATATAATTTCATATGTAGCAGCAGTTAAACGCAGGACTCAAAGATATCTAGAACTCCCAAGGAAATTAGGTCAGGCTTTCCAGGTATACCATACACAAAAGTCTTCTGTAACCTTTGACCTCTATATAGCAGATAAAGAAAACTTAGATGCCTTTCTCAAGCAGCAAGCAGTTGCAGGACTTTTAAAAATATCAAGCAAATTTTATAGATTTGGCAACAGGTCAGGTAAACTTTTAGCATCTCTGACCAAAATGCACACAACAAAATCGAATGTTACTGCGCTTAAACACCAGGGAAAAACTTGTACATCGCCTTCCGAAATTGCAAACGGCTTTGCCCAATATTATGCACGATTGTACACACGACAACCACCGAGCAATTTGGAGACACAAGCTAATTTTTGGCAGTCGATCTGTCAGGTTAGGAAATATCCAGAAGTAGACCCAAATGCAAGGGCGAACTTAAACAACACCCTTGCACTCTGAGTTTAATCCAGGACGTGACCCCACGACAACCTCCAAAAAACAAAGTACTCACGATATGGAGCAGGGTTAGCCTGTGCCAAAGTAATTCATGATATCAGCCAGATAGACTTCTGAATAAGGAACTGGTTTCAGGAAATGCCTTCCACAGAATCAGGAGAGCAGGGATAGTCACTTATACTCAGACAGAAGAAGGGTAAAACAGGAAACAGTTAATAATGCAGGAGTAGGTCATTTGTTATCAGGCAGTCTTAAGGTTAACACTGTGTAGACAGTCTTTGCAGAATATGCAACAGGTAATCAGGCAGTTTGAGGGTTAACACTGAGTAGACAGTCTTTGCAGAGTATGCAACAGGTAATCAGGCAGTTTGAGAGTTAACACTGTGTAGACAGTCTTTGCAGAGTATGCAACAGGTAATCAGGCAGTTTGAGAGTTAACACTGTGTGGACAGTCTTTGCAGAGTATGCAACAGGTAATCAGGCAGTTTGAGGGTAAACACTGTGTAGTCAGAACTTGCAGAATTAATAACATGTAATCAGGTAGTTTGAAGGTTAACACTGTGTTGTCAGAACTTGCAGTGATAGCAACAGGTAAGATGGTAGTTTGAAGGTTAACACAGATAATCAGTACTTGTGGAGATTGGCAACAGGATATCCAGCAGTTTGAAGGTTTACACTGAATAATAGTATTTGCAGAGTTTGGAAACAGGTAAACATGCAGATTGAAGGATTCACAGAAATAACAGTATTTGAATAGTTTGCACTACACAGAGTAGTCTGAATATGCAGGGTTTGCAGCAGGTAAACAGGAAGTTTGAAAGTTTCACAAAACAAGCAGTACTTGCATTGTTTGGAGACAGGTATTCAGGAGGTTGAAGGTTAATCCAGCATAGTAAGTCCTTGAAGAGATTGGCAACAGAAAAGCAGCAGTTAGAGAGATTCCTCAGCGAAATCCTAATAGAAGCCTCAAAGTTAACAAACAAACGGACACTGGAGAAACAGGAAGCCAGAATAAAAAGCCTGGTTGTGACATCATCAGGAAGGGGTGGCTCAGACACCTGTCAATCAAGCACACAGAGAGGACTGCAGAGCTTCCCAGCAGCTGAGCGTGACACAATCTCTTTACGGTAAAGCACCTGGCCCCAATGGGCTTCCCATTTAATTTTACAGACTCCTATAGACACAGGTCTCTCCCACATTGGAAAAATGATACAATGTGTATTTCCAGGAAGACGTTGTGCCTTCTGGAAATTTCTCCTCGACTCACATCACTCTTATTCCAAAACCTAACAAGGACCATACACTGCAAGAGTCCTACCGCCCCATCTCCCTGCTTAACACTGACTATAAAATACTTATGAAGATGTTAGCAAATCGTTTAAGATCCATACTCCCTTCTCTCCTACACCCAGACCAAACAGATTTTGATTTTAAGCGCACATCGGTTGTTAACTTGTGCAAGGTTCTTCATGCCATCAACCACTACTGGACCCAGTGGAGGAGTGATGAGGTGGAGGGGGCTTTGAAGGCCTTCCTGCTTTTCCTGGCACAGAGAAGGCCTTTGATCTCGTTGAGTGGCCACACTTGTTCAATACCATGCAATGTTTTAATTTCCAGGGCCCCTTCTTGGAGATTGTTCGTAAAGTCTATATGGGACCACGAGCAAGTATACTGGTGAATGGTGTATTCTCCCCTGACTTTATCCTGCACGGGGCACCCGGCAGGGGTGCCCACTGTCTCTCTTACTCTTTGACATAGCCTTAGAGCCATTAGCGACTAAGCTTAGACAGATCTCCCCAGAAATCAACATTCAAGGTACACCGGTTTAAATTGCACTTTATGCAGATGACATGATGCTCTATATTCCGCACATTTTACGGATGATTTCGGACTTTGTAGCTTCTCAGGCTACAAAGTTAACATTTCTAAGTCGGAGATATTGTGGTTCAATAGACACAAGCACTCGCCTCACAACTATCCATTTGTGGAAACCCACAATACACTCACCTACCTGGGCATCCACCTGCACAAAAAACATACAAGATTTATGAGTTGAATATCTCCAGGCAGTGCTCTGCCCTGCCTACTCAAATGCAGGGTTGGATGAACTTACCTTTGGGCCTCTCGAGCCGTATTAGCCTGGTTAAGATGGCTATCCTGCCTAAGCTTTTGTACCCTCTTCTTGCCCTGCCCTACCTTATTACCAGGAGTGGTTTGGCAACCCTGTCCGGGGCTACTCATTTCTTTATTTGGAAAGGGAAAAAAACTCGTATTGCATCTGATAAATTACAGTTCCCTTACCTGAGTGGAGGGCTGGGTCTCCCGAACTTGAAGCTGTGTAATTAGGCAGCTTTAATTAGATTGGTGGTCGATTGGCAGCTCAATACCTCACATTTTTGTAGTGCACAACTGGAAGAGTAAGTGAGTGCCCCTATGGCCCTATCTTATTTACCATACACCCCTCTTGGTACTATTCTACCTACAATCAAAAAGAATCCCCTATATCAAGACCCCCCTTAGGACATGGCACATGGTATTCAAATGCCTAAAATAAAAATCCCACACCAAAATTCATTCCTATTATGGGCAATGAGGAATTCCCAGCGGGCAACACCTCGGCACCTTTTCAGTGCTGGATACAACTAGGAATTAGAACTGTGGGGGATGTTCTAGATCCTCTTCAACATTCATTCATTAAGATCCTTTCAGGAATTACACAGACAATTCAACATTCCCAGCAAACACTTCTATGCTTACCTGCAACTCAGACACTACATAAATGTCTTGCAAAAAATAACCCAGGGTTTTGGCATGCCTCCCCCTTTGCCATCTCACATACATTATTCCAAATGGGAATCTTTTCATCCTCTGAATTCTATAAAAGATTGTTAAAACAAAATGAAGCAACAGTACAGACAAAGATACTTGAGGGACTCACCCCATTGATGACGATGGACATATCAATTTTAGATATAAAAGTTAGTCTAGAAAGGGCAAAAACTGCAAACCTAGTGGTCCCATTTTGAGACGCACAAGTCAGATTACTTCATAGGGACTATATCACCCCAGACCTACTGGCTAAGTGGAATCCTAACCACCCTAAAACTTGTATCAAATGTCATAGTGACAACCCTCAATTCCAACACTATTTTTATTCCTGTCCAGTGATTAGACAGTTTTGGGGATGTCTTCAGTATAAGCTTAAGACTACATTTGGAGTGGACATTACCCTCGATACAGATGACATTTTCCTCTTTTTCTCTGGGAGGGTCATTATAGAAAATTGCACAAATTGTTAACGCTATCCATATTACTGGCAAGACATATACTGTGTATGTGGATATCTAATAAGGCTCCAACAGTAGCGCAGTTTAGAAAGCTCTTATTTAAAGTCTTTATTGAACAGTACAACACTTAACTAGATATTAGACATAGGCTTGGCCCCATCCTTAAGAAGTGTCAACCCTATTTAACATCACTTACCCCGCCTATACAGAAACAGGTACTACAGCCATTTCTCCACCACAAAATAATGTTGGCTGCCATATTGAGTGGTGAGTGGCCCGCAATTGCAGAACTGATGGATGATCTTTCCCTTGAGATAAACCTGGAAGAGCTTTTGTTTTAGGTTCAATATGCTTTGGGCTGGCTGGTGTGGGGTGTTATTGGATAGATCTTAGTTAAATTGTTTAATGGTTATGTAAGTTAAAGGGACACTGAAACAAAAAAAAATATTTTGTGATTCAGATAGAGCATGCAATTTTAAGCAACTTTCTAATTTACTCCTATTATCAATTTTTCTTCGTTCTCTTGCTATCTTTATTTGAAAAAGAAGGCATCTAAGCTTTTTTGGGTTCAGACCTCTGGACAGCACTTTTTAATTGGTTGATGAATTTATCCACCAATCAGCAAAGACAACCCAAGTTGTTCACCAAAATTGACCCGGCATCTAAACTTACATTCTTGCATTTCAAATAAAGATACCAAGGGAATAAAGAAAATTTGTTAATAGGAGTAAATAGAAAGTTGCTTAAAATGCCATGCTATATCTGAATCACAAAAGAAAAAAATTGGGTTCAGTGTCCCTTTAATGTTATAATTGTATATATGTAAAATTGGAATGCAGCCTTCGTCAAGAAGAAAGGATGTGAACCTTAAGACAGCAGGGAATTGAGCACAATTCTGCTGCAACAAGTCATTCTATGAACTGCTTCATGGGGTTGTAGGGGCATTGGACATTCAAAAATTTGAGAGCAAGTCCAATCACATGTGCTAATTTGTAACTTTATGAATTGCTATGTCTAAGACATCCTTGCAATTGTAACCAGATTCCAGTTGTATGTCCTTGTATTGTATGAGGGCTATATTTTCATTAATAAAAAAATAGGCCCGGGCATTTAAAGGAGTAGCCCACATCAGTTAGAGCTCTGTCAGCTAGGTAGCCATAATGGACCCAATTCCTCATCCTGCAGCACCTCTGCTTAAAAGCCAGACAGAAAATGTCTGCTTTACAAAATAGTAATACTATAAAAGCTTTCCTATTGTTACCCATATTAAAAGTAGGTGGGACTTCTATATAGCAGCAATGTATGCCCTATGGTCAGTTTGGGCCTGATTAAGTATTTGTGTTTTACTGTGTATGTACTGTACATACAGTATTTAACATTTAAATATTCTTCACTCACAGGATAATGTACTTTTTATTGTAAATACATATTTCTCTATATATCTATGTACCTATATACCTGTATATCTATTCCCGTAGATATATAGGTATAGATATGTATTTTACATGAACATATTTCCTTCCATATGGCAGGTAGAGTCCACAACTTAATTCCTTACAGTTGGGAAATACAACACCTGGCCACCAGGAGGATCCATAGACACCCCAGCCAAAGGCTTAAATATCCCTCCCACTTCCCCTATCCCACTTCTCCTATCCCCCAGTCCTTCTTTGCCTTTCGTCACTATAGGAGGTGGCAGAGAAGATTTAGAAGATTTGAATAAGTCCTGTAATGGGTATGTTCCCTTCAACAAAGGACTAGAGTTTTAAGTAATCATGCCAACCTCTCAGTGAGACTATTGATGAAAGTTGGAGTCTGGAGATGCCGGGAAAGTTTTTCTGCGAACCCATCCAGACTGTCGCTAACAGCTTTTGAGCAATCAGTGTTGACGAGTTTCACTGCTTGCTGCTACACACTCAAGCTCATGTCAGAAGCGCTGAGAGGCTGTGCCTATTCCACAGCATGGATCCTGGAGAGTAAGACCGTTTTTGTTATTTATACAATTTAAGTCGCTATACAGGGTCACAGTGTGACTCCTTCATACCTCATTAGGATCAATGGTTAATATTTCCTTCAGGGAGATTATTGGAGCAGTTTGGGGAATTATATCTGCTTAATGTGAGAGTTTTTTTAGGCTCATAGACTGTGTGTTTTCTGGCTTGGAACAAACAGGTTTCACTTTAGTTTTTGAAGTGTTACACAGTGCACAATAGCTTGGCGCCCTTTTACATAGTAGGGGAAGTCCTGTAATACGTACCACGTGACCGGGTGCAGTCTCTTTCATTTCCTAAGATCCTGCTGCAGACATCACTCCTGAGGTGAGTGTTTTCACTGTTAGCTGTCTGGGTCTAGGAGGTGGTTAGTGCCCCAGTCATTAGGAGTATTAAGGTGACATTTTTTAAATAAAAGCATTTCTTTTTAATTGTCCTTCTGTGGGTATATACAAAGCTATGGAGGACTCTGATTCTACATTAGAAGGTTCCTCTCCTTCTGTACTGATTAATAATTCCTGTTTACATTGTGAGAAGGCTGTGGTTTGCCCACTTGCTCAATTTTGTTCCATTTGCCTTAACACTGTTCTAAAGTCTAAGAAGGGAGACAAGGCTACTAATACTCATAGCACTATTAGCCCTTTTGAGCTGTCTACTTCTCAGGAATCTGGGTCCTGAGAAATCACTACCCTTTCTACATTACCCACTCCACATACAGTTTCCCACAGCTCAACTAATCCTCCATCTGGAGGGGGCTTTTTTCCCCACAGAATTTACAGTGCAGTTACAATCAGTGGTGTCTATGGCCCTGAGTGCCTTACCTTGGTCTAACAAACACAAGAGAATGGTTAAACATAGTTCTCCTAAACTAGAGTCATTTAAATATTTGTTGGATTTAGCTCCTATATCCCATCTATCTGAGGATGAGTCAGTTAACCTCTGTAGTTTCAGAGGGTGAGCTTTCTGAGTCAGAGACTTAAGTTTCTAAACCTCCTTCAGTGGAGGAACCCTCCTTTAGATTTAAAATTGAGCATCTGCATTTTTTATTACAGGGGGTTCTGTCTACTCTAGAGGTTCCAGAGAATACACTCCCTGTGGAGCCTAAGATCCCTAAATTAGACAGGGTTTACGAAGATAGGAAGATCCCTCTGACTTTTCCTGTGCTAGTTAAGATGGTGAACATTATTAGCAAATGGGAAAGAGTTGGAACTTCTTTTCCCCCCTTGTCTACTTTAAAAAAAAAAAAAATATTCCTGGTCCCTGACTCTCAATTAGATTTGTTGGGCTCCATCCCGAAGGTGGATGGCGCTATCTCTATGCTGGCTAAGCATAATACTATCCCTCTGGAGGATAGTTCTTCTTTTAGAGAGGCTATGGATAAAAAAATGGAAACTTTTCTGAGGAAAATGTTTCAACATACAGGGTTTTTACTTCAACCGGTGGCAGCTGTAGCCGCGGTTGCTGGAGCAACTACCTACTGGTGCGACACTCTGTGGAAGCTCATTGAGGTGGAGACTCCCCTTGAGGATATTCAGGAGAGAATTAAGGAACTGAGCATTGCTAACTTCTTCATCTGTGACGCGAATATGCAGATTATTCACATAAATGCTGCTGGCTTTGTGGTTCTAGTCCACCGGGCTCTCTGGTTGATGTCTTGGTCTGTGGATATGACTTCTAAATCCAGACTCCTTTCTCTTCCCTTCAAGGGGAAGATTTTATTTGGTCCAGGGCTGGACTACATTATCTCTATGATTACCGGAGGGAAAGGTGCCTTCCTACTGCAGGATAAGAAGAATAGGCCTATGGGACGGCAACTGTCTAATTTTCATTCCTTTCATGCTGACAAGTCGCAACAACAGCAATCCTCATCCAAGTCCGAGCAGCCCAAGGGCACTTGGAAGCTGACTCAGTCCTGGAATAAGTCCAAACAGACTAAGAAGCCTGCCGAGAACAAATCAGCAAGAAGGGATGGCCCCCGATTTGGGATTGGATCGAGTAGGGGCAGACTGTCTCTTTTTTCAGACACTTGGTTCCAGGATGTACAGGATCATTGGGTCTTGGAGGTTGTATCTCAGGGATACAGGATAGGATTCAAGTCTCATCCACCCAGGGGCAGATTTCTACTCTCCAGTTTTTTGACAAGACCAGAAAAGAAGGCTGCCTTCTTAGGTTACGTAAGGGATCTCTCCTCTCTATGAGTAATTGTCCCAGTACCTAGAGCAGAAAGAGGTTTGGGGCTTTATTCAATTCTTTTTGTAGTTCCAATTCTGGACCTAAAGTGCCTAAACAAGTTCTGAGGGTTCTCTTTTTAAAGATGGAGACAATACGGTCAACCCTTCCTCTGGTTCAGGTAGGACAGTTTATGACCACAATAGACCTGAAGGATGCATACCTTCATGTCCTGAATCGCAGGGAACATTTTCAGTTTCTGAGGTTTGCTTTTCTGGACCAGCACTTCCATTTCATATCTCTTCCGTTTGGCCTAGCTACTGCTCCAAAGATATTTACAAAGGTTCTGGTGCCCTTCTATTCATTGCCAGAAAACGAGGTATTGCAGTAGCGCCTTGCCTGGACGATATCTTGGTACAGGCATCATCTTTTTGTCTAGTGGAAGAACATTCGGAGTCCCTTCTCAGTCTTCTTTAATCACATGGATGGAAGATAAACCTGGAAAAGAGTTCTCTTACTCCAAGTACAAGGGTGAATTTCCTGGGAACTATAAAAGACTGCATATCGATGAGAATATTCCTCACAGATCAGAGACATTGCAAGCTAACTTCTGCATGTCTTGCCCTCCAAGCCTCCTTGAGACCCTTAGTGGCTCAGTGTATGGAGGTAATCGGACTGGTGTCCTGCAGAGACATCATCCCTTTTGCCAGATTGCATCTCAGACCCTTACAACTATGCATGCTGAGACAATGGAATGGCAACCATTAAGATCTGTCTCAACAGATTGTGCTGGACAGCCTGTCAAGATACTCACTTTCCTGGTGGTTCTGTCCAGATCATCTATCTCAAGGCACATGCTTTTTGAGACCGTCCTGGGAGATTGTGACTACGGACGCAAACCTTTCCGGCTGGGGAGCCATTTGGGGTTTCAAGAAGGCACAAGATCTGTGGACTCAGGAGGAGTCCTCCCTTCCGATCAATATTTTGGAACTCCAGGCAATCTTTAATTTGAAGGCTTGGCCCCTTCTGGGTTCATCCCAGTTTATCAGATTCTAATCAGACAATATAACCTTGGTTGCCTATATCAACCATCAAGGGGGAACGAGAAGTTCCTTGGCGATGAAAGAAGTATCTCAGAAACTAGAATGGGTGGAGACTCACAAATGTATCCTGTCAGTGATCAAAATTCTAGGTGTGGACAACTGGGAAGCGGACTTCCTCAGCAGGCAATCCTTTCACCCAGGGGAATGGTCTCTTTACCCCGAGGTGTTTGCAGAGATATGCAGCAAGTGGGGGACACTGGAGATAGATCTCATAACATCCCGCCTTAATACCAATCTACCCAGGTATGGGTCTAGGTTAAGGGATCCTCAGGCAGAATTGATAGATGCCCTATCATTACCATGAAGCTTTAGACTCATATCTTTTTTCCTCCATTACCGCTTCTCCCTCGTGTGGTGGCTCGCATCAAGCAGGAGCGAGCATATGTGATTCTGATTGCTCTGTCATGGCCGCGAAGGACATGGTTTGTGGATCTGGTGGGGATGTCCTCATCTCCTCAGTGGAGGTTACCTTGTCACAGAGATCTGCTGATACAGGGTTTCTTCATTCATCACAATCTACATTCTATGAGACTGACTGAGTGGAGATTGAATGCTTAGTCTCTGGTTCAAGCTCATAAGCCATAAAGTGTGGAGGACTTACTTGTATTGGTGTGAAGAGCATGGCTTTTACTGGCATAAGGTAAAGGTTGCCAGAATGTTATATTTTCTTCAGGATGGATGGGAGAAGGGAATATCTGTTAGTTCCCTGAAGGGACAGATTTTGACCCTGTCGGTGTTACTGCACAAAAGATTGGCTGAGCTTCCAGATGTGCAGTCCTTTGTTAAGGCTCTGGCTAGGATCAGACCCATGTTTAGATCTGGGTCTCCGCCTTGGAGACTCAATCTTGTTCTTAATGTTTTGCAGCAGGCTCCGTTTGAGCCTATGCATACTGTTGACATTAAAGTATTATCCTGGAAGGTTCTTTTTTTGTTGGCTATTGCCTCTGCGCACAGAGTTTCTGAGATTTCTGCTTTGCAATGTGATTCCCCCTTATCTGTTTTTTTCATGCTGATAAGGCGATTTTACGCACTAAGCTAGGGTTCCTCCCTAAGGTGGTTTTGAACCACTAAGAGTCATCCATCACTATCTATATTATGTTTTTAAGGTAGTGATGGATGACTCTTAGTGGTCACTCCGTATTTATGAGCTGCATGGATTGTATTATGGAAGTCTTCTATTGAGGATCTCTGAGTTTGGGTTCTAAATTGATCCGGACGTTGTTTGACAGCTATCAGCTGTTTTGAGACATTGTGGCTCTCTGCTTATGGGCATGTCAGATATGTATGAAGCCCCCACCCTCTCTAGAGTTAGTGAGCAATCGATTGGTACAGCAGTAGATGAGACACGTATTTTGGGTCCACCCCCACCCCTTCTCTTTTGCCGTAAGTAATGGATATGTTTGATTAGAATCTATGGGCGTGTATTATAGAACAAAGAGGTTTGTGATGTTCTCTTATTGGATTATCATTGTGAATTTTTGTATCATGGGCACAGTTCTGCAATTATTGTGGGAGGTGTCACTGGGCATCCATAGTTACGGGCCCTAGCAACTTGAGATAGAGGTGTATGATCCCGACTGTTACGCCCAGGCCTTACTGTGATTGGTTAAGAGCCACAACGGACATAAGTAGTGTTTATATTCCCTTAGTGTGATTATGTTACTAATTTTACATAATTCAAATGGTGCTGATCACTCGACTGATGGTGTGGATATGTGGCTTAGCCCGAATGGGGATTATGATTGCACTGTGTTTAATTATGCATAACATGTATTTGATCATTGATTCAATTTATAAACACTTGGTGTTTTACTACACCCAATTAGAGGTTACCTATGAGGGGAGTGTTATTTGGACAGTCAGGATTGGCTTTTCTCTTATGGGAGGGTTATAGGGGCCTTTATAAGGCTTATTTTGTACACTTTTTGTTTGTCAGAGGAAGGGACTGGTTCTGTCCCTAAACGTCACATGAAATAAAAGTTTTTCTGTTGCCACAGACGCCTCCAGACCAGTAAGTGCTTGCTATCACAAACTATATATATAATCAAATTGTAAGGGCTAGCACTCACAAATCCTCCAACCAATACCCAGGGTCAGACACCAAAAAAAGTGAACAAACAATTTACTCACCCCCTGCCATGTCTTATACCCTCTCCAAACAATGTGAGCTCCAATGGCACCCAGTCGCTACACAGACCGCCACTCCCCTCATTAGACGCCATCAGGTAGCGACCCGGACACCAATCTACCTAATGTGCAATAATAAAAACATAATAACGCTAATAACAATATATAATACAAAATCACATGAAAACAGTGACTCAATAAAGATTCGGAACTGTACAGGGAGTGCAGAATTATTAGGCAAATGAGTATTTTGACCACATCATCCTCTTTATGCATGTTGTCTTACTCCAAGCTGTATAGGCTTGAAAGCCTACTATCAATTAAGCATATTAGGTGATGTGTATCTCTGTAATGAGAAGGGGTGTGGTCTAATGACATCAACACCCTATATCAGGTGTGCATAATTATTAGGCAACTTCCTTTCCTTTGGCAAAATGGGTCAAAAGAAGGACTTGACAGGCTCAGAAAAGTCAAAAATAGTGAGATATCTTGCAGAGGGATGCAGCACTCTTAAAATTGCAAAGCTTCTGAAGCGTGATCATCGAACAATCAAGCGTTTCATTCAAAATAGTCAACAGGGTCGCAAGAAGCGTGTGGAAAAACTAAGGCACAAAATAACTGCTCATAAACTGAGAAAAGTCAAGCGTGCAGCTGCCAAGATACCACTTGCCACCAGTTTGGCCATATTTCAGAGCTGCAACATCACTGGAGTGCCCAAAAGCACAAGGTGTGCAATACTCAGAGACATGGCCAAGGTAAGAAAGGCTGAAAGACGACCACCACTGAACAAGACACACAAGCTGAAACGTCAAGACGGGGCCAAGAAATATCTCAAGACTGATTTTTCTAAGGTTTTATGGACTGATGAAATGAGAGTGAGTCTTGATGGGCCAGATGGATGGGCCCGTGGCTGGATTGGTAAAGGGCAGAGAGCTCCAGTCCAACTCAGACGCCAGCAAGGTGGAGGTGGAGTACTGGTTTGGGCTGGTATCATCAAAGACGAGCTTGTGGGGCCTTTTCGGGTTGAGGATGGAGTCAAGCTCAACTCCCAGTCCTACTGCCAGTTTCTGGAAGACACCTTCTTCAAGCAGTGGTACAGGAAGAAGTCTGCATCCTTCAAGAAAAACATGATTTTCATGCAGGACAATGCTCCATCACACGCGTCCAAGTACTCCACAGCGTGGCTGGCAAGAAAGGGTATAAAAGAAGAAAATCTAATGACATGGCCTCCTTGTTCACCTGATCTGAACCCCATTGAGAACCTGTGGTCCATCATCAAATGTGAGATTTACAAGGAGGGAAAACAGTACACCTCTCTGAACAGGGTCTGGGAGGCTGTGGTTGCTGCAGCACGCAATGTTGATGGTGAACAGATCAAAACACTGACAGAATCCATGGATGGCAGGCTTTTGAGTGTCCTTGCAAAGAAAGGTGGCTATATTGGTCACTGATTTGTTTTTGTTTTGTTTTTGAATGTCAGAAATGTATATTTGTGAATGTTGAGATGTTATATTGGTTTCACTGGTAAAAATAAATAATTGAAATGGGTATATATTTGTTTTTTGTTAAGTTGCCTAATAATTATGCACAGTAATAGTCACCTGCACACACAGATATCCCCCTAAAATAGCTATAACTAAAAACAAACTAAAAACTACTTCCAAAACTATTCAGCTTTGATATTAATGAGTTTTTTGGGTTCATTGAGAACATGGTTGTTGCTCAATAATAAAATTAATCCTCAAAAATACAACTTGCCTAATAATTCTGCACTCCCTGTAGATATGATCTATCAGCAATGATAACACATTATCATTGCATCCGGTATAACCACATGAATCATGTGATGGCAACTAACAAACCAATATCATGTTTGCATGCCCAAGGGAACACAAAGGATACACAGATAGTCAGTTATGCTGACATAGTACACAATGAGTAATGAACAATGTGTAATAAACAAAAAAACAACAGCAACAGAGGAAAATTTCTAGCAATCTGCTATCTACACTGTAATTCAAAAAGTATCAATAGTGGTAACCTGGGCGGGAACAAATTATAGCTATTAGCACAAATCTATGTGAGCATCCCTACACCCATCCACTATTGATACTGAGTGAATAAGCATCCCTTACTACAAAGTCACATGTGCAAACCTCTAT
The DNA here is from genome assembly GCF_027579735.1 of Bombina bombina. NCBI lineage: Eukaryota > Metazoa > Chordata > Amphibia > Anura > Bombinatoridae > Bombina > Bombina bombina. Next base: position 124,153,417 of record NC_069508.1, read on the forward strand.
ATTCAGCAGAATAAACCTATATTTCTTTTGCATGATGTACCAAGTCCACGGATTCATCCTTACTTGTGAGATATTATCCTTCCTAACAGGAAGTGGCAAAGAGAGCACCACAGCAGAGCTGTCTATATAGCTCCCCCCTTAACTCCACCCCCTAGTCATTCTCTTTGCTGGCTCTAAGCAGGAAGGGTAAAGTGAAAGAGGTGTTAAACTATCTTCAATCAAGAGTTTGTTGTTTTTAAATGGTACCGGTGTTGTACTATTTACTCTCAGACAGGACATAGATGAAGATTTCTGCCTGGAGGATTATGATCTTAGCATTTGTAACTAAGGTCCACTAATGTTCCCACAGAAGCTGAGGAGTACAGGAAAACTTCAGTGTGAGGAATGGTTTCTTGCTATACAGCAATGAGGTATGTTCAGTCATTTTTTCTGCAGAGACTGTGTTAATTCAGAAAGGCTGACAGTATCCCCATTAGGGGAAGGGTAAGCAGTAATCCTAGTTTGATAAGAGGCATTACTAGCTTGCATAAAGGGCTAATTTTTTGGGCACTCAGTTTGTATATGAGATATTGGGCAAACGTTTTTATTCTGATGGGACATTTGTTTGAGGGTTCATTTGGCTTCTTTAGGGGTTTTTATAACCCACATGGCTTACAAACAAGGTATGATGGATTTTGTAGGCCCCAGCAACATCGAGTGAGATGGGCGAGGCCTATTTTCACGCCTCAGTTGCGCATTTAGTTTATGCAGACAAGCAGCAAGCAACTTCTCCAGAGGTCCTGATACTCTTCTGAGGTCTAATTGAAGCTTTATCCTCATATTATCGTCCCCTAAGGGCAGGTAGGCACCACAGCAGAGCTGTGGCACGGTGCTAACAGGGGGTTTTACCGGTTTTAGACATTTATTAATCCGGTTTTGTCATTTGGGGGTTTATTGCTTATTTATTTGTGGTGCAATCCTTCTAAAGTTTAGTGGGTACACTGTTAAAATTTTGGAAAATTTGAAGCAATTTTAACCAGTTTTGCAGTTTGTGTATGCCTTTTTTTCTCTTAAAGGCACAGTACCGTTTTTGCAAATTTTGTTTTTTTCAAGCGTTGACTTTCCAACTAGCCAAGTCTCACACGGACTTAGTGTTGGCCTTTCTAAGATCTCACGGGTGGAAGGTGAACATAAAAAAGAGTTCTCTTTCCCCCGTCACAAGAGTTTCATTTCTAGGGACTCTGATAGAGTGGACATGAAAATATTTCTGACGGAGGTCAGGAAATCAAAGATTTTGTCCACCTGTCGAGATCTTCATTCCATTCCTCGGCCATCAGTGGCTCAGTGTATGGAGGTAATCGGTCTAATGGTAGCGGCAATGGACATAATTCCATTTGCTCGCTTGCATCTCAGACCACTGCAACTATGCATGCTCAATCAGTGGAATGGGGATTATGTGGATTTATCTCCTCAGATAAATCTGGATCAAGAGACCAGAGACTCTCTTCTTTGGTGGTTGTCACAGGATTATCTGTCTCATGGAATGTGTTTCCGCAGGCCAGATTGGGTTATAGTGACGACAGACGCCATCCTTCTGGGCTGGGGTGCAGTCTGGAATTCCCTGAAAGCACAGGGTTTGTGGACTCGGGAGGAGGCCCTCCTACCGATAAATATTCTGGAATTAAAAGCGATATTCAATGATTTTCAGGCATGGCCTCAGCTGGCTTCGGCCAGATTCATCAGATTTCAGTCGGACAACATCACGACTGTGGCTTATATCAATCATCAGGGGGGAATAAAGAGTTCCTTAGCGATGATAGAAGTTTCAAGAATAATCCGTTGGGCAGAGGCTCACTCTTGCCATCTGTCAGCGATCTATATCCCAGGGGTAGAGAACTGGGAGGCAGATTTTCTAAGTCATCAGACTTTTCATCCGGGGGAGTGGGAACTCCATCCGGAGGTGTTTGCTCAACTGGTTCAGCTATGGGGCACACCAGAATTAGAGCTGATGGCGTCTCGTCAGAACGCCAAACTTCCTCATTATGGATCCAGGTCAAGGGATACTCAGGCAGTACTGATAGATGCTCTAGCAGTACCCTGGTCGTTCAACCTGGCTTATGTGTTTCCACCTTTCCCTCTCCTTCCACGTCTGATTGCCAGAATCAAACAGGAGAGAGCATCAGTGATTTTGATAGCGCCTGCGTGGCCACGCAGGGCTTGATATGCAGACCTGGTGGACATGTCATCTCCTCCACCATGGTCTCTGCCACTGAGACAGGACCTTCTGATTCAAGGTCCATTCAAGCATCCAAATCTAATTTCTCTGCAACTGACTGCTTGGAGATTGAACGCTTGATTCTATCAAAGCGGGGTTTCTCTGAGTCGGTCATAGATACCTTGATTCAGGCTCAAAAGCCTGTTACCAGGAAAATCTATCATAAGATATGGCGAACATATCTTTTTTGGTGCGAATCCAAAGGCTACTCCTGGAGTAAAATCAGGATTCCTAGGATTTTGTCTTTTCTCCAAGAGGGATTGGAGAAAGGATTGTCAGCTAGTTCCCTAAAGGGACAGATATCTGCTCTGTCTATTCTGTTGCACAAGCGTCATGGAGTCTAAATTTAGTTCTTAAAGTTCTTCAGGGGGTTCCGTTTGAACCCATGCATTCCATAGATATTAAGCTTTTATCTTGGAAAATTGTGTTCCTAGTTGTTATCTCTTCAGCTCAAAGAGTTTCTGAACTATCTGCATTACAATGTGACTCGCCTTATCTTGCTTTCCATGCTGATAAGGTGGTTTTGTGTACCAAGCCTGGGTTCCTACCTAAGGTTGTTACTAACAGGAATATCAATCAGGAAATTGTTGTTCCTTCTCTGTGTCCTAATCCTTCTTCTAAGAAGGAACATCTGTTGCACAACTTGGACGTGGTTCGTGCTTTGAAATTTTATTTGCAGGCAACCAAAGATTTTCGTCAAACATCTTCTTTGTTTGCTGTCTATTCTGGAAAGCGTAGGGGTCAAAAGGCTACGGCGACTTCTCTTTCCTTTTGGCTGAAAAGCATCATCTGTTTGGCTTATGAGACTGCTGGACAGCAGCCTCCTGAAAGTATTACAGCTCATTCTACTAGAGTGGTAGCTTCCACATGGGCTTTTAAAAATGATGCTTCTGTTGAACAGATTTGTAAGGCTGCGACTTGGTCTTCGCTCCATACCTTTTCAACATTTTACAAATTTGATACTTTTGCTTCTTCGGAGGCTATTTTTGGGAGAAAGGTTTTGCAAGCAGTGGTGCCTTCCATTTAGGTTCCTGTCTTGTCCCTCCCTTCATCCTAAAGCTTTGGTATTGGTATCCCACAAGTAAGGATGAATCTGTGGACTCGGTACATCATGCAAAAGAAAACAAAATGTATGCTTTCCTGATAAATTTCTTTCTTTTGCGATGTACCGAGTCCATGGCCCGCCCTGTCTATTCAAGACAGATGATATTTTTTATTAAAAACTTCAGTCACCTCTGCACCTTATAGTTTCTCCTTTTTCTTCCTTGGCCTTCGGTCGAATGACTGGGGGGTGGAGTTAAGGGGGGAGCTATATAGACAGCTCTGCTGTGGTGCTCTCTTTGCCACTTCCTGTTAGGAAGGATAATATCCCACAAGTAAGGATAAATCCGTGGACTCGGTACATTGCAAAAGAAAGAAATTTATCAGGTAAGCATAAATTTTGTTATAAAGCAAAACTAGCATTAAAGACTATAGGCATGGAAGTTTTCTATCATCAATCCTAAAACCTTATCCACAGCACCGCTGACTGAGTCTCATCACATCCTTTGTATCCACATGAACCGCTGAGTTGTCAAGGCAACCAACAAAGCAATGTTGTGTGCGCACATCAAAGGGGACACTAAGGACACACTAACAGTCAGTAACGTTAACCTAGTGCATAATGAACACTAGACAATAATAACAGCAATAGAGGAAAGATTCTAGCAATATGCCATGTAAACTCTAATTAAATATGTGTCCATAGTGGTAACATGGGCAGGAACAAATAGCACAAATCTTTATGAGGATCCCTACATTCATCCACCCTTGACACAGAATGAATAAACATCTCTACCAAGGTTATGATGATTACATTCTATACACTAAGCTAACATAGCTTTAAAGAATAACGGCATAAATGACCGCTCAAGCACTCCTCAAGTCTAGCAGAGGCATGGGCAGACTATGTATTCAGTAATAGTAAAAAAAGGGATATGGCTGTTGTACCATATATACTATGCTAAGTTAGCTTTAAAAGAATAACAAGAAACAATGAATACCAGTAGAGGCACAGATCAAGTCATCATAACACTTTCCCCTCTATAAGAAGAAATGCCAATCCAAATTAGATTCAGAATTCCAGCCTCTTTGTACAGACATAAGTCTAAGAAATGGATTATCTGTTTGCTTGCTTCCATCTTGAAGGATAGTGCTTGGTTAGCATTATTTAAGTCGATAAACCATTTATCCAGAAACTCTCTTGTTCCAGCCCAGATTAGCAGCAAATCATCTAAATAGCATCTGAGGAACTTGATCCTGCTCTCAAAAAATAGGTCAGTACCTACAGTCTTGAACTCTGCCATATAGAGGTTGGCATAGGATGGGGCCACATTGGACTCCATTGCCGTGCCAGTCTTCTGGAGGAAGAATTAGTTTTCAAACAAAATAATTCATAGTCAAACAGAAATCAAGTAGATGTAATTGCACATCCGGGGGGTCCAACGTAAGGATACTTTGATAGTTGCCATGTCAGTTATAGCTTGTTAACCTTCTCCATGGGGAATGATCTCAGTATCAATGGCGGATGTGTGTAGGGATGCTCACATAGATTTGTGGTAATAGCTATAATTTGTTACCTCCCAGATTACCAGTATTGAATTACAGTGTAAATAGCAGGTTGCTAGAAATTTCCCTGTGTTGTTTTTGTTGTTTTTGTTTATTACACATTATTCATTACTCATTGTGTACTATGTCAGCATAACTGACTGTCAATAGATCTTATATACAGTTCCGAATCTTTATTGAGTCACTGTTTTCATGTGATTTTGTATTATATATTGCTATTAGCGTTATTATGTTTTTCGCCACCTGATGACATCAACCGAGGGGAGTGGCGGTCTGTGTAGGGGCTCAGCATCATTGGAGCTCATATTGTTTGGAGAGGGTATAATACGTGGCAGGGGGTGAGTAAATTGTTTGTTCATTTTCTTTGGGGGTGTCTGACGAAGGGGGTAAAACTCCAAAATGTAACCAATAAAAAAAGGTCACAATTGAAAAATATATATATATATAAAATAAAATGTACTATTATTATAAGTTATTTGTAGAGCACCAACAGGTTCCTCAGCACTAAAGACATGGGTCTAATATGTGAGGTGACAGTTATGGGAGACAAAGGGATAGAGGGCCCTGCCAAGAGTTTCACTGTTGTAAATGATCTCTCATAAATGTCATCTATAAAGAATCTAGGCTCGTAGGCTTCTATGCTAAGTTCAAGGGGAAAGTTAAAGGAGGAGAGGGACTAAGATAGCAAACTGTTAGTGTATATTATATGCATCCCTGAATAGTAGAGTCTATAAGGAGTGCTTGAAAGTTTGAAAACTAGGGAAGAGGCAGAGTTCCACAAAATAGGGGCCAGTCTGGAGAAGTCTTGTAGATGGGAATGTGAGGAGGTATCAAGAGAGGAGGAGAGAAGGAGGATATGAGCAGAGTCAGGATTTTATGTTTTATTCTAAAGGTTAGAGGAAGCAAGTGAAAGGACTGGCAGAGAGGTGCATCAGATGCGATGTGAGAAGCGATGTGTAAGGAAGATCAGCCTGGCAGAGGAATTTATTATGGATTTTAAGGGATATAGATGGCAGCTAGGGAGGCTGGAGAGGATGAATTTGCAATACTCAAGGTGAGAAATTATGAGATAGTTGATTAAAGTCTTAGTTGTGTCTTGTGTGAGGAAGTGGCAAATTGTGGAGATGTTTTTAAGGTAGAGGCGGCAAGAATTGGCCAAAGACTGGACGTGGGGAGTGAAAGAGAGATCTGAGTCAAGTGTTACCCCAAGACATCGGGCATGCGGGGTTGGGGTAATTATGTTATTATTAACAGTTAGAGAAAGCTGGGGGGGTAGGAATTTTGGAAGAAGGAGGGAAATATTAGAAAGAAAGTTAGTGACACAAGTTAGCAAGGAAGGGGATTGGTCTGGTAGAATTACATTATTTTCTATGGCCTAGATTTGGAGTTTGGCGTTAGCCGTGAAAACCAGCGTTAGAGGCTCCTAACGCTGGTTTTAGGCTAACTCAGGTATTTGGAATCACTCAAAATAGGGTCTAACGCTCACTTTTCAGCGGCGACTTTTCCTTACCGCAGATCCCCTTACGTCAATTGCGTATCCTATCTTTTCAATGGGATCTTTCTAACTCCGGTATTTAGAGTCGTGTCTGAAGTGAGCGTTAGACATCTAACGACAAAACTCCAGCCGCAGGAAAAAAGTCAGTAGTTAAGAGCTTTCTGGGCTAACGCCGGTTCATAAAGCTCTTAACTACTGTACTCTAAAGTACACTAACACCCATAAACTACCTATGTACCCCTAAACCGAGGCCCCCCCACATCGCCGCCACTCGATTAAATTTTTTTAACCCCTAATCTGCCGACCGCCACCTACGTTATACTTATGTACCCCTAATCTGCTGCCCCTAACACCGCCGACCCCTGTATTATATTTATTAACCCCTAATCTGCCCCCCACAACGTCGCCGCCAGCTACCTACAATAATTAACCCCTAATCTGGCGACCGCAAAGCGCCGCCACCTACATTATAGCTATGTACCCCTAATCTGCTAACCCCTAACACCGCCGACCCCTATATTATATTTATTAACCCCTAATCTGCCCCCCACATCCCCGCCACTCGATGAAATTTTTTTAACCCCTAATCTGCCAACCGCCACCTACGTTATACTTATGTACCCCTAATCTGCTGCCCCTAACACCGCCGACCCCTGTATTATATTTATTAACCCCTAATCTGCCCCCCACAACGTCGCCGCCAGCTACCTACAATAATTAACCCCTAATCTGGCGACCGCAAAGCGCCGCCACCTACATTATAGCTATGTACCCCTAATCTGCTGCCCCTAACACCGCCGACCCCTATATTATATTTATTAACCCCTAATCTGCCCCCCACAACGTCGCCTCCACCTGCCTACACTTATTAACCCCTAATCTGCCGAGCGGACCGCACCGCTACTATTATAAAGTTATTAACCCCTAATCCGCCTCACTAACCCTATAATAAATAGTATTAACCCCTAATCTCCCCTCCCTAACATCGCCAACACCTAACTTCAATTATTAACCCCTAATCTGCCGACCGGAGCTCACCGCTATTCTAATAAATGTATTAACCCCTAAAGCTAAATCTAACCCTAACACTAACACCCCCCTAAATTAAATATAATTTTAATCTAACGAAATTAATTAACTCTTATTAAATAAATTATTCCTATTTAAAGCTAAATACTTACCTGTAAAATAAACCCTAATATAGCTACAATATAACGAATAATTACATTGTAGCTATTTTAGGATTAATATTTATTTTACAGGTAAGTTTGTAATTATTTTAACCAGGTACAATAGCTATTTAATAGTTAAGAACTATTTAATAGCTAAAATAGTTAAAATAATTACAAATTTACCTGTAAAATAAATCCTAACCTAAGTTACAATTAAACCTACCACTACACTATCAATAAATTAATTAAATAAAATACCTATAATTATCTACAATTAAACCTACCACTACACTATCAATAAATTAATTAAATAAAATACCTACAATTATCTACAATTAAACCTAACACTACACTATCAATAAATAAATTAAATACAATACCTACAAATAACTACAATGAAATAAACTATCTAAAGTACAAAAAAGAAAAAAGAACTAAGTTACAAAAAATAAAAAAATATTTACAAACATAAGAAAAATATTACAACAATTTTAAACTAATAACACCTACTCTAAGCCCCCTAATAAAATAACAAAGACCCCCAAAATAAAAAAATGCCCTACCCTATTCTAAATTAAAAAAGTTCAAAGCTCTTTTACCTTACCAGCCCTGAACAGGGCCCTTTGCGGGGCATGCCCCAAGAAATTCAGCTCTTTTGCCTGTAAAAAAAAACATACAATACCCCCCCCCCCAACATTACAACCCACCACCCACATACCCCTAATCTAACCCAAACCCCCCTTAAATAAACCTAACACTAAGCCCCTGAAGATCTTCCTACCTTGTCTTCACCCTACCAGGTTCACCGATCCGTCCTGAAGAGCTCCTCCGATGTCCTGATCCAAGCCCAAGCGGGGGGCTGAAGAGGTCCATGATCCAGCTGAAGTCTTCATCCAAGCGGGAGCTGAAGAGGTCCATGATCAAGATGAAGTCTTCATCCAAGCGGGAGCTGAAGAGGTCCATGATCCGGATGAAGTCTTCTATCAATGGCATCTTCAATCTTCTTTCTTCCGGATCCATCTTGCAGACCTCCAACGCGGAACATCCTCTTCTCCCGACGCCTACTAGCCGAATGAAGGTTCCTTTAAGGGACGTCATCCAAGATGGCGTCCCTCGAATTCCGATTGGCTGATAGGATTCTATCAGCCAATCGGAATTAAGGTAGGAATATTCTGATTGGCTGATGGAATCAGCCAATCAGAATCAAGATAAATCCGATTGGCTGATCCAATCAGCCAATCAGATTAAGCTTGCATTCTATTGGCTGATCGGAACAGCCAATAGAATGCAAGCTCAATCTGATTGGCTGATCGAATCAGCCAATCGGATTGAACTTGATTCTGATTGGCTGATTCCATCAGCCAATCAGAATATTCCTACCTTAATTCCGATTGGCTGATAGAATCCTATCAGCCAATCGGAATTCGAGGGACGCCATCTTGGATGACGTCCCTTAAAGGAACCGTCATTCGGCTAGTAGGCGTCGGGAGAAGAGGATGTTCCGCGTCGGAGGTCTGCAAGATGGATCCGGAAGAAAGAAGATTGAAGATGCTGTTGATAGAAGACTTCATCCGGATCATGGACCTCTTCAGCTCCCGCTTGGATGAAGACTTCATCTGGATCATGAACCTCTTCAGCTCCCGCTTGGATGAAGACTTCAGCCGGATCATGGACCTCTTCAGCCCCCCGCTTGGGCTTGGATCAGGACATCGGAGGAGCTCTTCAGGACGGATCGGTGAACCTGGTAGGGTGAAGACAAGGTAGGAAGATCTTCAGGGGCTTAGTGTTAGGTTTATTTAAGGGGGGTTTGGGTTAGATTAGGGGTATGTGGGTGGTGGGTTGTAATGTTGGGGGGGTATTGTATGTTTTTTTTTACAGGCAAAAGAGCTGAATTTCTTGGGGCATGCCCCGCAAAGGGCCCTGTTCAGGGCTGGTAAGGTAAAAGAGCTTTGAAATGTAGTAATTTAGAATAGGGTAGGGCATTTTGTTATTTTGGGGGTCTTTGTTATTTTATTAGGGGGCTTAGAGTAGGTGTAATTAGTTTAAAATTGTTGTAATATTTTTCTTATGTTTGTAAATATTTTTTTATTTTTTGTAACTTAGTTCTTTTTTATTTTTTGTACTTTAGTTAGTTTATTTCATTGTAGTTATTTGTAGGAATTGTATTTAATTTATTTATTGATAGTGTAGTGTTAGGTTTAATTGTAGGTAATTGTAGGTATTTTATTTAATTAATTTAATGATAGTATAGTGTTAGGTTTAATTGTAACTTAGGTTAGGATTTATTTTACAGGTAATTTTGTTATTATTTTAACTAGGTAACTATTAAATAGTTCTTAACTATTTAATAGCTATTGTACCTGGTTAAAATAATTACAAAGTTGCCTGTAAAATAAATATTAATCCTAAAATAGCTACAATGTAATTATAATTTATATTGTAGCTATATTAGGATTTATTTTACAGGTAAGTATTAAGCTTTAAATAGGAATAATTTATTTAATAAGAGTTAATTAATTTCGTTAGATTAAAATTATATTTAATTTAGGGGGGTGTTAGTGTTAGGGTTAGACTTAGCTTTAGGGGTTAATACATTTATTATAGTAGCGGTGAGCTCCGGTCGGCAGATTAGGGGTTAATGTTTGAAGTTAGGTGTCGGCGATGTTAGGGAGGGCAGATTAGGGGTTAATACTATTTATTATAGGGTTAGTGATGCGGATTAGGGGTTAATAACTTTATTATAGTAGCGCTCAGGTCCGCTCGGCAGATTAGGGGTTAATAAGTGTAGGCAGGTGGAGGCGACGTTGAGGGGGGCAGATTAGGGGTTAATAAATATAATATAGGGGTCGGCGGTGTTAGGGGCAGCAGATTAGGGGTACATAAGGATAATGTAAGTAGCGGCGGTTTACGGAGCAGCAGATTAGGGGTTAAAAATAATATGCAGGGGTCAGCGATAGCGGGGGCGGCAGATTAGGGGTTAATAAGTGTAAGGTTAGGGGTGTTTAGACTCGGGGTACATGTTAGGGTGTTAGGTGCAGACATAGGAAGTGTTTCCCCATAGCAAACAATGGGGCTGCTTTAGGAGCTGAACGTGGCTTTTTTGCAGGTGTTAGTTTTTTTTTTAGCTCAACTCTCGATACCAGAGTTGCGTAAGCAACTCTGGTATCGAGAGTTGAAGCTGCATTAAAAATGCTCTACGCTCCTTTTTTGGAGCCTAACGCAGCCTTTTTGTGGACTCTCAATACCAGAGTTATTTTTATGGTGCGGCCAGAAAAAAGCCGGCGTTAGCTACGCGGGTCGTTACCGACAAAACTCCAAATCTAGCCGTATGAAAAGAACATAGAAATATAAAATAAGCATAACACCATCTGGGTTCACAATTTAGGACTAACAAGGTCGAGTTCACGGTCTTCTTCTTTGTTTTAGCTCTCACATACTTGTTTTTCGATATATATTACAAATTATTTTGGAAACTTTGACTGTGCATTTATATACATTGTTACCATGGGTCTTCTATCTTGGTATATGGAAAAAGTTATCATGCCTTCCAGGTACATCTTGTTCTTTACAACATCATCTCACAAGCCTGTGTGACTGTGCTGCCCAATAGGCACCACACTACTAATGTTATTGTTATGACTGTGCAGCATTACAGCATTTTCTTTTTTTTTATATTTATTTAATACAGGGTACCAAGATACAGAAATTTAGCTTACAAGCAAAAGAAGACAGATCATAATCATGATATACAGACATCTTCAAACAGAATTCAAATCTTGTTACATTAGATACAAAAGTCAAAATTATATTATTTAATTCATCTTTGCTTTGACACCCAAATAAACTTACAGAGAAGTAAACACTAGCTAAAACAATTTGTATCCTTTTTTGTGTATTTTATATATAACATAGGCTTCTATAGGTCCTTTGAATATACATAGTTGAACCTTATAATATAACAAATAAATGTCACTCTACTTCAATGACAAAGAAATCCTCAACAACATATAGAACAGCTGCCAGTCAAATACTGTGCTTGTGATGACTGTGGAAATTTTTGTCAATAAAGACACTTTTTAAGCAAGTTGTGCTGTGGACATTTTCGTGCTCAATGACAAAGAAAGAGTAAATCCCTACATATATCTTCAGGTAGAAGGTTAATAGTGGCGGAAAAAAAAAAAAGAACAAACTCCTAATCTCTCTCTCCCTACCTCACCTTATGCCAAACTCCTCTGGAGTATGTCCTCTTCATATTTGCATGTAGTAAAGGGAGCAAGTAATTGGGCTTGTGTATTATTTTCATATGTTTTAAAGAGTCTATGCCATTTATTACAATATTTTTTTAAATTCTGGTCTGAACCAATGGTACTATCAAGTTGTTCCATTACGGCTTGTTTTAGCATTAAATTGGTCCGATTATGAATAGAAGGTTCTTTTTTGTTCTTCCAATTTTTAAGTATTAGATATCTTCCACCTAGAATTAGGGAATTAATAAATTGGATATTAACATATCTGGTAAATTCAAAGTCAACAAGCAGAAAAGCATGTTGTTTCTCTAGTTTATCAGAGACATGTAGCATTTTACTCAGCCAAAAGCGAATCCGTGGCCAGTATTTGAGTTGATAAATATATTTCAGGCTGTTATTAGTCCAATTTTTAAAGATCCTATTATACAACCCCTCAGTAAAATCTGGGTTTCTGACAATTGGTAAGTGATTGGAGATCGAGGGGTCAGTTTCTATTGAATTACATAACATATGCCAGGCCTTAATAATTGAATATATTGAAATAAGCTTCTTTACATTTATTGGTAATTTTATGTTGCAATGTAGTAATGCCTGAAGAGAATATGGGGATATCATACTCTCCTCAGCCACTCGAAAGGCAATATAGTTACCTTCTGTAAGCTAATCTAGTGCAACTTTCCCAAGGCAAATAATATTATAGATATCGAGAGATGAGAAAGAAAACCTCCCCATACTTTTTGGCTGTATTCATTTTATAGTGCTATCTTTTTCCTTCCTTTTCCCCATAAGAATGATCTGAAGATTTTATGTACTGCCACCAAATCTTTTTTTAAGCATAATAACAGGTATATTATGCATGAGGTTCAAGTTCAAGAATTTGGGAATTATTATCATTTTAATTAAATTGATTTTAGCGGTCAAAGATAACGGAAGTCTCGACCAATTCTCCAGATATTGCTTTATCTTATTAATGACAGGGACATAATTAATGTTATACCATTTTGAGGGTTACGGCATATATTAATACCCTGATATGTAAATTGTGTGTGAATTTCTTTAAAGGGTATCTCTATTTTCCTCTTCGGTTAATGAAAGATTCATAAAACTTCTCATTTTAAAGCATTAATCTGATCCATAAATAGAGCTGAATATTTGTATCATATCTAATACTAGAGTGATTTCAGATTTTACATCTTTAATGAATAAGAGGAGATCGTCTGCATATAATAATAATGTAAGATTAATCTTCCCTATTGGAATTCCCTCTAGTAAAGTCCTAAATTCTATGGCCAAATTAAACAAGAGGTGAAATTGGACATCCTTGCCTTGTCCCTTTGGTTAGTTCAAAGCAGGCTGTCCTTCTTCAATTTATTAAAAGTGAGGAAGATGCTTTCTTATATACTGATTTAATAAATCAGGAAACTGATTTTTGAATCCGAAACGCTCAAAAGCGGTAAATTGTTGATCCCATATTATAGAATCAAATGCCTTTTGTGCATCTATAGAAAGTATTGCAGCATTTTTCAAAGTACCACTCCTCTTCTATTCTTTTCTAAGGTTACAGCAAGAATCTAAGACTGAAAATACCTTATGCAAATTAGCAGAGGGATTTCTATTTGGCATAAATCCTGTTTAATCAGTGTGTATCAGAGGTTCGATAATTTTTTTAAGACTGTTAACTAAGATACCTGTAAATAGTTTGTAATCAGAGTTAAAGGGACACTGAACCCACATTTTTTCTTTTGTGATTCAGATAGAGCATGACATTTTAAGCAACTTTCTAATTTACTCCTATTATCAAATTTTCTTCATTCTCTTGGTATCTTTATTTGAAATGCAAGAATGTAAGTTTAGATGCCGGCCCATTTTTGGTGAACAACCTGGGTTGTTCTTGCTGATTGGCAGATACATTCATCCACCAATGAAAAAGTGCTGTCCATAGTTCTAAACCAAAAACAGCCTAGATGCCTTCTTTTTCAAATAAAGATAGCAAGAGAACGAAGAAAAATTGATAATAGGAGTAAATTAGAAAGTTGCTTAAAATGTCATGCTCTATCTGAATCACAAAAGAAAAATTTTGGGTTCAGTATACCTTTAAGTAATGATATGGTCCTATAGGAGTCCATAGACTCAGGATTTTTCCCTTTTTTCTCAATCAAAGTTATTACTGATTCGTCAAAATATCTAGAGGGAGTTTCTCCTTTTATAAATTTACCATTGAATAAATCCTTTAATGTTGGAGCTATAACCACTTTTAAAATTTTATAGAATTCCCCCGGCAATAAATCTGGTCCTGCTGCTTTATTAAGTTTAATACTATCTATGGCTTTTTGCACCTCCAATATAGAGATTGGGTAATTTATAAATTGAAGACTTTCAGACTTAAGAGAGGGAAGAGAGATACTTTGCCAGAATCTGGTTTTGTTTGTAAGATTTATATCAGGAGTAGAGAACATAAAGCAGGATAAATAAATGGGAAGTGTATTATAACTAGAATTTAGCAACCAAACAAAGGAGTGTATAGGAGTATCTAAACTGAGACGTTTTTTATATGGACAAAGCTTTCTTATAACTTATTTGGTACGGGACGCTTTGCTGATTACCAAAACTATATTTATGTTGCTTGGATATATTATTTAACAGTGTTATCTACACTACTTTGGCTAAATTAATGAGAATAAAAATTAGAGTATAGCGTAGTTCAGCTTATTTTATGTTTCTCCGGTGGCTTGGATCATGGTTAATACTAAAGGGCTATTTTCTCTTTCCGTTATGTATTTTGTCATAAGAATTACCTCATAATACTAACATATAACAGCAAAACATAAGTTTGTATTATATCTGTGGCTTATGTGAGGTTTTTCTATGTTATATATGACTCCCTGTTTATATATATATATATATATATATATATATATATATATATATATATATATATATATATATATATATATATATATATATATATATATCAGAAAAGAATCTATATATAGTGGTCTAAATTGAATGTTGGCAATCTCCTCGAAGGTCACCATTTGCTCTTTGGTTAAACCAGAATCTAAACAGTCAATTTATATTAGACCACCAGCTAGCTAGATTATGGTGGAAACATTTATATCCTTATTTTTAGTATAAGTTATAGCCAGTTTTCTTGATATTTTAGTCTAAGGACTTCTTAGTAAATTTACTAAAATTAACTCTAAATGTATACTCTCTGAATAATGTAATGGAAAAGTGGGTGTCTGTATTATTAAGAATACCTACTTGTAGTATCAGCAATACACAATAATATTTAGTACATATATACTTCTACTGAAGGCCCACTTATCTTTTCCTTTAGCCCCGGATTATATACTTAGCCTGCTGGTTAATAGAAACTTTAAAACCTCTAACTCTAAGGTTACCTCTATCGTATGATTTTTGAGAAAGTCTAATATCTATATGGTAATTTTGTAAACAAATCATTACTTTCTTTTACACATATCTCTTGATTTACATATACTCACACAAAAAAACACACAACAACACAAAAAAAAACTGTAAAGGGAGAATTTTTATTTACCATACTCTCCCCTTTATTGCTATTTTTTTTTTTAGTTTCACCAAGACACTTGTTAACCATCTATGGAAATATACTTTCCTAATAGATCACCTGCAATGCCTGCTAAAAGTAAGGACAAAAAGACTAGGAATAGTTTAGTACAGAAGCTAAGATAGATATGGGTAGCCATAAGTCAGGCAGATATAATTGAAATCTCTAAACAAGTGGCGGATCTACTACTTGCACAGTTTGAACGACTAAGAGAGGATGTAGCTACATTATACTCTGAGGGCTCCATGTACTAAGCAGTCAGCGAGCTACCCACAACAAATCTCGCGTCAAAACTCGCAAACTGATATGTACAAAGTCGTCAACTATGTTCAAACTCGCATCTTTATAATTGCAAGCGTACTTATCCACCAAACCTCGCTACCTCTCCATTTTTCACTGTAATTAGACAGATTTGACCACCAACTCGCCAAAAACAAATGTACTAAAAAATCTATTTGTCCGCTCGTGACAATTTCTGCTCCCACCTCGTTATTTTTGCCTCGCCACCTTTTAGGTGGCGGGCAAGGTACAAAACAATAGGAAAGTCACTCTAGACTCCAGTCTAGACATATATAAAAGGCAGTAATATCAGCATTGTACTTACAGCATAACTGGTGTCTAATTTGTCTCTCATTTCCATGTACATAAATTGCGCCCAATTTGTCAACTGTAATTAAAGAGTAATCTATATTTTAAATTTGTATTGTATAGTTGTCAATTTTTATAATTATTTTTATATTAATATTTATATTTATTATATCTTCTATTAGGAGATGGAGGCTACTCATGTACAGAATGTCTGTTGACTCCCTATAACAACCCACAGACCAGTCAAGTACGTTTCAATGAAGCTCACCAAACTACCAGGGGGATAATTGTTGATGCGAAAAGTGAGGATTCTTGGATTTTGAAGTGGTTTCAGATCCAGATGAATCCATATCCAAATTGTAAATAAATATTACAAAAATAACGCTCTGTAATCACTCTTCAAAAAATTTTGAACAATAATAAAGTTGTTTAGATAAGTTGAACTTTTATAGGAGCAAAATTCTATTCCCGTGACTACTATGATGTTCGTGACACCTTGCATGTCACGTGTTAATAATTGGCCAGACAATTCAACTGAAAGTTAAGTACATCAGCTTAGTCGCGGCGAGCGAGGCGTCAAATTTATCAATATTCCGCCACTGCTCGCGGCGGGCTAGATGTGTCTATTTATTGGGGGATTATTAGTACATAGCGACAGCAGACACCATTTCGCCCGCGGCGAGTAACGGCGAGTTTATCCGCGTCTACAATGACGGATGAATTGACGGCTTAGTACATGGAGCCCTGAGACTAAACAATTTATGGCTAGAATATCTGAGGCAGAAAATAGAATTTCAGATATGGAAGACTCATACCTTAAACAAGATCAAAGTATCCAAATATACAGTAATCAAATCACAGATATTAATAAGAAGCTTGAAGATTTGGAGGAATAAACTTAAATAGGGTTATTTGTCTTCCTGAGAGCCCTGCTTTCCAAGATTTGCTATCTTTTGCTTCTACTACTTTACCACAAGAACTAGGTATAGATACTCAAGAAAGGAATATCCCAATAGAAAGAGCACATAGAATAGGACTAAAGAAACCAATAATAGATAATACTTTGCAGAGAAGTAATAATTAAGGCCTAGATTTGGAGTTTGGCGTTAGCCGTGAAAACCAGCGTTAGAGGCTCCTAACGCTGGTTTTAGGCTAACTCCGGTATGGAGTCACTCAAAATAGGGTCTAACGCTCACTTTTCAGCCGCGACTTTTCCATACCGCAGATCCCCTTACGTCAATTGCGTATCCTATCTTTTCAATGGGATCTTTCTAACTCTGGTATTTAGAGTCGTGTCTGAAGTGAGCGTTAGACATCTAACGACAAAACTCCAGCGGCAGGAAAAAAGTCAGTAGTTAAGAGCTTTCTGGACTAACGCCGGTTCATAAAGCTCTTAACTACTGTACTCTAAAGTACACTAACACCCATAAACTACCTATGTACCCCTAAACCGAGGCCCCCCCACATCGCCGCCGACCGCCACCTACGTTATCCTTATGTACCCCTAATCTGCTGCCCCTAACACCGCCGACCCCTATATTATATTTATTAACCCCTAATCTGTCCCCCACAACGTCGCCACCAGCTACCTACAATAATTAACCCCTAATCTGCCGACCGCAAAGCGCCGCCACCTACATTATAGCTATGTACCCCTAATCTGCTGCCCCTAACACCGCTGACCCCTATATTATATTTATTAACCCCTAATCTGCCCCCCACAACGTCGCCTCCACCTGCCTACACTTATTAACCCCTAATCTGCCGAGCGGACCGCACCGCTACTATTATAAAGTTATTAACCCCTAATCCACCTCACTAACCCTATAATAAATAGTATTAACCCCTAATCTGCCCTCCCTAACATTGCCAGCACCTAACTTCAATTATTAACCCCTAATCTGCCGACCGGAGCTCACCGCTATTCTAATAAATGTATTAACCCCTAAAGCTAAGTCTAACCCTAACACTAACACCCCCCTAAGTTAAATATAATTTTAATATAACGAAATTAATTAACTCTTATTAAATAAATTATTCCTATTTAAAGCTAAATACTTACCTGTAAAATAAACCCTAATATAGCTACAATAGAACGAATAATTACATTGTAGCTATTTTAGGATTAATATTTATTTTACAGGTAACTTTGTAATTAATTTAACCAGGTACAATAGCTATTTAATAGTTAAGAACTATTTAATAGCTAAAATAGTTAAAATAATTAAAAATTTACCTGTAAAATAAATCTTAACCTAAGTTACAATTAAACCTACCACTACACTATCAATAAATTAATTAAATAAAATACCTATAATTATCTACAATTAAACCTACCACTACACTATCAATAAATTAATTAAATAATACCTACAATTATCTACAATTAAACCTAACGCTACACTATCAATAAATAAATTAAATACAATACCTACAAATAACTACAATGAAATAAACTATCTAAAGTACAAAAAATAAAAAAGAACTAAGTTACAAAAAATAAAAAATATTTACAAACATAAGAAAAATATTACAACAATTTTAAACTAATTACACCTACTCTAAGCCCCCTAATAAAATAACAAAGACCCCCAAAATAACAAAATGCCCTACCCTATTCTAAATTAAAAAAGTTCAAAGCTCTTTTACCTTACCAGCCCTGAACAGGGCCCTATGCGGGGCATGCCCCAAGAAATTCAGCTCTTTTGAATGTAAAAAAAAACATACAATACCCCCCCCCAACATTACAACCCACCACCCACATACCCCTAATCTAACCCAAACCCCCCTTAAATAAACCTAACACTAAGCCCCTGAAGATCTTCCTACCTTGTCTTCACCCTACCAGGTTCACCGATCCGTCCTGAAGAGCTCCTCCGATGTCCTGATCCAAGCCCAAGCGGGGGGCTGAAGAGGTCCATGATCCAGCTGAAGTCTTCATCCAAGCGGGAGCTGAAGAGGTCAATGATCCGGATGAAGTCTTCATCCAAGCGGGAGCTGAAGAGGTCCATGATCCGGATGAAGTCTTCTATCAACGGCATCTTCAATCTTCTTTCTTCCGGATCCATCTTGCAGACCTCCTACGCGGAACATCCTCTTCTCCCGACGCCTACTAGCCGAATGACGGTTCCTTTAAGGGACGTCATCCAAGATGGCGTCCCTCGAATTCCGATTGGCTGATAGGATTCTATCAGCCAATCGGAATTAAGGTAGGAATATTCTGATTGGCTGATGGAATCAGCCAATCAGAATCAAGTTCAATCCGATTGGCTGATTCAATCAGCCAATCAGATTGAGCTTGCATTCTATTGGCTGTTCCGATCAGCCAATAGAATGCGAGCTCAATCTGATTGGCTGATTGGATAAATATTAATCCTAAAATAGCTACAATGTAATTATAATTTATATTGTAGCTATATTAGGATTTATTTTACAGGTAAGTATTAAGCTTTAAATAGGAATAATTTATTTAATAAGAGTTAATTAATTTCGTTAGATTAAAATTATATTTAACTTAGGGGGGTGTTAGTGTTAGACTTAGCTTTAGGGGTTAATACATTTATTATAGTAGCGGTGAGCTCCGGTCGGCAGATTAGGGGTTAATGTTTGAAGTTAGGTGTCAGCGATGTTAGGGAGGGCAGATTAGGGGTTAATACTATTTATTATAGGGTTAGTGATGCGGATTAGGGGTTAATAACTTTATTATAGTAGCGCTCAGGTCCGCTCGGCAGATTAGGGGTTAAAGAGTGTAGGCAGGTGGAGGCGACGTTGAGGGGGGCAGATTAGGGGTTAATAAATATAATATAGGGGTCGGCGGTGTTAGGGGCAGCAGATTAGGGGTACATAAGGATAATGTAAGTAGTGGCGATTTACTGAGCAGCAGATTAGGGGTTAAAAATAATATGCAGGGGTCAGCGATAGCGGGGGTGGCAGATTAGGGGTTAATAAGTGTAAGGTTAGGGGTGTTTAGACTCGGGGTACATGTTAGGGTGTTAGGTGCAGACTTAGTAAGTGTTTCCCCATAGCAAACAATGGGGCTGCGTTAGGAGCTGAACGCGGCTTTTTTGCAGGTGTTAGGTTTTTTTTCAGCTCAAACAGCCCCATTGTTTCCTATGGGGGAATCGTGCACGAGCACGTTTTTGAGGCTGGCCGCTTGCGTAAGCAACTCTGGTATCGAGAGTTGAAGCTGCGTTAAAAATGCTCTACGCTCCTTTTTTGGAGCCTAACGCAGCCTTTTTGTGGACTCTCAATACCAGAGTTATTTTTATGGTGCGGCCAGAAAAAAGCCGGCGTTAGCTACGCGGGTCGTTACCGACAAAACTCCAAATCTAGCCGTAAGTTTCTAAATTTCCAAGACAAGATATCTATTTTAAGAGCCTATAGAGGACGTAAAGACCTGGAAATAGTGCATAACAAGATCTTATTATTTCAGGGCTTACCTGCACAAACCTCTGCTAGAAGGAAAGACATGGCCCCATATTGTATCAAATTAGTCAATGCAGGGTTTTTTGCTGGAATCCAGCAAATATCAAAGTTATTATAAATGATAAAATAATTATGCTGAAAAGAGATCAGGAAGCTCTAGAATTTTTACACAAGAACAGTGACCCAAACTGCAACTAAATGTACGATTATTTTTCTTTTTTATTGTTTTTTTAAGATTGTTTTATGGAAATAGAAATTAAAAAAAAAAAAAATCTTCTACTATATATATATATATATATATGGAGAGTGAGGGGTTTAGAGAAAAGCGCCTCTATAGGAATCTATTCCCACATTCCCTGTATAGGTTAATATACAAACAAAGTTGTTTAGTGTAGAAAATATACAAGATTGGAATTTGTGCTGTATAGAATTCCAACTAATAATACAATGTTATAATTTATAGTAATCACTAATTGTAGTTAGTACACTCAATTGTGTGTGTTTGCATATGTTCCATATAAATCACAATAACAAGGTAGTCCAGCCACAAATTAGATGTGGAAGAATAAATGTTGCAAATGCAATAAAGCTTAACACACTCTATCCAGTAGGTATTACACTTACTAGAACAAACGTCAATCGTATGAGGTAAGTTGCCGCCTCTTGTAAGTGAAAAACCTCAGGATTCCAGTAGTGTGGGTAGATATTTGGCCGTCTGTGTCTTGCCTTCTCCTCTCAGAGTATGGGTTCTGTATGCTGTATCTTTTCCTTCTCCTCTCAGAGTATGGATTCTGTATTCTGTGTCTTTGCCTTATCCTCTCAGAGTGGCCACTCACATGTTAACACAGGTTAATACTGAGTGTCTTTTACATACCTCATATGTTTGAGGATTGAACATGTGAGTGGCTACATGTTAACACAGGTTAATACTGAGTGTCTTTTACATACCTCATATGTTTGAGGATTGAACATGTGAGTGGCCACTTGTCTTTTTATATTACTTTTTATCTAAATAAAAACAACTTTACGCTATGTTTTTCTCTTCTGCCTTTATTTCCATATAAATACTGCGGGGAACTTGGAGAAATTCCATCACCAGTATACAGAACCCATACTCGGAGAGGAGAAGGCAAAGATACAGAACACAGAACCCATACTCTGAGAGGAGAAGGCAAAGACACAGAATACAGAATCCATACTCTGAGAGGAGAAGGCAAGACACAGACGGCCAAATTTCTACCCACACTACTGGAATCTGGAAGTTTTTCACTTACAAGAGGCGGCAACTTACCTCATACGATTGAGGTTTGTTCTAGTAAGTGTAATACCTACTGGATAGAGTGTGTTAAGCTTTATTGCATTTGCAACATTTATTCTTCCACATCTAATTTGTGGCTGGACTACCTTGTTATTGTGATTTATATGGAACATATGCAAACACACACAATTGAGTGTACTAACTACAATTAGTGATTACTATAAATTATAACATTGTATTATTAGTTGGAATTCTATACAGCACAAATTCCAATCTTGTATATTTTCTACACTAAACAACTTTGTTTGTATATTAACCTATACAGGGAATGTGGAAATAGATTCATATAGAGGCGCTTTTCTCTAAACCCCTCACTCTCCATTTCTGCCACTGGAGGGATATCCCAGGACATCCCCCCTTTCTTTGAGATATACGGCTGCCACTACTGAATCCCCTACCTACCCTGCAACCTAAGCCACTTCCTGCGCTAACTAAGTTTTGTAGGGACTTACCCCCTACAATATACCCCCCACTTTGTCCACATTTACTTACATAACACCATATGGTTTATGTTTAGTACAAGTTAGCAGCACTATAGTGTACTTGGGTTACGCAGAGTGGTAAACATTCCTGTACTGATCTTAGATTTTAAATCTTAGACTTTAATCTCTATATATATATATTTTTAAATATCGTATTTTCCACAATATATTATTAATCCATGATGGAAAATGCCAACACCTCTGTAGATTTAGAATATGGGGCTTACTTTGACCCAACTTCAAGACAGAGAAACATCTCTATAAACATAGAAGATTTAACTTTAGAAAGCAATCTGACAATGACAGACCCCAAAAAATTGTTTGAAAAACTAGAGAAATTAAGCAAAAAACAACTTTTAAATTGGTATGATAGCAATAATCTAGAAAGATATGTGAAATATAATATCATACCACAAGGACTCAGACTAGAAAAGACACCAATCTTTGAAGACACAGAGATAGAATTACTCTCTGAATGGGAGACAGCATTAGAGGACTGCTCAATGATTTTAATTAAAATCTTGATTAAATATAGGAACAAAAAGGTGAAAACTTTCACTGACCAAATCACAGATATAAGAAAGGAACTTAACATGTTTAAAGGAGACGTGTACTATAGGGAATTAGATACAGAAAATAGAAATAAAATCAAAAGATTTGAAAACCAAGTGGAGAATAAAAAAAAAGATAAATTTAGAAGAGATTACCAACTCATGAAAGCAAATAGAACAGAGAACGATCTAATTTCACAACAAATGGGTTTACCATTAATTGACAACACAACACCAGGAATTATAGAAAACCAACAAATAAATTCTAAAGATGATCCTTTTGAGGACATATATTCACCACATTATTCTACTAATAACGAATATAGAACCTTCTTTAACAATAAAGCACAAATTAATACACACTATAACAGTCACAACAGGAAACCTAAAGAACACGCTTCAGTTAACAAAGAACCTTTATATATACCACCCAGGAATTATCACAATAGAAATAATAACTACAGACGTAATTACATAC
Organism: Bombina bombina; assembly: GCF_027579735.1. NCBI lineage: Eukaryota > Metazoa > Chordata > Amphibia > Anura > Bombinatoridae > Bombina > Bombina bombina. The sequence continues at coordinate 124,176,626 of NC_069508.1, forward strand.
ACAGGGATAATTATAACACCAACCATTACCATGCAAACAACAATACATTTCACCAGTCACGTTTTTTAGACCACCGCAAACAAATATCACCCAGACCACAACATTCTTACCAATACCATTACAACCCCAGATTACAACAGAACAAGAACTCATACTACCAACAACAGAACCCGAATCAACATCAAAATCACCAATTACAGAAAGACCCCCAGTTACAAATAGAAACCCCACCAACCCCATTCTGGAGGCAGAAAACAAACCCCCAAAAAAGAGGAAGGGGAGAAGAAGAAGGGGCTGCAGAGCAGGACGAGTGGTCCAACTCAAAAAAACAAAAAGGGTCAAGATCAACATAAATGTAGTAGAAGAAGAAAACTGTATAAAAATATTTAATCTTTCTACAAAAACACTGACAAAGATTGAAAATGATGTACTTCTAAAAGGTCTTAGTTTTGCACCCAAAAAAGGACCAAATGCCTTTGAATTATTCATTGATACACATAAGTTTATGAGGAAACTAACCATACATAGACACTTCGAGAAAATAAAAAGAGATTGAATCAAAAATATGGAGAACATAAATGTAAAAAATCTAGACGATCAGGATTTAGAAACTCTAATTAATTTAGAAGAACTCTTCCTAGATGGAGAAAGGGTAGGAGCACAACAGGGATATACAATAAAAGACTCCAATATAGTTAAATTCAGTCCCCATACCAGCTTTAAACCTCCATCTACGTTCTTCCCAACCCAATCCAAAGGCTACCATATCCCTGTATTTTCTCAGTTAGTACAGGATGACTTAAACAAAATGTGTAATCAACATAAGATTAAATATGATAATTTAACCAAAAAAGAAAGAAACATCTTAAATCAACTTAAAAATAACACTGAAATTACAATTAGGGAAGCAGATAAAGGTGGCAGTATTGTTATACAGGACAGAAAAACATATATCAAGGAAGCAGAAAGACTACTTAAGGATGAAAAAACTTATAAAAATATACAAAATGATCCCACACCAATGTTTCTAAGAATCTACAATAGTCATTTAGATACAGCAAAAACTGAAGGTGTACTCAATAATCAAGAGATGAAATTTCTAACCCAAGAAACACCTAAAACAGCCACTTTCTATCACCTGCCAAAGATTCATAAAGATCAGCAAAACCCACCCGGCAGACCAATAATCTCAGGAATAGGTTCTTTAACAACAAAACTTTCTGAATATGTAGACTCATACCTACAACCTTTGGTTCCGACTTTAAAAGCATTCATCAGGGATACACCACATATTATAGAGCAACTGAGTAAAGTGGAATGGAAGAATAATTACAAATGGCTCACATTAGACGTAAGCGCCCTATACACAAACATACCTCACAATAAAGGGATAGAGGCGATAAAATACTGGTTAAATAAAATAACAGATTTAGATGAAAAGAAGAAAGAATTTATCAAAGAATCAATCAAATTCATTCTTGAAAGAAATTATTTTAAATTTAATGAGGATTACTATGTACAGATTGGCGGTACAGCGATGGGGACTAAATTTGCCCCAAGCTACGCCAATCTGTACATGGGTCTCTGGGAGGAGACGTTTATTTGGAACAACAATCCATACATTTCAAAAATAGTGACATGGGCCCGCTTCATAGATGACATCATTGTCATATGGAGTGGGGACGACATGGAACTAAAAGATTTTGTGACATACATTAATCGTAATGATTTTAACCTTACATTTACAGACAAAAGCAACAGAGAGGAGATAGAATTTCTTGATTTAATTTTATTCTCAGAAAATAATGTAATTCTAAGTAAACTGTACAAGAAACCAACAGATAGCAATGGCTATCTTAATGCCAAGAGTGGTCACCATCCCAAATGGATTAACAATATACCATTTGGACAGTATCAGAGACTAAAAAGAAATTGCTCAAAAAATAGTGATTTCAAGGAAGAATCTACTAGTCTCAAAGCAAAACTATTACATAAAGGTTATAAGGAGAAAGATCTAATAGCAGCATACACCAAGGTGGAAAAGATGGATAGGAATAAAATGTTATGTAATAACAAGAATAGAAATAACAAAAACTTCAATCCAGGAGTCACCTTTATAACCACGTACAATACTGGGGCCAGGGAAATAGAAAAGATCCTCAAAAGACATTGGCATGTATTAACGAAGGATCCTTTACTAAAGGAAATTGGGGGAACATGTCCACTTATCATATACAGAAAAAACAAAAACATAAAATCTATTATAGCACCCAGTAAGCTAAAGAAAAAGAAAAAACTAACAATTGGTTGGGAACTAAGAGTACTGTTTTTTTCAAATGCAACAGACTTAACTGTGCAGCATGCTCACATCATTACAGCGGTAGCAAACCAACTAAACAAATAGTGTCAACCGCCACTAAAAAAACACACAACCTGACTACACTGACTAATTGCAGGACTGATTATGTAGTATACTTATTAGAATGCAGCTGCAATCTACAATACATAGGGAGAACTACACAACCATACAAAAAAAGATTGTTAGAACATATCAGGAACATTGAGGGGGGGGAAAAGAACCATAGTGTACCACTGCATTTCAAAAATTTCCATGATAAGGACCCTACCAGCTTGAAAGGTACCATTTTAGAACACATTAAGAAGGCACCAGAGGGAATAAACAGAGAACTTTTTTTGAGAAAAAGAGAGACCTTCTGGATCCATCAATTTGGGACTATGAGTCCAGGGGGTCTAAACAAGGACATTGATCTTGCAGCATTTCTTGAATAGAAGAAATACTATAAACACCCTTCAACAATCACTCAAACTATCAGAATCATATTTAAATTAATACCTTGAATATGGTCTAATGAAGCACTTACATATATGCATATGAAAAAATATTACCTATTAACCATACTAAAATACACGATAAAAATACAAAATAACATATGTAATTTACATTTCTTTCAGCTTGATGCTGCCAATTTGCCTTCATAGATAACTTACAGTATGCCCTCATATATGTATATATACTCCACTTAAAATATGTAATCCTAAATTATATATCGTCTAATCCCTAAGGGACATATTTTTAAGAGACATTACTTTCTGGGTAATACCAAAAAATATATGATCACACATTTATTACACCTGGGATCCTAATAACAAACTAAGGATTCTTGTTTTATACATAAAAATATTGTGTGAACAAAACCATAAATATTTAATAGTCAGGATATTTTGGTCACAAGAATATAAATATATATGTACAATTTGCAGCCTTACAAAATTTCAACAGGATAAAATTCATAACATGATTTCATCCTTGATCATGAACAGAAATGATTTATGTATTTTTAATGTGGGTATTTTTAAATTGTCTTAACAAAAAGAAAAGCCACCCAGCTGCTTATACAGATTTAAAACAATAGAGTAACGAAAAACTATTGTTTCTGCTAAATTTTAAATAAAACTACTTCCCACATCTGAAATTAATAATTCACAGCACGACCGTATCAATGCAGCACGTCTTAAAAGAAACACAATATACCCCTTAAGTACTGTATTGATACGGGACTGTTTACCTGTCAACATGGTAACCACGCTAACTGAAACTATCTAAATCCACGAGTGACGTCACCGAGTACACGTTAACGTTACTTTACTCTGCCCTCATTATTCGGCCAATCATAGAACACGACGATTACGCAAATCGACACAAACAGGAAAAGCTTAGTAATAGACATTAACTCTAACCAATGATATCACGGAATCTGTCATGAGGGGCGTGCCGCCGCCCGGCTTTTATGAACAGAAAGCATAGACCCAGATTATTCACCCTCTGAGGAAGAAGCATATTAAGAGGCTTTGAAACGCGTAAGGGAATTTCACTACAAGACTTTGTTTGTTTGTTTTGGGAGTCAATTCTGACTCCATTAGTTTACCATCTTGACTTTGCATATATTATTGCTTTTACTACGCTGTATTACCTGAGTCTAAAAAAACGGACACCACTGGATCTGTGGTTTTAAAACATCTCTGTAAGATATTTTCCGCGAAATTGAAAGGAAAAACACTTGCACGCCAGATCCTTTAAGTGGAGCAACACAGGTTAATACTGAGTGTCTTTTACATACCTCATATGTTTGAGGATTGAACATGTGAGTGGCCACCTGTCTTTTTATATTACTTTTTATCTAAATAAAAACGATTTTACGCTATGTTTTTCTCTTCTGCCTTTATTTCCATATAAATACTGCGGGGAACTTGGAGAAATTCCATCACCAGTATACAGAACCCATACTCGGAGAGGAGAAGGCAAAGATACAGAACACAGAACCCATACTCTGAGAGGAGAAGGCAAAGACACAGAATACAGAATCCATACTCTGAGAGGAGAAGGAAAAGATACAGCATACAGAACCCATACTCTGAGAGGAGAAGGCAAGACACAGATGGCCAAATATCTACCCACACTACTGGAATCCTGAAGTTTTTCACTTACAAGAGGCGGCAACTTACCTCATACGATTGAGCTTTGTTCTAGTAAGTGTAATACCTACTGGATAGAGTGTGTTAAGCTTTATTGCATTTGCAACATTTATTCTTCCACATCTAATTTGTGGCTGGACTACCTTGTTATTGTGATTTATATGGAACATATGCAAACACACACAATTGAGTGTACTAACTACAATTAGTGATTACTATAAATTATAACATTGTATTATTAGTTGGAATTCTATACAGCACAAATTCCAATCTTGTATATTTTCTACACTAAACAACTTTGTTTGTATATTAACCTATACAGGGAATGTGGGAATAGATTCCTATAGAGGCGCTTTTCTCTAAACCCCTCACTCTCCATTTCTGCCACTGGAGGGATATCCCAGGACATCCCCCCTTTCTTTGAGATATACGGCTGCCACTACTGAATCCCCTACCTACCCTGCAACCTAAGCCACTTCCTGTGCTAACTAAGTTTTGTAGGGACTTACCCCCTACAATATACCCCCCACTTTGTGTATATATATATATATATATATATATATATATATTTTATTTTCTCTCACCCCTCTCCTCACATTCTCGCCCCCCCCCTTTTGTTCTCACATTGTGGGCCTCCTTTTCAAGCTAAGCCATCCGATACATGGCCAATATTAAAATAGTATCTTGGAATGTGAGGGGTAACACCAACGCAATAAAACAAGAACGTATTTTGACATCTCTCAAAAAGGATAGAGCAGATATTGCGCTATTACAGAGACCCACTTATCTAAAGTAGAAAATGAGAAATTGAAAACTAATTCGGTAAAAGAGGTCATAGCCATGCCAATGCGTAGCAAGGAAAAAGGGAGTGGCAATACTACTGCATCGTAAATTAAACTATCAAATTTTACAAAAAGATATAGATCCGAATGAGAGATTTATTATAATTAAAATTTTAATTAAGAATAAGATTTTCGTAATCTTTAACGGCTATGGCCCTAATAGGATTGATGCAGATTTTTTATCAGATCTTAAGAGTAAATTATATGAATCTTTTGATACCAACCTAATAGTGGTAGGTGAATTCAACATGGTATTTAATAATATAGATAGGTTGCAACATGTAAGCACTGATAAAAAGAGAAAAATAAGGTGAACGATAGATAAACCACTCAACTTCTGTAATGCTTTAAAGCTAAGAGACGTGTGGCGCTTTTTTTTTTTTTTTATTTATTTTTATTGAGGATTTTGCAAATGACAAAAATACATAATACATGCTTCCAAGACAAATTAGATATAGACAAAACAAACAGGCTTAGTGCGGACACATGTATCACAATAATGCTTATACCTATCTATCCTCATTTTATATATATTTATATAATTTGAGTCCCAGATATAATTTAATTGGATCACTCTTGGATCTCAAATGTGATAAGCAAAAGAAATTAGGGATTCTCTAAGATATTAAAACCTAACAAATCTAACTGCATTCCTTGAAACATAAATACACCATGAATATAACTATTTTAAGAAAAAGTGATTAAGTCCGGATAAACAATAAACAAATAAAAATTCTGCTCCTATTAAGCATAAATGTGGTAAGTGAAACTGGAGTCACATAACTATAGGGGGAGTTTGCTATAGGGAAGAGAGCTCTCAGCTTGTTCCAGAAAAATGGATAGTAGGGGCATCCCATTGGCATTACGGTCTCAATTAACCCTTTAATTTTAAATGCTTTAAAGTTAGTGCCCTCCCTGACAGTTGTTGTTTTAATAGTGATTGAGCCCGGGCATTCAGTAAACATATATAATTTCTGCTCTCATGAAACATAGATGTGGTAAGTGAAGCTGGAGTCACATAACTGTAAGGGGAGTTTGCTATAGGAGAGGGTATTCTCAGCTAGATCATATAGATTGGATAGTAGGGACATCCCATTGGCATTACGATCTCAATTAGCCCATTAATTTTAATATTTTAAAATTAGTTCCCTGCATGTTAATTGTTATTTTATTTGATTCTCTGTGAGGATCTGGGTTGGCCTCCTGAGATATATCACCCCCGCGGCCACGGCCGCTAGCCGCGTGGAGTCAGCACCCAGGCAATGACATAAGTAAAATGCTATCCCCACCTCAATATCCTATACAGGCCATCACGAGAGAGATCGGCCCCCACAATTAGCCCAACCTTATTGTCACATAACAACACACTGCTGCATAAATCTACGTGAATTTTAAAAAATTATAAAACATAAAGATGAACTCTTATTCTAACTGTAAACTAACAGTAAACAAAACTATACTTCAACACTATCTTACTAAGCCCCACAATTATCCATGTATGAAGGAGAGTCCAGATATTTGTGGAGGAGCTGGGTATTATTGTGGTTCCAGCAAGTCACTAAAGTTATTAGCCCTTGCCCTCCCTATCAGCCGTCCATGTAACATGATGCATCAAATCTATGCCTGGGCTGGAAGGGAGGACTGTCTGGTGATGTATAGTAAGAGTCCCAACCGTCACAAAAACCGGTCTCAAGAGGGGGTCATCCACCCCCCCTGATGATATTCATAGGACGTTCTAGCCCGTTTCAACAGTAATCCAAATGACAGTCTTAAATGCTGAGGCTGCTTATCCTGGTCAAGTGTTATAGCGGTGAGAGGTAAAGGCAGTCCCGGAATTGTGTGAAACTCAGCAGGTTTTAAATGCAGCCTATGTGGTGCCGTGTCTAACAGAGCTATGCTCTCTAAGGGAGCCGTGATGCCGGTGAGTGTGAGACTTTGCTGTGTCTGTGGGGTTGTCGACATAGAGTTCTGTGCCGCAGAGGAGAAGTCAAACGCTCCCTCCTCTATGAAGCACCTCATCATGTCTGGCAGTGTGCCAATGTATTGCGCTTCTGCGGGCAACAAGTCAGCACTGTCAGTATGCGATGTCCCAACCGGTATCTGCAGGGACCAAGCTGTCGCATTGCCTGTGTGAACTGACCTGTATGTATCCGAAGCCGTGAAGGTTTGCTTAGGCTTATGTGTGGCCTGCGATGTAGAGAGGATTGTCGCCGTATCCGGGCTGCAATGTAGCTTTGTCCTCAAATGTTCCTCCCGTTCTCTACCGGTCTCACTCACCACAGCCAAGCGGTTCATCATGTAGTCATACGGTGCCCTCTCAATTAGCCGTTTCATAAGGGATTCAAGCTGTGCAGGTAGAGCAAAAAGAGGCGTTGAGCTGTACTCTTCTGCCTTATCCGCCATACTGACGAGTTGTTATTTCTCTGTCCCCAAGGATCTTGTAGCACAAACGTGGTATTGAGCAGTAAGTTTGTAGTCCGGAAAGTGATATAATTTGAAGAGACCCAGTAAGTCTGTTAAGCCAGACGGCACCGGTAACCCGGCTCTTCCCGGGGGGATGCGGATGCCTAAGTATAGGAGGCCGCCGCCTTAGGCCTTGTTGTTCCGTTCTGTGCCCCCGATGTCATATAAACAGCCTGGGGATGATATATAGAGCCACAGTTACCAGTACTGTGTAGAGGTTGTATTTTATAGTCTTACTTTAGCTGTTATTTAATGATAATCGGCGTATTATCAAGGATTCTACCAGAGCTAGCAGAAAATGCGTCCGACGTGTGGCGCTTTTCTAATCCAAATACCAGAGCATTTACATGTGAATCTAAGAAGCATAAATGGTTTTCCAGATTAGACTTTTTTTAACCTCAGATAGAATTTTTAGTCTCAACCCAGAAGCAGGGATAGGAAACTTTATATTTTCTGATCACGCAACAATTTTTCTTAGAAATATCTTGGGGAGAAGACACTAATGACATAACAAGATGCTATAAATTTCCTCGGTTCTTAGCATCAAATCCTAAATATAAAGGGATAGGAAAGTCAAAATTAAACGTGCATGATTCGATAGAGCATGTCGTTTAAAAACACTTTTAAATTCACTTCTATTTTCAAATGTGCTTCGTTCTCTTAGTATCCCTTGTTAAAAAATGAAAATACACATATCATACACTAGTGGGAGTTCCTGCTAATTGGTGCCTGCACACATTTGTCTCTTGTGATTGGCTAAATAGATATTTTCAGCTTCCTGTCAGTAGTGCAATGCTGTCCCTTCAGCAATGGATAAGAGAACATTTGATAATAGAATTAAATTGGAAAGTTGTTTAAAATTGTATGTTCTATCTGAATCATAAAAGAAAATGTTGGGGTTTACTATCCCTTTAAGAACTGGCTAATTCAAAAATGGAATGTATACAAAAAAGATAATCAATCATATGTATACTGTATAAGCATGAGGTCTTCTGGGAAGCCGCTAAAGCGGTCCTTAGGGAGAGATCAGAATGTATTATTCCAATTGGAAGAAAGAGATCAACAGGAAAGAACTCAAATCTCAATTCATCTTAAAAATAGATATAAAGCATACATAGTCTGTCCCAATTGAGAGAACTGGGACAGGTATACTAAAGCACGTGCTGAATGGGAGGTGATCAATGAACAGAAGAATACTATAAAGGATCTCAGAACTAGTGCCAGATTTTACAGATATAGGGACAAGATAGACAATTTTTGGTAAAATGTGTAAAATCAAAAGAAAAACAAAAGTCTATTAATAGTATTAAATCAAATGTTAACTTGCTAACAGAACCCCCAAAAATTAGGTAATATTTATTTTAAATTCTAGCATTACAGCATTTTCTGACAATGCCACTAACACTATCAAAAAGAATCTGAATATATATTTCAGTTATTAATGCTTATTAGATAGCTTCTGTCCCTGACCATTCCTGCTTATTAATTCTCTTTGTCCATTGCTGTCTGTATTCCACAGATAATTATTGTTCGTATCCCTTTCTACCACCACCTGTGTTCTTGCTGGCATCTACTTCCTGTGTCCCAGATGAGCGGTTATGTGTGTTTATTTTGGTCACTAGAGTCTGTACATCTAGGAGACTACAGCTGTCTATAATCCTTTTGATCATTTTTGTCTGTGTTTCTGCTGGTTAGAACTGCCTGTGCTTGTGTTGACCATTACTGCTTGTATTCATATTAACCATGTTCCTCTATGGCTTCTAATGCTTGTGTTCTTGTTGGCTAAAATATCTTGATTTTTATACTTCCAATACTATCTGTGTATTTGTATGTATGAAGGTGTGCACAAACATATGTATACATTCACACAAGCAAATTATCTATCTATTTATACAGTAATGTGCAGAAGTCTTAGGCCAACATTAGATTTATTGCTTAAGCAACGTTTTAATGACCATCTATATTTAATTGCTGGTCTCTTTATTAAGATACAAAAAGAAAATACAGGAAATATGTACACAAAATATAAAAAAGCACAATTTTCAGAACAAAATGACTTCTTCAGTCAGTATTTAATGGGTCCTCCCTTGACACTAAGCACATCTTTAACTCTTTCGGGGAGACTGTCCTGAAGTTTTCTCAAAAAATCTTCTTCTATATTATACAAGCCTTCTTTCAACACTTCCCAGAGTTCTTATTTAGATATGGGTTGCCTTTTTTTTCTTTCTCTGTCCAGGTTATCCCATGCTTTAATATTCAGGTCTGGTCTCTGTGGAGGCCAGTCGAGGACCTTCAGTGTTTTATCAGCTATTTTTCTCTCCAAATATGATTTCACTGCACTAGCAGTGTACTTGGGATCCTTATCATGCTGAAAAAAAACCCATTTCCAATCAGACGCTTTCCAGAAGGAATGGCTTGATTAATTAAAACCTGCCTGTACTTTTCAGCATTTGTGATCCCATAACTTTAGACAACAACACTGGCAGAAAGACAGCACCAAACCAGGACAGAATCTCCACCATGTTTCACTGAAGGCCAGAAGCACTCATTCATCCATCTCTCTCAAACTCCTCTTCTCACATATTGTCAACAATTGGACTCCAAAATATCAAACTTAGATCTGTCACTCCATAATACTCTTTCCACGGTTCTTCATTCAAATCTTTGTGAGCTTAACATATCTTAGCCTTTTCACCCTGTTCCTCTTTCGAAAAAGTGATTTCTTGGCTGCAACCCTTCCACAAAGACCATTCCTGATCAAGCTTCTTTGACTGTAGAAGGGTCAACTTGGCATCCTGATGAAGCTGCCAGATGCTGAGCCATGTACTTGCTAGACTTCTTCCAGTCTCTCAAAAGAATAAACTCTGATAAAATGTCTCATCAGATTTTGAAAGTTTTCTTTGCCTTCCAGTTCTGTTTGTTGTCCTTGACCTCCCTTTCGATTCTTCAATTTTTTTTATAACAGCATAAATACCACATCTTGAGTATCTAGTTTGTTTACTTGTTTCCCTTTGAGAGTGGCCTTGCTGATGCAAATGTATGATTTTATGTCTGTCAAATTCTGGGATCTTTGCCATTTTGAATAAAATGATGTGATTAAAAGCTGGTCTTATAAGCAAGATTCCAATGAATTTAACTCATATCAAATGTGTAATAAACCTTTTTCACAGCAGTCATTTTGACATGAAATATTAAGATAAATAAAGCAGTGACATTAATTAGGGTTCCTTTCCATTTAGGTTTAAGAGAGCCAGGTTCCTGCTTTTGCACAAGTGTACGTGGGTGGTCACACTGAATGCATTTTTTTCTGTGTTTTAATACTGCATACAAATATCCTGTATTTTCTGGTTGTATTCTAATAAAGATACTGAAAAATAATTATATATTGTCATTTTTACCATTACAAAATTACAAAAACAACAAATTTAATGGTGCCTAAGACCTTTGCACAGCGTATACAGTATATATTCTCTCTCTCTCTTTCTCCATCTCTCTCTTTTTCTCTCTTTCTCTATCTCTTTCTTTCTCCCTCTCTTTTTCTCTCTCTCTCTTTCTCTTCCTCTTTCTCCCTCCCCCTTCTCCCTCCCCTCCCTCTCTCTCTCTCTCTCTCTCTCTCTCTAATCCTCTCTCATTCTCTATCTTTCTCTCTCTCCCTCTCTTTATCTCTTTCTCTCCATCTCTTTCTCTCTTTTTCATTCTTTCTCTCTTTATTTCTCACTCTCTCTTTCTTTCTCTCTCTCTCCCCACCTTTCTCTCTCTTTCTCTCTCTCTTTCTCTCGTTATCTTTCTTTGAGGCCCATTTATCAAGCTCTGAATGGAGCTTGAGGGCCCGTGTTTCTGGCGAGTCTTCAGACTCACCAGAAGCGCAAGTTATGATGCAGCGGTCTAAAGACCACTGCCCCATAACCTGTCTGCCTGCTCTGATGAGGTGGACAGAGATCGCTACAATTCAACCTGATTGAGTACAATCGGGTTGATTGACACCTCCTGCTGGCTGCCCATTGACCGCAAGTCTGCAGGGGTGTGGCGTTGCACCAGCAGCTCACAAGAGCTGCTGGTGCAATGCTGAATATGGAGAGCGTATTGCTCTCTGCATTCAGCGATGTCTGTTGGACCTGATCCGCACTGTCGGATCAGGTCCGACAGACCTTTGATAAATAGGCCTCTTTATCTCTCTCACTCTCTTTCTCTCTCTCTCTCTCATATTATACTTTTTTAATATATTTATGTAATGTACTTTTATTTGTGCACAAACTTATAATTGATGTAAAGCACTGCCACACTATCCATTGAAAGTATTGGGTGCATTAAAGAGATGCCAGCCTCACTAAACAATCTCTGGTTATTTTGTTTTGCCATTCACTTGTAATACCATTAATGCACTGGTGAGTAAAATTGATTGCTCACCCTGTGCTATCAATAGTGCTCCACTTGTAATCCAGGTCATAAAAGGGAGATAATTTTACAGTACAATGTCCCTTTAATAAAAAAATATTTTAATTTAAAATTAAAATCAGTAGGAAGTGCATTATGTGCACATTCAATAATGCAGGTACCGACAACCTCTACACATTGGTGGAGAATGGGAAACTGCCATATGCCTTACAAGAATAAGATGGTTTATTCAACAATGAAAACCCCATTAAAAAAATATAATCCATTTTAGATAAAACAAAAATACACTACAATGTCCCTTAACTATGATTCTGTTTAAGGCACAAATCTATTAACAGATCATGATGTAGATATAATAATAATTGAAAGGCTTATAAACGTTATTTTAATTAAAAAAAAATCTCAGTGAAAGCTTAAAGGATCCCTTGATATAATATTTAAACGTAAAAGAATGTACCCTAGTATGCTGTTGTGTATTTGTGCTGACCATGATACTGGCTAGTCTGTTCCCCCTCCTACCTACAACTTTAGCTCATAGGCCAAACTATTCCCTTGCTTGCATATCTTAAAAAAGTTTAAATTTAAACGTTTTTATTTTCCATCTTGCTTCTGTCAGTAGAGAATACTATGATTAGATAAATGCATAAAAAATAAACATATATAACAACTAACGTAACAATAAACACATTAAGATTTTAATATAAAATGTTTAGTTATGACTAGTAAAAAGTTTGAAATACTACAACTAAGGGGCAGATTTAATAAGCAGCGTATGCTGCTTTCTACGCACGTAGTTTCCGGCTCGCCAGACACATAAGTTATGAAGCAGCGGTCGTAAGACCGCTGCTCCTTAACTTGTCCGCCACTTTTTAGATAGAGGACTGAAATCATCCCGATATGATACAATCGGGATGATTGACACCCCTTGCTAGAGGCCAGTTGGCCGTGAATGTGCAGGGGGCGGCATTGACATATAATTAATTGACCCCTAATTGTGAAATTTCTAATTATCGGAGCAGGAAATGCTCACTGCAGACTTCTTAAGTCTAACCCTGTTACATCTCTTTATACTAACACTATGGCATTACATTTTTTTTTTACTGTCCCATTAACAACAACATGCAGCTTTAAGATTTTTAAAGGCAGAAAGTAATTTTACCCAAATAAAAATGATAAATTAAGAAACACACACAAGTAAATGTAATTTATTATACGAAACATGAGTTACATCGATTAAAATAGTTACACACATATATATATAGATATATATATATATATATATATATATATATATATATGTATATATATATATATATATATATATATATATATATATATATATATATGACTTCAGATTGATGGGCATAAATTAAATTAGCAATAAAAGTTAAATAGTTAATTGGATTTTAAATATTTATCTTACATGAGATCAAATACATTTTAATTGTATATCAGATAAGTAATATTTTTCAGTCAGTTAGATAAATCATATTTTCGATTTAAATGTGTGAGCAAAAATGTCTATGCACTTCTGGAATAAATCTATTTTCAATTAAAAATATTTATTTTATTGTTCATTAAGATGGAATATGAATGTCATATGTTAACTCTAAAGCTTAACCCCATTACAGAAATCATAATAATTTCTGCTTGATGGAAATTCATTATTAGTCAAATTAAACAATTTGAATTGAATCTGCAGTTATGAGGATAGGTTAAAGCTATATTTTTACCTATTATGCAATTTATTAAAGGTAGTAAATTATAATCTAAATGGAATTTTTAAAGAGATGACATAATTAATATGTTTTACTCCCAGTCAAAAAAGTGTAATTCAATAATATGTGTAACAGGTTATTGAAAATAGGTGTGTTAAAGGTAGGGATTGGTAAATCTTTATTGTTGCTGAATTGATTCTGCATCCCTCAAGAGCTGTAATAGTCAAGTAGGGTATCATGTTGGGATGAGTGAATGTCGGAATTTTATCATTGGAATTGTAGAATTAATATTACCCTTGAAGTTTATTCTCCCGTTCCCATATTTCTATAGAACAAATGCAAGAATTAGAATATTACATTTTAACCTTCAAATTTGAATATAGCATATGTTTATATTTGAAATTTGAATGAAATATTTTAATTTTAAAAAATATTTAATTCTTAAATCTGAAAGTTTGTTCTCATAGTTCAACATTCAAATGTTAGTATTTTAATATTTAAATATAATCCATAGAAGGGTCATGAAAAAAAGGGTCAGAAAACCCTGCTGTCAATATTTTGTTACTCTGATAACACAAAGAAAAACATACCACATGATATGCTCTAATCAAAACTTTATATACCTGAATGATAAATTTGATAAATTATACATCTGTTAAAAGGGAAGTGAAAATACCTTTTATTTTGGCAAAAACAGAGTTTGGGTATGCTGTTGGGCTTCAACAGAATGATCTCTTTGTGTAGTTATGTCAAAACTGTGTACAAAAGTAACTTCAAGTTGTGGAAGGACTGAGTGGGAGAATGGGAAAATGGCTAGGTATTCCTTGGGATAAGACCCTGAGTAGATGTTGGAGAGACATTCCAAAATTATGATCTAAACTATGATGTCCAAGGGCCAATATTATTAATTTATGCGCCAAAATAATTACTCATCCCTAGTGCCAGGAATTTTTTATATTATCAAAGGGAAATAAAGGTGAATGTTACTTTGTACACAATAAGATATGAGGAAGAAGATGCGTAATTTATAGGGAAATAATATCCAAGATGCTACGACATTTAAAATGAGATCTCACTGAATTCTCTAATAAAAGGGTCTTTACATGGAAATTACAGTTATTTGCCGTCCCTAGAAAGTAGTGAAACACTCTGAAATGCAAAATCTAAGAGGGGAAAGAGTTTAAACTGGGGCACCTAGCACTGATATACATTTTCAAGTTGCATTCACATAGTTTCTGATAATCAACAAAAGTGTAAAAAGAACACTTCACATAATCGTTCGGAGCTTGATAATTCGGCCCCATGTCTTTTATTTAATGCATAGTTTATATACTTTTGTATTCTGTTATACCAGCATTAAAAAAACTTGGCAGGTACCAACCATAATCCATTAAATTTTGTGTTTAACGCTTAGCGACAATGCCGATTATGAAGGAAAAAGGCCTCTAAAAAACATAGACACACATGTAGCCTTCATAGAAAGACAGGAGCTAGAAGCAAGGTTTGAGAGCTTTGCTAAGTAGTGGTATTTTTTTAAAGGGAGAGTAAACACTTTCAATATTTATATGCCCCCTTTCCATGTCACTTAGCTCTGACAAATTAGCAATTTCTAATTTCCAGAACTAAACCTTCCACCACGCTGAGTTTTCAAGGCTAACTCTGCTAATCGGTTTATGAGATAACAACTGCTAAACAATTTAACCTAACATTATAGCCGGGATTAGCTTTTTAGTCTGTTGACTAAGGGCCAGATTGTCTCCTACAAAAAAGGCAAATGGTGGGTGGAGTTTGTGTATTGATAAATAATTGTAGTAAAAAATATGTTAATGTGTTTTAAAATGTTAAGACTTGGCTGGTATGTTGTTATATAAATGTGTTTTATAAATACAAGTTGTCTGCTGTCCCTTTTTGTGTACAATGTAAGAGGTTTAATATGTTTGTTTATTCTGCAATACTTGTTAAAGGGATAAGAAATCCAAAAAAATGTTCTTCGTGATACAGATAGAGCATATAATTTAAACAACTTTTCAATTTACTTATATGTTTCTAACTTGCTTAGTTCTTTTGGTATCCTTTGTTGAGAAGCATACCTAGGTAGGCTCAAGAGCTGGAAGCTAGCTACTGATTGGTGTCTGCACATATATACTTCTTATAATTGTCTTATCAATGTGTTTTAACTAGCTCCCAGTAGAGCATTGTTTTTCCTTCAACAAATGATACTAAAAGAATGAAGTAAAATGTATAATAGAAGTAAATTGAAAGGTTGTGTAAAAATGTATGTTCTATCTAAATAATAAAAGAAAAAAATTGAGTCTCATGTCTCTTTAACTTGTTATTTTGTGCAGTATAAACTTGGTAAAAAGTATTGTTTATCAATTCTCCATTGGTGTCAACACAAGCCGATAATAATAAACAGATGGAGATATTTCCAAAGAACAAAGGTTTCAGGTCTAAAGCACAGCCGTGTTTAGCACACTCAGTTAGTAAAAGATATTAAAAAAATATACATTACATGGTCATTATCACAATCTGTACAAATCACAATCCCAAGTACATTGCCGTGAAAAGAAGGTACAAAGTTTTTAATATGTAACCTTCATTTCTGGATGTGAAAGCAATAAATATGAATTACTGTTTAATAAAATTAGCAGGTTAACCCCTAGACGCTTTTATGATGTTACATGTCGTAAAAGCGCTGGTCTTAAATGACTTTAGGTCGGCATGGAACGACCTTGATCCCAGTGGTGATCATGTGCTTAATTTTTCTTTATTTTTTTTGTTTACGATACAAACATGGATGGATGGGTCCCTCCTGAAAGGGTTAAATAGAGTAATGAAAGCACAATGTAAAAATTGCAACCAAAGTATGCAATAAAACCTTAGTTACAGTACACAGTAAAATTCATATTGATAATATAGCTCAGAATAGGAATTTACATTACAATTTATTGCCTAGATTTAGAGTTTGGTGTTAGCCGTCAAAAGCAGCGTTAAGGGGCCCTAACGCTGCTTTTTAACGCCCCCTGGTATTTAGAGTCAGCCAGGAAAGGGTCTACTGCTCACTTTCTTTCCGCGACTCGAGGCTACCGCAGATCCCCTTACGTCAATTGCGTATCCTATCTTTTCTATGGGATTTGCCTAATGCCGGTATTACGAGTCTTGGAAGAAGTGAGCGGTACAGCCTCTACCGACTCCTACCGTCAAAAAAGTCAGTAGTTAAGAGTTTTATGGGCTAACTCGGGAACATAAAGCTCTTAACTACTGTGCTATAAAGTACACTAACACACAAAAACTACCTATGAACCCCTAAACCGAGGCCCCCCCACATCGCAAACCCTATAATAATTTTTTTTAACCCCTAATCTGCCGACCGGACACCGCCGCCACCTACATTATCCCTATGAACCCCTAATCTGCTGCCCCTAACATCGCCGACACCTATATTATATTTATTACCCCCTAATCTGCCCCCCCAACATCGCCGCCACCTACCTACAATTATTAACCCCTAATCTGCCGACCGGACATCGCCGCCACTATAAAAAATGTATTAACCCCTAAACCGCCACACTCCCACCTCACAAACACTATAATAAATAGTATTTACCCCTAATCTGCCCTCCCTAACATCGCCGCCACCTACCTACACTTATTAACCCCTAATCTGCTGACCGGACCTCGCCGCTACTATAATATAGTTATTAACCCCTAAACCTAAGTCTAACCCTAACCCTAACACCCCCCTAACTTAAATATAATTTTAATTAATCTAAATACATTTACTATAATTAAATAAATTATTCCTATTTAAAACTAAATACTTACCTATAAAATAAGCCCTAATATAGCTACAATATAACTAATAGTTACATTGTAGCTATGTTAGGATTTATATTTATTTTACAGGCAACTTTGTATTTATTTTAACTAGGTACAATAGCTATTTAATAGTTATTAACTATTTAATAGCTACCTAGTTAAAATAAGTACAAAATTACCTGTAAAATAAATCCTAACCTAAGTTACAAATACACCTAACACTACACTATCATTAAACTAATTAAATAAATGACCTACAATTAGCTAAACTAAAATACAATTAAATAAACTAATCTATAATACAAAAAAAACAAACACTAAATTACAGAAAATAAAAAATACAAGAAGTTTAAACTAATTACACCTAATCTAAGCCCCCTAATAAAATAAAAAGCCCCCCAAAATAATAAAATTCCCTAATCCCTACCCTATTCTAAATTACAAAGTAATCAGCTCTTTTACCAGCCCTTAAAGGGCTTTTTGCGGGGCATTGCCCCAAAGTAATCAGCTCTTTTACCTGTAAAAAAAATACAACCCCATAACATTAAAACCCACCAGCCACATACCCCTACTCTAACCCACCTAAACCCCCCTTAAATAAACCTAACACTAACCCCTTGAAGATCTCCCTACCTTGAGTCGTCTTCACCCAGCCGAGCCGAATTCTTCATCCAAGTGGAGCAAGAAGAGGTCCCCATCCGGTAGAAGTCTTCATCCAAGCGGGGCAGAAGAGGTCTTCCATCCGATTGAAGTGTTCATCCAAGCGGCGTCTTCTATCTTCATCCATCCGGAGCGGAGCAGAGCCATCTTCCATCCAGCCGACACAGAGCCATCCTCTTCAACCGACGGACTAACGACGAATGACGGTTCCTTTAAGGGACGTCATCCAAGATGGCGTCCCTCGAATTCCGATTGGCTGATAGGATTCTATCAGCCAATCGGAATTAAGGTAGGAAAAATCTGATTGGCTGATTCAATCAGCCAATCAGATTGAAGTTCAATCCGATTGGCTGATCCGATTGGAAGATGGCTCCGCTAAGCTCTGGATGGATGAAGATAGAAGACGCCACTTGGATGAACACTTCAATTGGATGGAAGACCTCTTCTGCCCCGCTTGGATGAAGACTTCTACCGGATGGAGGACCTCTTCTTGCTCTGCTTGGATGAAGAATTCGGCTCGGCTGGGTGAAGACGACTCAAGGTAGGGAGATCTTCAGGGGGTTAGTGTTAGGTTTATTTGAGGGGGGTTTGGTTGGGTTAGAGTAGGGGTATGTGGGTGGTGGGTTTTAATGTTGGTGGGGGGTTGTATTTTTTTACAGGTAAAAGAGCTGATTACTTTGGGGCAATGCCCAGCAAAAAGCCCTTTTAAGGGCTGGTAAAAGAGCTGATTACTTTGTAATTTAGAATAAGGTAGGGAATTTTATTATTTTGGGGGGCTTTTTTATTTTGTTAGGGGGCTTAGATTAGGTGTAATTAGTTTAAACTTCTTGTATTTTTTTATTTTCTGTATTTTAGTGTTTGTTTTTTTGTATTATAGATTAGTTTATTTAATTGTATTTTAGTTTAGCTAATTGTAGGTAATTTATTTAATTAGTTTAATGATAGTGTAGTGTTAGGTGTATTTGTAACTTAGGTTAGGATTTATTTTACAGGTAATGTTGTAATTATTTTAACTAGGTAGCTATTAAATAGTTAATAACTATTTAATAGCTATTGTACCTAGTTAAAATAAATACAAAGTTGCCTGTAAAATAAATATAAATCCTAAAATAGCTACAATCTAACTATTAGTTATATTGTAGCTATATTAGGGTTTATTTTAAAGGTAAGTATTTAGTTTTAAATAGGAATAATTTATTTAATTATAGTAAATTTATTTAGATTAATTTAAATTATATTTAAGTTAGGGGGGTGTTAGGGTTAGACTTAGGTTTAGGGGTTAATAACTTTATTATAGTAGCGGCGAGGTCCGGTCGGCAGATTGGGGTTAATAAGTGTAGGTAGGTGGCAGCGATGTTAGGGAGGGCAGATTAGGGGTTAATAAAATTTATTATAGTGTTTGCAAGGCGGGAGTGTGGCGGTTTAGGGGTTAATACGTTTATTATAGTGGCGGCGAGGTCCGGTCGGCAGATTAGGGGTTAATAAGTGTAGGTAGGTGGCGGCGACGTTGGGGGGTGGCAGATTAGGGGGTTAATAAATATAATATAGGTGTCGGTGATGTTAGGGACAGCAGATTAGGGGTTCATAGCTATAATGTAGGTGGCGGCGGTGTCCGGAGCGGCAGATTAGGGGTTAATAGTATAATGTAGGTGTCAGCGATAGCGGGGGTGGCAGATTAGAGGTTAATAAGTATAAGGTTAGGGGTGTTTAGACTCGGGGTTCATGTTAGGGTGTTAGGTGTAGACTTAGAAAGTGTTTCCCCATAGGAAACAATGGGGCTGCGTTAGGAGCTGAATGCTGCTTTTTTGCAGGTGTTAGGTTTTTTTTTGGCCAACTCAGCCCCATTGTTTTCTATGGGGAAATCGTGCACAAGCACGTTTTTCCAGCTTACCGCTACCGTAAGCAACGCTGGTATTGAGAATTGAAGTGGTGCTAAATTATGCTCAACACTCACTTTTCAGAGCCTAACGCAGCCATTCAGACAACTCTAAATACCAGCGTTGTCTTAAGGGTGCACTGGAAAAAAAGGAGTGTTAGCACCGCGGGTCTTTACCGACAAAACTCTAAATCTAGGCGTAAAATTCTTATTTAAAGTATTCAGGTAAAATCATATCTAAAGCACTAAGAATTTTCAAAATACAATAGTAAAATTGCATCAAAAAGTGCAAAATGCAATACTTTTTTTGTGAGTCTCTGAAATTCTCTCACAGGTCTCGCTAAATTGTCTAAGGATTTTTATGTTCTCTGGTATTTACTCACAAATTTGATAGCTGGCTAGTTTGTCTGAAAATAGTTAGTTAATGCACTTGTTGCACTGATAGAACAAGAGTTGTATGGGAAACTAGAAGTAAATGCAAGATAAAGTATGCTAGTTTGTATGTCTTTTGTCAGGATTCTTTTTAATTATAAGGTAATTTCAATCCATGAGAAAATATGTTTTTCACATGACTTTTCTAATTTTTCAAATAACAATGCTCACTACCAATATTTAAATGTATAAAAAAAATCTCATTCATACAAGATTTTGTATTTGTATTTAACTAATATAACAGCCTTTAACACTAAGATTTTGGAAAATATAGAACCTTGAAAAAAAATTAGAAGGACATAGATTTTTTTTAAAGGGACAGTAAAGTCATAATTAAACATTCACGATTTAGAAAGAGCATGCTTTCAAATTACTTCTATTATTTAATTTGCTTCCTTCTCTTGTTATCCTCTGCTATAAGGTTTATCTAGAAAAGCTCAGGAGTAGCAAAGAACCTATGTTCTAGCTGCTGATTGGTGGCTGCATATATTTACTGATTGTCATTGGCTTACCATGTGTTTTGTTTTATGTCTCTTTAAGCTTACTTCGGGCAAACAATTCAATAGATAAACACCTTTTTGGAAATATATATTCCTTAATATATACAATTTCTTTCTCTTTACTTACCATTACGTGTTTAAACTGCAACTGGAACAAGGTGGAAAATATATCAAAAAATGAAATACTAGTTACTCTAAAGAATATATATATATATATATATATATATAGTACATTTATAGAGACCCCTATAAAGTGTTGACATGGGAACCTATCCACCCGCCTTCGCAGCAAACATTTATACATGATGTACAAATGCACGGAAGTCCTTACACAACGATGCCCCTGCTCTCAAGCCAGCTATTGTGTTTTATGTCTGCCCCTCAAAGATGGTGGAGAGGGTACTAGGCAAAGATTGTATGTCTTCTTCTTCTTACATTGCAGAAAGCAGACTCACATGTGCCCTGCAAGGGCTATAAAAGGGGCAAAAGTGACTCAAGCACAATTTGACAGGGGCCATATTACTTTTGTGTGGAACACTGTTCACAGGCTTCCCAGTGCGCACTGCACCCGGGTGCAGGCTAAAATGGAAGAACTAACCCCTAATAATAGAAAACATTAAAATTTAGACACAATTTAAAAACAACCTTCTATTAAAAGAAAAACAAAGGTACTTACTCATATTTAAAGTAACACGTAGAGTTGATTCCAAAGTACATTTGTGTGTTCACACCTAATATGGGCCCCTATTGTGATATTATTTTAATGACTTTAAAGAGACAGTAAACACATTTGCAAGGGTTAAACACAGTTATTTTCAAGCAAAATTGAAATAATAAAATGCTCTTACACACTGCAGCATTTTCTTTTCACCCTTATTACATCCCTTTAAATACAACACAAATTAACTTTTTAGGAAAGATGTATGCATTGTCCTGTTTAGGTAGGGTGTTAAAATGAATGCTAATTCATTGTGAATTAAATTTTAATTCTTCTTTGGAAATTAAAATAAAATTCCTTGCATTAATGTCCTTTTAAACCAATTACTCTCCAAACTGAAATGCTGGCCTCTAAACAATTGATGCTTTTTGCAACAGAAAAAAAAAAACATTATAAGAAATCATTACCTCTCTTGATTTCAGATATTCCGACAGCACTATCTTAAAAGGTATATGTCCTTTTAATGTGATAACTTTTACAAATGTTTTTAGACTGATGATGATATCAATAGCTATCTGATAGGGCACCTAATCTAGACATATGATGAAAGTTAATTTCCTCTGTATGCAAATAATAGGATAGGATTGATTACATTGCAGAATTTAGTTTCCTCATAAGAAAAATAGGAAATAATTTATGTCGGCTTTACTTATTTCAGGTTTTGCTATTAGCAATCAGCAATTAGCTTCCTTACTACATTTGGATAATTGAGATAAGAACCAAAGGTAAAACTGGAAGGATTTCATGCTAATTAAATGTATAAAACAAAGTGTCAGAGTAGGTAATCAGACTTGAATTTGTGCACATATCCATGAAATCTATGCATCAGACTTTATTATGCGCACATTACTAGGGGAAAAGAATAAAGTATGCCATTTACCTTGAAAATTAGCAGATATTTTTCTCCATAATTCATTTTTTTTCCTATTTTTTTTCCAGTTCCTTTGCAACTTGTTTATAGAACAAAATAAGATAAATTTAAATAGAAGGGAATATTTTAGCTTTGGTATGAAATGTAATTACTTAAATAAAATATTAACAAAGACTGCAACATGTGAAATATTTGTATTAATCAGTAATTGTCTGCAAAAGCTGGTTGAAAAGGAGCAGCTATGTGTGAAGCTATAGTACTTTAGGCTACATAAACTCTTGTATAGATTTATACCAATATATATAGGGAAACAAAGAATTCCTCAGCACTCCAAAGATCAGGATAAGTTAAAAGTTCCTTTATTAGTTAGCGCAGGTTAAAAACATAAACCACATACAGCAGCCTAATAAAATCATACATAGAGAAGGAAAACAGGGGGAACATCACCCTCCTGTGACATCATACGCGTTTCATGCCTCTGGGGCACTTGTTCACTGATTTATATATATATATATATATATATATATATATACACACACACTCACTGGTCACTTTATTAGGTACACCTTGCTAGTACCAGGTTGGACCCCTTTTGCCTTTAGAACTGCCTTAATTGTTCATGGCATAGATTCAACAAGGTGTTGGAAACATTCCTCAGAGATTTTGGTTCATATTGACATGATAGCATCACGCAGTTGCTGCAGACTTTTCGGCTGCACATCCATGATGCAAATCTCCCATTCCACCACATCCCAAAAGTGCTCTATTGGATTGAGATCTGGTGACTATGGAGGCCATTGGAGTACAGTGAACTCATTGTCATGTTCAAGAAACCAGTTTGAGATAATTTGAGCTTTGTGACGTGTTGCATTATCCTGCTGGAAGTAGCCATCAGAAGATGGGTACACTGTAGTCATAAAGGGATGGACATGATCCACAACAATACT
Source organism: Bombina bombina (assembly GCF_027579735.1). Classification (NCBI taxonomy): domain Eukaryota; kingdom Metazoa; phylum Chordata; class Amphibia; order Anura; family Bombinatoridae; genus Bombina; species Bombina bombina. Next base: position 124,200,361 of record NC_069508.1, read on the forward strand.
CAGGTAGGCCATGGTGTTAAAACAATGCTCAATTGGTACTAAGGGGCCCAAAGTGTGCCAAGAAAATATCCCCCACACCATTATACCACCAGCCTGAACTGTTGATACAAGGCAGGATGGATCCATGCTTTCATGTTGTTTACTCCAAATTCTGACCCTACCATCTGAATGTTGCTGCTGAAATCGAGACTCATCAGACCAGGCAACATTTTTAAGATCTTCTATTGTCCAATTTTGGTGAGCCTGTGCAAATTTTAGCCTCAGTTCCCTGTTCTTAGCTGACAGAAGTGGCACCCTGTGTTGTCCTCTGCTGCTGTAGCCCACCTGCTTCAATGTTTGACGTGTTGTGCATTCAGAGATGGTATTCTGCATACCTTGGTTGTATCAATTGGTTATCTGAGTTACTGTTGCCTTTCTATCATCTCAAACCAGTCTGCCCATTCTCCTCTGACCTCTGACATCAACAAGGCATTGTCATCCACACAACTGCCACTCACTGGATACTTTATTTTTTTAAGGACCATTGTGTGTAAACCCTAGAGATGGTTGTGCTTAAAAATCCCAGTAGATCAGTAGTTTTTTTAAATTCTCAGGCCAGCCCGTCTGGCACCAACAACCATGCCACGTGCAAAGTTACTTAAATCCCCTTTCTTCCGCATTCTGATGCTCAGTTTGAACTTCAGCAAATCGTTGCTGCCATGTGATTGGCTGATTAGCCATTTGTGTTACCAAGCAATTGAACAGGTTGCTGGTGGCTGGTGAGTTCAGGGTCTTATAAACCCCTTCCTAATCTGCCCACCCCATACCCTTAACCAGACCATTTTTTACCTTTCTTCCAAATCAGGTCAATTAACACCTTCTTCCACTCCTGGTTGTCTCACTTTCAGTTTTCACCATATTTAACAGCTTTTTTTCTATGCAAACATTATTGATTTATTTAAGTGTTGTTCTTTCTTATGCATAACAATTTTTTTTTAAGATTAATGCCCATTTAAAGAGAGATTATTAGAGCACCAAACCATAAACTATTCCTCAAAGCATATGAACTAATTCCCTAAAAAATTATTACTCGATTTTGATGGCTTCCATTGTGTTTATTGTTTTCAGAGAAGGTTCTGCATGTGGTACAGCCAATCACAATTCAGTCCTCCCACTCCATTGATACGAGACCATGCTCTTTGCACCACTGCTTTAGTGGCTGTCATATTACATACATATATGCACTTTGTACATTAGTTAGTGATGAGAAAGACAAAATTCAACTTGAATAATTAAAAATACAACATATAATTTGAATACACTTTTAATTTGAAAAATAATATATACATATCCTACATTGATGTAAGCTTCCTGGTGATTGGTGGTTACACACATTTGTATTTTGTCATTGGAATACCATATGTGTTCCGCTAGCTTCCAGTAGGGCATTGCTGCTATGGAGCTGACTTTGTTTATGTTTTTAATTACACAGTTATATACAAGCAATAGGGCATTCATAAAAGGTTCTGACACATTATAGCATATACTCAAGACATTGTTATATCCCTTTAATATGCTTTTAGAAAAAGTTTATGGTTTAGTGTCCATTAATGTTTAAAAAAAGTAAGACATTTTACTGGTTTCTTATTTGGAAACGTCTTCTCCCACCTTCCCGGTTTACTGGATGGCACTCTATTTCAGGGTTACCTTAAAGGGACAGTAAAGGCAACATTAAGATTTCATGATTAATATAGAATATGCAGTTTTAAATAACTTTACAGTTCACTTATATTATCAAATATCTTTTGTTCTCTTGGTATCCATTGTTGAGGAGAATACCTAGAATGGCTCTGGAGCAGCAGTGCACTGATTGGAGCTAGCTGGTGATTGGTGACTTCACATGTATGCCTCTTGTCATTCGTTCACCAGATGTGTTCAGTAGCCAGTAGTGCATTTCTTTTTCTGAACGTGATATTAGAAGTAGATTGTAAAATTGTTTAAAATCTGAATAATACAAGTTTAATTTTGACTTTACTGTTCTTTTGCAGTTGCTCGATAATTTGCGGCTTGAGAATTGTTAGTTGACTTTGTTCAGTCCAGCCACAATCATTTTTTACTTCTTTTGGTTCACCATGCTGCATGACCAGCTAACCTAGGTCCTTCTTGTATTTCTAGCATAGAGTTTGTGTTATGCATGGCCTAGCTTAGGTAGTTGGTAGCTCAGGCAGCAGACAGAAAGGGTAAAGCGAAGGCTATTGTGGGAGGGACTACTTACTCAGGTGTGGGCCTGGAGGTGCTCCTCCCTGTTTGTTTAGTGGGTCGAGGAGCACTTGAATCATTTTGCTTCGGTATGAGAGCTTAGTAGCTGGGTTCCAGAGTATATAAGCAAGCCTGGTCCATTGATTATATTAGTGGGGTTTATTAATTTAGGACCTGATTCCCTCCACCTAAGTTACTTAACAATAAAAAGTTATGGCTAATGTTTCCTTACGTTTCCTTAACTGCACATGGTGACACTTGGTCACCAACCATACAATGTGTAAAGTACGGATGACAAACACGAGTCATCATTTTGGGGGCTGGGGGGTTAAGAGCTCATCACAGCCCCTCTGCACTTATTCCCAGATCTCTGATTGACCAGTGGATGAATCCGGGAAAGCCAGTGATGCCAGAAGCAGTGATGTTACCAAGCCCTTGAAACCCAGATGTAGCAGGCAGATGCATTGAACTTAAAGGGACAGTCTACACTAGAATTTTTATTGTTTTTTTAAAAAATAGATAATCCCTTTATTAACCATTCCCTAGTTTTGCAAAACTTACACAGTTATATTAATACACTTTTTTCCTCTGTGATTACCTTGTATCTAAGCCTCTGCAAACTGCCCCCTTATTTCAGTTCTTTTGACAGACTTGCATTTTAGCCAATCAGTGCTGACTCCTAGGTAACTCCATGTGCGTGAGCACAATGTTATCTATATTGCACACATGAACTAACACCCTCTAGTGGTGGGAAAATGTCAAAATGCATTCAGATAAGAGGTGGCCTTCAAGGTCTAAGAAATTAGCGTATGAACCTCCTAGGTTTAGCTTTCAACTAAGAATACCAAGAGAACAAAGCAAAATTGGTGATAAAAGTAAACTGGAAAGTTGTTTAAAAGGACATGCCCTACCTGAATCATGAAAGTTTATTTTGGACTAGACTGTCCCTTTAAGGAAGCTAGCTGGTGGCTAAGCATTTAAACCCCTGGATCTCAGCCCCCTTAAGTAATAGAAACCCCTACGAGTCACCATTTGAAAGGCAATCACTTGCTCTTTTGAATGATGGTCCCTTTAGATTATAATGTTATAGCTTATATATTTTTTTTTGAGGATAACCCCTTCTTATCTTTACAACAGAGAATAGAAAACACACATTTGAATAAAATATATATAAAAAATACATTTTGTTCTTGAGTTCTTATGTTTCAGCCACTTGTGCAATGTTTCATGATTTATGCATTAAACAATGAATTATATAGGGCTCCATTTATAAAGCTGTATATGCAGCTTTGTAGTGCCTTTGGTGTAGGCTTGCATGAGCGAGACTACAGCAAATAGTTAAGAAGCAGTGGTCAGCAGACAATGTTCCAAAATATACTTTCTGATGCCCATTCAAAACACACATGAGAAAATTATGTTTATGTTCATATAACTACAATAAAAGGGTATGTCAGGAAACACATACACACATATTTATATATATATATATATATATATATATATATATATATATATATATATATATAAATATATATGTGTGTGTGTGTGAATTGTGTTTTTTTTATAGTCTCTCTACACAGATGAAGATGAGTGTCAGACTATTCATTTTAGCTATTACATTTAAACAATGTTCCAAAATATACTTTCTGATACTCATTCCAAACTCACCTGAGAAACGAATCCTATTTATTATTACAAAGGGATGTTTACTGTTATGTAACTGTGTACACTGAATTTTACAAAACAATAAGGGCTGTGTATTATTTCAGGCATGAATAACTGGAAAAATGAGCTGTGAATAGTACTTTGCTTTTATTCATGTTTGTCCAGAAACATGATTTCCAGAGATGTGTATCAAGTGTCATCTAATGATGAAATATTAAAAACAAAAAATAAATAACTAGATCATGGCTACTACACAGTAACAATCATTTGAAAAACAAATATAGTTGCTTGGACTAAGACACAATTGAAGCTATAAGCCTTTGATTCAGATATATAGATATATATTATTGGTTGATTGTTAGGGAAAGTTGGATTATGTTATTATCTAACAGGCTACATAGAAATAAAATTGTTCTTCATACAAAGAAATACTAGTTTAAGAATTTAAAATGATATATTTTAATTGAGTATCGTGCTGTCATAGCTGAAGTTTGAAATAATTCAATATTTTTATATTACTTTATATTTAGTATTTTATTTTTTCAAATGATTGAGTCTCTGGATTACAGCGACACATTTTTCTTAACGTCTTTTGTGCAGATATAAACCACCAATAAACATTCTAAAAGTATTATGTAATTTTGAGGAGTGGTTTAAGAAATATTTAAACCTAGATAACAAGGGGAGTGCTATTGTCAGCACAGGTTGCACTATCCATTTTGTGGCCATGTGCTAAGAATAGAGCACAATCTTTATTACAAGTGAACGGTAAAATTGTTTTCATGAAATGATGTTTCCAACTCTTGCCATACTTGTGCCATATGGCTAGCACAGCTATTGGATAAGAGGTTGAAATGTCACCTTATGGTAAAAAAATATTTGCGATGTGTGGCCTGAGTAAAACGATGCACAAAATAAAGGTATGTTTAAGTGCATCCTCACTTAAAATTAAGAATTAAAGGGACACTAAACCAATTTTTTTCTTTCATGATTCAGATAGAGCATGCAATTTTAAGCAACATTCTAATTACTCCTATTATCAAATTTTCTTCATTTTCTTGCTATTTTTATTTAAAAAGCAAAAAGTTATTTTAAATTAGAAAGTTGATTAAAATGGCATGCTCTATCCGAATCATTAAAGGATTACTTTCTGTTATATTTTTTAAGCCAAACAACTAACATATTAAAGTTAATAAACATTAATTAAAACCTACTGACCTATATTTTCTCCAAAACAAAGTTTCATAACGTTATAAAAGTTATATCTTTTATTTGCCGATGATGTCACGTTATCCTGCCCACTATTTTCGGCACTGCGTGTTCAAAATACTTAAACCAATGAAATTGTGTTTATTTGCATCTCACTATCTACCTATACGTTCCCAATACGTATGCATTTAAATGCGGCTCTAATGCGCATGCGCAATATGACCTATTGAAGACGAATTTGCACAAACTTTTTAAAGCGCCATTTTGAAACCTAGGTATTGTAAACTGATTGGTACAGAGCAAAGGATACCCATGGAGTGGGTTTGGAAAACAATTAAATATGCAGACAAGATTTCTGATATATGGTAGAGATATGTTAATGAAATGCTATTGATAAAAAGCGTATTTGGGGTATTTAGTTAGTAACAGGCATAGAAAATATTTACTTACAGTGGCCCTTTAAAGAAAAAAATTGGTTTAGTATCCCTTTAAGGTCCATTTAATTTAGTCTATAGATTCAGGCTATATAGGTTAGGGTGTGGGTGGTGCCTGTGGGCTATCTGTATAGAAAAGAGACCTTACTTTAAAAAGGTCTCATTTGGATCTCATTTGGATCGTATTTTGTGAGAATTATGATAAGTGGGTAGGCTTTTATCTGTTATTGTTTAAGTTCATGAGACAACACCTTTTTCTTTATCATAGATTCAGGATAGCACTTCAAAAACACTAAAATTGACACCAAAAAAAGGGGTCGTGTGATCTCATGTTGAAGAGTAGTAGGCTCAGGAATCATTTGTGAAACTACTTCTTTACTTTGGGGGTCGCTGATTCATGGAATAAACATCCATTATAGGTGGTAAAGACAAATGCTGTGGTTAACTTCATGAATGTCTGGAATAAGCTTAAAGGGACAGTCTAGTCAAAACTAAACTTTCATGATTCAGATAGGGCATGCAATTTTAAACAACTTTCCAATTTAATTTTATCATCAAATTTGCTTTGTTCCCTTGGTGGTGTTTTTCAAAAGCTAAACCTAGCTAGGCTCAAACTGATTTCTAAACAGTTGAAAACCGCCTCCTAGCTCAGAGCATTTTGAAAGTTTTTCACAGTTAGACTGTGCTAGTTCACATGTGTCATATAGATAACATTGTGCTCACTCCCGTGAAGTTATTTGGGAGTCTTCACTGATTGACTACATTGCATGTCTGTCAAAGGCACTTAGATAAGGAGGCTGTCTGCAAAGGCTTAGATACAAGTTAATCACAGAGGTAAAAAGTATATTAATATAACTGTGTTGGTTATGCAAAAACGGGAAATGGGTAATAAATGGATTATCTATCTTTTTAAATAAGAAAAATGTTGGTGTAGACTGTCACTTTAAGGTCATTTTAGAATGTAGGAAATAAGTGCAGACTTGATATCTACTGTGAAAATCTATGATTCTTAAGTTAAATGCGGCATCAACTATTTTAAATGCTCCTCTTTCGTTTGCATTACATCTTAGTTGAATGTTGATTTAATGTTTTTCTTTAATAGTATTTTTAAATGTTCCTCTTTCGTTTGCATTACATCTTAGTTTAATGTTGATTTAATGATTTTCTTTAATAGTATACTTATAAACATTTCCAAAAGGTTCAGCAACATATATACAGCCAGTTCAAGTAAGAAAAGCACCAGTGTGTGTAGGTTATAAATCTCAGAACAGTCAGAGAAACCCAGACAATCAGACCAATAATAAATGCAATTACGGTACACCAAAGTTATACCAGGGATCCAAGCCCCCCTCAGGGAGTTAGATATAGACTAAGAGCCACTTCTGAAATCTGGAGTCACCACATCAGTTGTAGCCAACCTGTGCCGCAAACGAAGTCGGAACAATGCCTTTCACTTCAAATCTCGTGGCTCACAAGATCTCCCCGATAGGCTCCTATGGTTACACGGAGTGCTCACGCTACTCATACACCTCCAACGAAGTGAACATATCCCCAAAGCTATAGCGGAAAAGGATCCGCTCCAGACGTTGCACCAGCCACTGAGTCGGATATACTGGAACTGAATAAAACAAAGAGAGGAATCCGACACCAGTGTAATGGAAATAAAACCAGTCCTTTATTCGCTGTAAACGTTAAAATGAACACAGCAAACAAGTGTGTGAATGGTCATCACGGGCGCAGCACAGACAGCCCGTTATGACCATTCACACACTTGTTTGCTGTGTTCATTTTAACGTTTACAACGAATAAAAGACTGGTTTTATCTCCATTACACTGATGTCAGATTCCTCTTTTTGTTATATTCAGGTTATCAATCAAAAACATATATTGTACTCTACATAGCGCTGCCATTATGAGTTACTGAAAAGCCTCCTTGAGCTGTGCAGTATGGTGCGTTAAGCTCCATACCGCACAAAAGCCAAGGGCTGAGTTTACGTGCTCATGCACACTTTCCCCCATAGACATCAAAAGAGAGAGAGTGTTAGAAAAAAAATAACACCTGCGAACTCGGAATGGAGATCACCGTAACCCAACCCCATTGATGTCTATGGGGAAAATAAAGTTTACGTTTAAACCTAACACTCTAACATAAACCAATAGTCTAAACACCCCTAATCATCTGCTCCCCAACATCGCCAACACTATTAAAAGTTATTAACCCCTAATTCGCCACTCCCCAACATAGCTGACGCTAAATAAAGTTATGAACCCCTAATCCGAAGCTCCCCAACATTGCCGACACCAATAAGTTATTAACCCCTAATCCGCTGCTCCCTGACATTGCTGACACTAATAAAAGTTATTAACCCCTAATCTGCCGCTCCCCGACATCGCAAATGCTAAATAAAATGAACCCCTAATTTGTCGCCCACCCCATCGCAACTAATAAATAATCCTATTAACCCCTAAACCGCCGGACCCCCATATCGCCAACACTATAAAACAGTATTAACCCCTAAACCTCCAGCCCCCCACATCCTAACTACTAAACTAAACCTATTAACCCCTAAACTACCGACCCCCAACATCGCAAAACACTAAATTAAAATATTAACGCCTAAACCTAACACACACCCTAACTTTAAATTAAAATTACAATATAACTATCCTCAAATAAATAAAAACTTACCTGTGAAAAAAAAACTAAGTTTAAACTATAAAGTAACCTAACATAACTATTCTAATAAAATAAAAAGCTTTAACAATTAAAAACCTAAATTTAAAATTTAAAAAAAACCTAAAATTACATGAAATAAACACTAAATTATGAAAAATAAAAAAACTCTAAGATTACCAAAAATAATAAGCGAAATTATTAAAACTAAAAACAATTACACCTAATCTTATAGCCCCCCAAAATAAAAACACCCCCTAACCTACAATAACCTACCAATAGCCCTTAAAAGGGCCTTTTGTAGGGCATTGCCCTAAGTTAAACAGCTATTTTCCCTAGAAAAAAAGTCCCCCCAACAGTAAAACCCCCCACCCAACCAACCCCCCAAAATAAAAAACCTAATTAAAAAAAAAAACTTAAGCTACCCATAAAGGGGCATTTGTATGGGCATTGCCCTCAAAAGGGCATTCAGCTCTTTTACAGTTCCCATCCCTAATCTAAAAAAAAAGCCCACCCCAAAAATGTAAAAAAAAACTAAGACTAACCCCATAAAATCTACTCACGGTTCCTGAAGTCCGGAGAGGTGGCAAGAAGTCTTCATCCAGGAGGTGAGAAGTCTTCATCCAGGCAGCGACATCTTCATCCATCTTGGGGACGTCTTCTATTTTCATCCCAGCGGCACGGAGCAGAGCTATCCTGGACAGCGAGGACATCCTGCGCGGAGCGTCCTCTTCATACGATCACCACCGTACACTGAGGTTGAATGCAAGGTACCTGTTTTAAAATGGCGTACCTTGCATTCCTATTGGCTGATTTGATTCTTCAAATTCAAATCAGCCAATAGGATGAGAGCTTCTGAAATCCTATTGGCTGTTCAAATCAGCCAATAGGATGAGAACTTCTGAAATCCTATTGGCTGATTTGAATAGCCAATAGGATTTTAGTAGCTCTCATCCTATTGGCTCCTCCACCTGGATGGAGATGGATGTCCGGAGTTCAGGAACCGTGAGTAGATTTTATAGGGTTAGTGTAATATTTTTTTATTTTTTAGGGTGGGCTTTTTTTAGATTAGGGATGGGCACCTTAAAAAAGCTGAATGCCCTTTTAAGGGCAGTAAAAGTGCTGAATGCCCTTTTAAGGGCAATGCCCATACAAATGACCCTTTAGGGGCAATGGGTAGCTTAGGTTTTTTTTAGAATTAGGTTTTTTATTTTGGGGGGTTGGTTGGGTGGTGGGTTTTACTGTTGGGGGCACATTTTATTGTTTTTCTAGGTAAAAGAGCTGTTTAACTTAGGACAATGCCCTAAAAAGGCCCTTTTAAGGGCTATTGATAGTTTATTGTAGGTTAGGGGTTGTTTTTATTTTGGGGGGGGCTTTTTTATTTTTATAGGGCTATTAGATTAGGTGTAATTGTTTTTATTTTTGATAATTTAATTTATTATTTTTCGTAATTTTAGTGTTTATTTTTTTTTTTATCATGTAATTTAGTTTTTTATTGGTAGTTTTTTTATTTTATTAGAATAGTTATGTTAGGTTAATTTATAGTTTAATCTTAGTTTTTTATTTCACAGGTAAGTTTTTATTTATTTAAAGATAGTTATATTGGAATTTTAATTTAAAGTTAGGGGGGTGTTTAGGGGTTAATAATTTAATTTAGTGTTTTGCGATGTGTGGGGCCGACGATTTAGGGGTTAATAGGTTTAGTTTATTAGTTATAATGGGGGGGGGGCTGGCAGTTTAGGGGTTAATAGATTTAGTTTATTAGTTACGATGTGGGGTGCTGGAGGTTTAGGGGTTAATACTTTATTATAGTGTTGGCGATGTGGGGGGCCGGTGGTTTCGGGGTTAATAGGTTTAATTGGTGTCAGTGATGTGGTTGGGTGGCAGATTAGGGGTTAATAGTTTTAATATAGTGTTTGCGAAGCGGGAGGGTGGCAGTTTAGGGGTTAATAGGTAGTTTATGGGTGTTTGTGTACTTTGTAACATTTTAGTTATGAGTTTTGAGAAAAAAATTTGTTTTGCAAAATTCATAACTACTGCTCTCAGAAGACGGAATGGATTGTGTCTGTATAGACTGTAAAGCAAGCATTTTAGCTGGACCACACAACCTGTAATATGGTGCTATGGAAAATCCCGCACTCAAACGTAATTTTTTTGAGTGCGGAATAGACTTTGCGTTACAGGCTAAAATGCTTGCGGTATAGCTATACCGCCGTGACTCGTAATATGCGTTCCCGGCCATTCCAGCGCAATGGCCAATTTTTCAGCGGTAATAACCATACCCCAATACTCATAATCTAGCCGAATGTATGGAAGGACAGGTTCCCTATTACTGAAGCTGTCCTGCTGTGATCACTCATTTATCATTGCACAATTAACTTCTTAGGCAATGCCATTTCCTGCTCTTGCACAGTCTATGGAGATTTTAAATCACTAACTCAGAGTTGGCAGATAGTTTAAGCAATGCTTCTGAACTATCAGCTGCAGGTTCGCTCATGGAAGCCTGCCCTGAAGGAACTCCAAAGCTGAGTCCGTAGCTTGATAAATGAAGCCCATTGTGTACTTTTCCCTGGACAATCAAAAGCAACAAAAAGGCACAAACAACTTCACAAAGTGTCATGTCATGAAATCATATCCAGAAATGTAGTCTTCAAATGAACAATCCCATCAAACTTTCCTACCATAATCCTTAAAATAAACTTTTTGAAAGATGATACTTCATTACTTCAAAATCTATTTAAAATTAAGTGATTTAGTTAGTTATTTTAAAGTCTAGATTTGCATAGGAATGGGCAATGTTTCAGAACATTCATTAAAATAGTGAATGCTGGACTCTTTGTTTATCCTTAACAAATGTCAGTTGAATGCTCATTCTGATAAACCTTTGATCTAAACTGAAAGGAATTAGAATTCAAATATAAAATTTAAATCTTACATTCAGATATTTTAATGTTGCATTTGAATATTTAATAATTAACAAACCCTCTTTAGAAAGATTTATATAGTAAATCTAATGTCAATGTCTAATTGCTATTAACATTACTTCTACAAACTGAATGTTACAAAATAATACATTCATCCATCCTTATTCTTGGATCATGGCTATTACCACTGATTATCATAAACAATGTCACTATTTCAGAACCAGCAGTAACCCAGCTTCCTTTCCTTGTTGCTCTCTAATCTTTTTTCCTTGTGTAATTTAAATTTAGTGGTTTTACATATTTATAACCTATAATTTTAGTTGTTTTTTTCTCCTTTAAAGGGACCTTAAATACTTTGAAATTGAAATGTAAAATGCGTAAATATATATCATAAAAAACATTTGCAAAATACTTTATTTTTTTTTTCCACTTTTTTCCCCTGTAACTAATTCTGAAATGTGTAGGCTTTTTTAATACCTATTAAAAATGCACCCGTCTTAAGACTCCTGTATTCTACAAAGTGATTGCTTTAGTGACCCATTTCTAAGTACTATTTATAAGCAGTATTGTTTCGTCTTGTATTATACATTAGTTAATTATGCAGTTCTACGGTACTAAATTGTATTGAAAACAGCTTTAAGCCTGAACAACACTAGCATTTTTAAAAAGTCGCATGGTTCAAAAAACAAAAGTCCATTATACATTTTGCTCATTTGTAGAAACAGAATATTTTAAGATTATTTTTTATTATTATTTGTAAACATGTTTTATTCCAATGAGGGCAAAAAGTAAATAGGAAATCTATATATACAAAGTGTATTGCATAATTACTAGTCTGGCCAAGTAAACCATATGTCTGTTGATTTTAGACTTACTGGATAAGCTTAAATAAAGTTATATAAATACTAGATGACAGTTTATGTGAGCAGAGAGATGCATTGCAGCAGGTTTTTTGGCATTAATATATCTACAGGTTTATTATACTGACATGGTTAAAATCTTTGCTGATGCTTCCTAGAAGAAACCATCAGGGAAATTAAATGAACATATGCAAGGAAGAAGGTAAATGGCATACGTTTTAATGTGAAAATCAATTGTATAGCATTTGACCTGATCAGACCACCCAGTCTGATTTCCACCTCAAGTATAAACCTTTTATATAAGCTCACATTTAGAATGTTATTTCTACGTGCAGCATCTTAAAGGGGCATAAAACCCACATTTTTTTCTTTCATGATTTAGGTAGAATATACATTTTTAAACAATTTTGCAGTTTACTTCTATTATCAAATTTGCTTAATTCTCTTGGTATCCTTTGTTGAAGGAGCAGCAATGCATCACTGGTTTGTAACTGAACACATGAGTGAGCCAATGACAATCTGTATATATATGAAGCCAGCAATTAGCTGCTAGAACTTAGGTTCTGTGCTGCTCCTGAGCTTACCTAGATAAACCTTTAAAGGGACAGTATACTCTGAAATTTAAACTTCCGTTTCAGGAACAGTGTCTGGGGTTTTATTCAAATCTATTCATTGTCCCAAAGAAAGAAAATTTATTCAGGCCAGTTCTGGATCTGAAGTTTTTTTAATCGTCTTGTAAGAGTCCCAACTTTCAAGATGGTGACTATAAGGACTATTTTGCCTTTTGTTCAGCAAGGTCATTATACATCCACTGTAGACTTACAGGATGCATGTCTTCACATTCCGATTTATCCAGACCACTATCGGTTTCTGAGATTCTCTTTTCTAGACAATCATTACCAATTTTTCGCTCTTCCATTTGGCCTAGCAACAGCTCCAAGGATCTTTTCGAAGATTCTCTGTGCCCTTCTATCTGTAATCAGAAGACAGGGTATTGCGGTGTTTCCTTATTTGGACGATAGCTTGGTTCTAGATCAGTCTTTACATTTAGCCGAATCTCACATGAATCAACTAGTGTTGTTTCTTCAAAGACATGGGTGGAGGATCAATTTACCAAAGAGTTTATTGATTCCTCAGACAAGGGTCACCTTTTTAGGTTTCCAGATAGATTCAGTGTCCATGACTCTGTCCTTAACAGACAAGAGAAGAATGAAATTGGTTTCAGCTTGTTGAAACCTTCAGTCTCAACCATTCCCTTCAGTGGCTATGTGCATGGAAGTTTTAGGTCTCATGACTGCAGCATCGGACGCAATCCCCTTTGCTCATTTTCCCATGAGACCTCTACAGCTTTGCATGCTGAATCAATGGTGCAGGGATTATACTCAGATATCACAATTGATATACTTAAATCCCAACATTCAACTCTCTCTGACTTGGTGGTTAGACCACCTACTTTTAATTCAGGGGCCTCTTTTGTTTGTCCTACCTGGACTGTGATCAAAACAGATGCAAGTCTTTCAGGTTGGGGAGCTGTCTGGGGATCTCTGACAGCACAAGGGGTTTGGAAACCTCAAGAGGCAAGGTAATCAATATTTTAGAAATCTGTGCTATTTTCAGGGCTCTTCAGGTTTGGCCTCTGTTAAAAATAGAACCATTCATTTGTTTTCAGATGGACAATATCACAACTGTGGCATATGTCAATCATCAGGGTGGGACTCGCAATCCCCTAGCTATGAAAGAAGTATCTTGAATACTTCCTTAGGCAGAATCCAGCTCTTGTCTAATTTCGGCGGGGCATATCCCAGGTGTAGACAATTGGGAAGCAGATTATCTCAGCCATCAGACCTTACATCCGGGGGAGTGGTCTCTCAGTCCAGATGTATTTTGTCAGATTGTACAGATCTGGGGTCTTCCAGAAATAGATCTGATGGGTTCTCATCTAAACAAGAAACTTCCCAGGTACCTGTCTAGGTCCAGGGATCCTCAGGTGGAGATGGTAGATGATTTAGCAGTTCCTTGGTTTTACCAACCTGCTATATCTTTCCGCCTCTAGTTCTTCTTCCAAGAGTGATCTCCAAGATCATTATGGAACAATCGTATGTGTTTCTGATAGCATCAGCGTGGCCTCACAGGTTTTGGTATGCGGATCTTGTTTGGATGTCCAGTTGCCAGCCTTGGTCACTTCCTCTAAGACCAGACCTTCTGTCTCAAGGGCCATTTTTCCATGAGGATCTCAAATCGTTAAATTTGAAGGTATGGAAATTGAATGCTTAGTGCTTAGTCATAGAGGTTTCTCTGACTCAGTGATTAATACTATGCTACAGGCTCGTAAGTCTGTTTCAAGAAAGATTTATTATCGAGTTTGGAAGACCTAAATTTCATGGTGTTCTCATAAATTCTCCTGGCATTCTTTTAGAATTCCTAGAATTTTACAGTTTCTTCATGATGGTTTGGATAAAGGTTTGCCTGCAAGTACTTTGAAGGGACAAATCTCTGCTCTTTCTGTTTTATTTCATAAAAAGATTGCTAAGCTTCCTGATATTCACTGTTGTGTTCAGGCTTTGATTCATATCAAACCTGTTATTAAATCAATCTTTCCTCCTTGGAGTCTTAATTTGGTTTTGAAGACTTTGCAGGCTCCTCCTTTTGAGCCTATGCTTTCTTTGGATATTAAACTACTTTTTGGAAGTGTTGTTTCTTTTGGCTATCTCTTAAGCTAGAAGAGTTTCCGAATTGTCTGTTCTCTCTTGTGAGTCTTCTTTTCTGATTTTCCATTAGGATAAGGCTGTCTTGTGGACTTCATTTAAATTTCTTCGTAAGGTTGTGAATTCTAACAACATTAGTAGGGAAATTGTTGTTCCTTCCTTGTGGCCTAATCCCAAGAATGCTGTTTGCATTCTTTAGATGTTGTAAGAGCTTTGAAATATTATGTTGAAGCTACTAAAGATTTCAGGAAGACTTCTAGTCTATTTGTTGTCTTCTCTGGTTCTAGGAAAGGTCAGAAAACTTCTGCCTTTTCTTTGGCATCTTGGTTAAAACTTTTGATTCATAAAGCTTATTTGGAGGCGGGACAGTCCCCACCTCAGAGGATCACAGCTCATTCTACTAGATCAGTCTCCACTTCTTGGGCTTTTAAGAATGAAGTTTCAGTTGATCAGATTTGCAAAGCAGCAACTTGGTCTTCTGTGCATACATTTACTAAATTTTACCATTTTTATGTATTTGCCTCTTCTGAAGCAGTCTTTGGTAGAAAAGTTCTTCAGGCAGCTGTTTCAGTTTGATTCTTCTGCTAATGTTTTAAGTTTTTTTCTTTCAATTTATGAGAAAAACTTATTTTTTGTTGATTTAATTTTTTCAGCGGAAAATGGCTGATTTTATTTTATCCCTCTCTTTCTATTGACTCTTCTGTGGACTTCCACAACTTGTGTATTTCTATCCCATACGTCACTAGCTCATGGACTCTTGCCAATTACATGAAAGAAAACATTTATGTAAGAACTTACCTGATAAATTAATTTATTTCATATTGGCAAGAGTCCATGTGACCCACCCTTTTTCTGGTGGTTATGATTTTTTGTATAAAAGCACAATTATATTTCCAGTTCCTCTTTTTTGTATACTTTTTTACTCCACTACTTGGCTATTCATTAAACTGAATTGTGGGTGTGGTGAGGGGTGTATTTATAGGAATTTTGAGGTTTGGGATACTTTGCCCCTCCTGGTAGGATTGTATAACCCATACGTCACTAGCTCATGGACTCTTGCCAATATGAAAGAAATTAATTTATCAGGTACGTTCTTACATAAATAATGTTTTTAAACAATAATAAAAATTGTATTATGGTTCAAAAATATATTGTATAAGGTGTTTAAAAAAAGGCTGCAAAGGGCTTTAACATATATATACATATATATATATATATATATATATATATATATATATATATATATATATATATATATATATATATATATATATATGATGGAAAGCACTCTCTGGTCTTTTAGTGAAAATTTAATGTATCAAGCGTGACGTTTTGGGGGGACACTCCCCTTCCTCAGACAAACAAAAATTGCATTCAACTGAAAATTTAAACAAAATAAGCCCCTCCCCCAGTGAGAAAATTGTGCCAAATTTAAAAAACCGTTGTCATGGTGATCCTCAATAAACAATTGCTGGCTAACTAAAGCCTAGTGCAAAGTACAAAGCAGAAGAGCTCTACATACATAAAATAAATCATTACAAAGAGCAATTGATGTGAACAGTAAAAGATAAAACTACATCAGTTCTTATAATGTGCTTAAATATAATGGCATCAAAATATTGTCATAACAACAAGTGAAAAAATGTACATCTATCACACATCTGACATCCTGGTTAAAGTGAACTATACAAAAGCTGTGATCTGTGCAATATCAGGTGATTGCTAGTGTTAATGAACAACCTAGATGGGCACAGGATACCTTTAAATATCAGGGACTTTATTTGGGTACAACCCTAAAAAATCAAAGTTTACAGAAACATCCCATTACTAACGATTAAACTATGTTACTAGAGGGAATATAACCCTATCTATTTGGTCAATGTTCAGATACCTGTTTGATGTATTTGGTTGCATGGAACATTGGATTGTAGCGAGGAACACGCTCATCACGGCCATGTTGTGACATCAGTACTGGGCGCCATGCCCCATTCAAAGGTTAGTTACCATAACAACCTCATACATCAAGCACTACACGCCATGTCTTACACAGAAATAGGTTGCCATAGCAACCTTATACGACAAGCCGCTGGAGGGGAAATTATTGCAATGATCACTTAATCTATACTACCATTTTAATAGTGCTAACTAGAAATCAAATGATCGAGTCTAATAGAGTTAAATATGACCCACTCATCACTGAGCCCCATCTCGGCATCTTCAAAACTCCGCATTTCGTTTACACTACTAGTTGCCATAGCAACCGCACATGAAAATCGGGTACTAGCAAGAATTCAGAATAATTAAATGTCACTAGGTTACGGCTGGCTTACAACCACCACCCCTTGCAGGGAACCGCTACATATATGTACCAAGCCTAGCGGAGTAAACATTACACAACCTATCTAACATATAACATATTGAAGTAACTGGAATTTCTCAAGAGGCTATACAATGCGTAGACATAATATCTCCATTAATGGTTAATTCCTAGAATAACTACAATACCTCAAGGGGAGGAACAGATCCATTTAGATGATCTAATGCATGTACATCTCCTATAACAGAAAATGCACAAACTTGTGTTAAACCCAACAAATTGCTTATGTTAAACCTAACAAATTGCCACTATCCAGTGTGCTCTGATATTAAGCTGCACACAAAATCAACATGACCACCAAGCGGAGATAGATACTGAAATAATAATATTAAAAATTCAAACAAAAATAACACAAAAAAATAAACTTAAAAATTAAAAAATGAAAATTAAAATAAAAATAATAAAAAGATAAAAATAAAAATAAAAAATAAAAATAATGAAAATAAAAATAATAATAATAAAAACCTCAATTACAAGATTCACCATTACCTCACTTGCACTACACCCTTCGGGCGTCGTCAGCCGTTTTTCCCACGTAAAACAACCCGCACGGGCAATTGATGAGATAGACCACGAAGGGTGTAGTGCAAGTGAGGTAATGGTGAATCTTGTAATTGAGGTTTTTATTATTATTATTTTTATTTTCATTATTTTTATTTTTTATTTTTATTTTTATCTTTTTATTATTATTTTTATTTTAATTTTCATTTTTTAATTTTTAAGTTTAATTTTTTGTGTTATTTTTGTTTGATTTTTACTATTATTATTTCAGTATCTATCTCCGCTTGGTGGTCATGTTGATTTTGTGTGCAGCTTAATATCAGAGCACACTGGATAGTGGCAATTTGTTAGGTTTAACATAAGCAATTTGTTGGGTTTAACACAAGTTTGTGCATTTTCTGTTATAGGAGATGTACATGCATTAGATCATCTAAATGGATCTGTTCCTCCCCTTGAGGTATTGTAGTTATTCTAGGGATTAACCATTAATGGAGATATTATGTCTACGCATTGTATAGTCTCTTGAGAAATTCCAGTTACTTCAATATGTTATATGTTAGATAGGTTGTGTAATGTTTATTCCGCTAGGCTTGGTACATATATGTAGCGGTTCCCTGCAAGGGGTGGTGGTTGTAAGCCAGCCGTAACCTAGTGACATTTAATTATTCTGAATTCTTGCTAGTACCCGATTTTCATGTGCGGTTGCTATGGCCACTAGTAGTGTAAACGAAATGCGGAGTTTTGAAGATGCCGAGATGGGGCTCAGTGATGAGCGGGTCATATTTAACTCTATTAGACTCGATCATTTGATTTCTAGTTAGCACTATTAAAATGGTAGTATAGATTAAGTGATCATTGCAATAATTTCCCCTCCAGCGGCTTGGCGTATAAGGTTGCTATGGCAACCTATTTCTGTGTAAGACATGGCGTGTAGTGCTTGATGTATGAGGTTGTTATGGTAACTAACCTTTGAATGGGGCATGGCGCCCAGTACTGACGTCACAACATGGCCGTGATGAGCGTGTTCCTCGCTACAATCCAATGTTCCATACAACCAAATACATCAAACATGTATCTGAACATTGACCAAATAGATAGGGTTATATTCCCTCTAGTAACATAGTTTAATCGTTAGTAATGGGATGTTTCTATAAACTTTGATTTTTTAGGGTTGTACCCAAATAAAGTCCCTGATGTTTAAAGGTATCCTGTGCCCATCTAGGTTGTTCATTAACACTAGCAATCACCTGATATTGCACAGATCACAGCTTTTGTATAGTTCACTTTAACCAGGATGTCAGATGTGTGATAGATGTACATTTTTTCACTTGTTTGTTATGACAATATTTTGATGCCATTATATTTTAGCACATTATAAGAACTGATATAGTTTTATCTTTTACTGTTCACATCAATTGCTCTTTGTAATGATTTATTTTATGTATGTAGAGCTCTTCTGCTTTGTACTTTGCACTAGGCTTTAGATAGCCAGCAATTGTTTATTGAGGATCACCATGACAACGGTTTTTGAAATTTGGCGCAATTTTCTCACTGGGGGAGGGGCTTATTTTGTTTAAATTTTCAGTTGAATGCAATTGTTGTTTGTCTGAGGAAGGGGAGTGTGTCCCCGAAACATCACGCTTGATACATTAAATTTTCACTAAAAGACCAGAGAGTGCTTTCCATCATTTATATATTCATATCTGCTAGCACCCTGGCACTTAATATTTTGGAAGTGAGAGTGCTCTCATTGAATTATTATTTATATTTATATATATATATATATATATATATATATATATATATATATATATATATATATATATATATATATATATATATATATATATATATAAATATATATATATATATATATGTACATACATGACTCAGTTTGTGTATGTATGTGTGTGTGTGTATGTGTGTGTGTATATATATATATATATATATATATATATATATATATATATATATATATATATATATATATAAACAAATGTGATTGTGCACAAAAAAGGATAAAAGTCCCAGGTTATTACGGTGGTAATGCTCAGGGAAAAAAGAAGAAAGACATATAGTGAAGTTCTGTAGTTATGTGAAATTTACAGCGGAACCTAGAAAAGGTACTCACATTTTCTAGAACATCAAAATCAAGCTCTAGATATATAGGCACAGGAAGCTCCTAATAGGAGGCAAGGCAAAGAAGGATATTCCAGCTCCAAAGGATGATTCCAGCTCCAAAGCAATGATTGCTCTGTTAGTCCGGTAAGGAACAAGGCTCCACCCCATTTGTGATGTCACTACTCCAAAGTACGTTTCACCAATCATAGCTTGGTGATAACAGCAATCATTGGACATTTTGATACACACAGTATTTTGCTTGTAGTAGTCTATGTTTGGGACAGTCTCATTATATATGCCTTGTCTTTTGACTTGTTTTTAATAAATTTGTTATACTTTTTAACCACTTCTGATTCATCCTTTGGAGCTGGAACATCCTTCTTTGCCTTGCCTCCTATTAGGAGTTTCCTGTGGCTATATATCTAGAGCTTGATTTTGAAACTCTAGACAATGTGAGTACCTTTCTAGGTTCTGCTGTAAAATTCACATAACCACAGAACTTCACTATATGTGTTTCTTCTTTTTTTCCCTGATGTTCACCTGCTGAGCTCCACACATTGACCGGGTATTTCAGTATCTCCAGGACCGGAAAAAAAAAGACAAATCGAAGGACTGCAAAAAATGACATTTTAATGATTTTAAACAATGTTTTGTGTGAGATTAATATTAAACATGGGCAGAATTTTTTGGCATTTTTTTTTACTAATCAATGCCGAAGATGGGCGTAGACATTCAGTTATTTTTGTCATTAGATTTTTTTTTGGTCTAATAGTTCAAAACACAAATATCTGAATTTGCACATATGTTTGTGTGTTGCCATATTCAGGATTCATTTAGTAAACAAATGCCTAATAA
The DNA here is from genome assembly GCF_027579735.1 of Bombina bombina. NCBI lineage: Eukaryota > Metazoa > Chordata > Amphibia > Anura > Bombinatoridae > Bombina > Bombina bombina. The sequence continues at coordinate 124,220,924 of NC_069508.1, forward strand.
AAAAATTCTGTCTATGCCTAATATATAATACTTACATAAATATAAAGAGCATTGTGTCTATTTAACAAGACATAACACTATAAAGTTTCTCTATTAAATTAAATTTGTTTGTGGCCATGCTGATTTGTATTGCTTTCAATCAATATTTATTCTCCTTTAATGTTTTTTCCTATGTTTACTTTGATGGGCAATTAATGTAAAATTTTATAAATAACAACAGGTTGTAGTTATATTTTATTTTTGAAAAGATATATTTTGTTCCCAAATAGGATTCTCAATGTTGTGATAATATCTGGCATTGCTAATGTTGCTTTCCTGTGGAGCATTTAATGTGTAATTGATAAAGAATATTGTCAACAGCTCTAGAGAAATAAGAAATTTGGTGACTAATGAAGTTATTCATATCATCCCACTTCTTCCTCTCAGCAGACAAAAACTTATTTAAAGGGAGAGTCTACTCCAGATTTTTTATTGTTTAGAAGAGGTAGATAATCCCTTTATTACCCATTCCACAGTTTTACAGAACCAACAGTTATATTAATATACTTTTTACCTCTGTGATTACCTTGCATCTAAGCCTCTGCATACTGTCTTTTTATTCCACTTCTTTTGACAGACTTGCATTGTAGCCAACCAGTACTGACTGATAAATAACTCAACGGGAGTGAACACAATGTTATATATATGGTACACATGAACTAGCACTATCTAGCTGTGAAAAGTAAACTGGAAGTTTTTTTTTAAAATTGCATGCTCTATCTGAATCATGAAAGTTTAATTTTGAATAGACTGTCCCTTTAACTTAAGTTTAATAATGTTGGTGTATATTGCAGCCTCTAAGGAATAGTCATGAAATCCTTATTTTCATCCTGGATATATCATATTGATATTATCAGCTACGTTGCAATCTAGCTGAAGTGAATACATTTGAAATAGATAGATCCTTATAAATTCTTCAAATTCCAAATTTCCTACACTAATGCATAACATTTTTTTAGAGAGCGTTATGGTGGTGGTAAATCAGGGAGGTGGGAGGTTGAGGAGGGATCTACACTACAGAAATATTAAAAAATAAATAAAATAAATGAAAGCCCTAAACTTCATACTGTCTGCCAGTACCTAAGATGGTTGTGACGAGTGAGATGGGAGGGAATAGAGCTGTTTTGGAGGTATCAGATAGGAATCAGAGGGTGGAATATTTAAGGTAGGTGGATAATGCCTTCAAAAGAGAAGAAATTAACCTTACAAGATAACCAATTAACCCATTCACTGCCGAGTATTTGAGAAGTGCACAGTTGCAATTAGCAACCTTCTAATAGACAAAACCAATGGTAAAGCCATTCATGTCTGCTACTTTTGAACAAAGGGGATCCCAGAGAAGCTTTTATAACCATTTGTCTTATGACTGCAGTAGTGACTAGGGATGGGCGAATGTATGTATATCCGAATTCGAATGTTAGAACGAATGTTATTGTAGAAATTCGATTTACATAATAGAATGTTGATAAGAACGAATATTCTTAAAAATTCGATTTTCAATTGTTAGTTACAGTTTTCGAATGTCACATTCGAATATCACATTCGAATTCGAATATTACATTTATAAAACACAATTGTAGACTAGAAACACTATTTTGAATGTCACATTCAAATCGAATATCACATTCAAATCAAATGTCACATTTGAATTCGAATATTACATTTATAAAACACAGTATTAGACTAGAAATACTATTTCGAATTCGAATGTCACATTCGAATCGAATATCACATTTAAAACACAGTATTAGACTAGAAATACTATTTCAAATTCGAATGTGACATTCGAATTCAAATATTACATTTATTAAACAGAGTTGTAGACTAGAAATACTATTTCAAATTTGAATGTCTCATTCGAATTCGAATATCACATTCAAATTTGAATATTACATTTCGAAATTGAAGGAATACATAGCTAAACATTCTATTATTATTGTGGCGCCCTCTTTCTATTCTTCTTCAACAGTTGTTCCATACTCTCTGGGATCAAGAGGAGCAGCCTGATTTATCATCATCTCTTTCAAGAGGACATCTGTACTCCTTATTTACCACCAATATATGGACATTAAACAGGACTAATACGGTAGACCTGATCTACTATATTCAAAGTACAATATCTAGTTTTAAATTGTTTTTTGTTTTCCTTTACAATATCAGCGCTCTTTTATATCCCTCTATTGGGATATTTTTACCTGATTCTATTATTCGAACGAATATTTTCGAATTTTATTGAAAAATTAGAAAAACGTAAATTCGAAAATAGAATGTTAGAATGTTATATAAACATCCGAAATTCGATTCGAACGAACGAATGTATCAAAATTCGTTTTAAATTTCGAATTTTTAGAAACATTCGCCCATCCCTACAAGTGACCTAACGTTTTCAAAAAAGTTAATTTTTTTTTTTATTTTCATTTTTCTGTATTGTAGGGATCATCATCACCCTTCCCATATCTCTACTCTCTAACAATTTGTCATTTGTCCCTCCCCTCTAATATAGGAAACCACCCACCACATGATGGCTGTTAAACTGCCTCTTATCTTCATCTCCCACCATTCCCAACCGCCAAGGCAGTATCTGATACAGACAGTGATGCTTTCAGATTAGTGCCCCATACATTATGTTAGCATATGCCTTCTGCCCTCAGATGGGGCTCCTGCTATTAAAGCTGACAGCTGGACCGCAACCTGGGCCAGAGTGTTGGACGTATCTACTATGTCAACGCAGTACACTGGCAAAGTACTATATGATGTATAACCTTCATCCATTTGGCTCAAGGAGTTAAAGGCTGGTTATTAAGGTGCCTGTTTTGTTAGCCACAATCATGAAGTGCGAGTGTGACTTAGAATCAAACATGAATAGAAAGAGATTCCTATATGTCATTTTTAGAAAAGAAAAAAAAATCATTTTTAGTGCTGAAAAATAAAGGGAGAGTTAACAACTTGCAATTACAAGATACTTCTGTTGCAATGCTATAGAATAACATATCAGCCAAATCTAAATATTTTTAAAAATAAATTAACATCTTGTTTGCACCAATTTTTTTCCAATAGTCAAGCTCACTCAACATTTGCCTTATTTGGAGGAGCAAATCCATGCTTGCTTCTGGAGAAGACAAATGTAGCCACATTCATTATTTTAGTATACAATCCATTGTTTTGTAGTTATCTGTTGAAGCCAATTTGGGACATATATGTAGCAGAGTTAGCTTTGAGAGGTTTGCAGGGTGCCTTTCTCTTTCATAGAATTAGAAAAGCCATCATTTTTGCAGTGTTAATTACATTAGAAGGGGGCAAAATAAATAATAATGAAATTATAATGCAAAATTGCTTTACTTTGCATAACTAACATTTAGGACATTTAATAGAGCATTATTTTGCACTCTGTTCATGTGTTAACTAGATGTTGGCATTTTGCGTGCATCGGGTTCTGCTAGTATTATGAGTTGAAAGTGAAAAGTTAGCGAGCGAGAAAAAACCTGATGCATGGAATAGGTATAACTTTGAATATATCGAACATGTTAAAGTGTGCTAAACCCAACATAAATTATTAATATTTCACATTCCAATGTTCTTCATATAGTAGAATGTTAAATTTATATATTTGTGTGTGTGTGTATATATATATATATATATATATATATATATATCCTATATAATAAATGGCCAAGTATGTTTGTCAAATGCAGTCATGCGCAGTAGAGACTGCACGTGACAAACATACCTGGCCGTTTGGATCCTGACACTCAGGAGCGTCATGATGGGGGTGTGGCCGGGTGCGGCAAGGGGTGTGGTCGGTGCAGTGAGGAGCGTGGTCGGGCGGGTGTCACCATGATGGGGCGTGGCCGGGCAGGGTGCAGCGATGGGGGTGTGGCCAGAGAGGCCAAGGGTTTGAAAGATAGAGCCAGAGAGGGAGCAAGAGAGGGGTGGAGAAGGGCCAAATAGAGGGGGGAGAGAGCCAAATAGAGGGGGGAGAGAGAGCCAAAGAGGGGGAAGAGAGAGAGGAAAGAGAGCCAAAGAGGAGAGAGCAAAAGAGGGGAGAGAGCCAAAGAGGGGGGAGAGAGAGCCAAAGAGGGGGGAGAGAGAGCCAAAGAGGGGAGAGAAAAGAGGAAAGAGAGCCAAAGAGGAGAGAGCAAAAGAGGAAAGAGAGCCAAAGAGGAGAGAGAGCAAAAGAGGGGAGAGAGCCAAAGAGGGGGGAGAGAGAGCCAAAGAGAGGGGAGAGAACAAAAGAGGGGGCAGAGAGAGCAAACTAGGGGGGGAGAGAGCCAAATAGAGGGGGGAGAGAGCCAAAGGGGGGGAGAGAGAGCCAAAGAGGGGGAAGAGAGAGAGTAAAAGAGGAAAGAGAGCCAAAGAAGAGAGAGCAAAAGAGGGAAGAGAGCCAAAGAGGGGGGAGAGAGAGCCAAAGAGGGGAGGGAGCCAAAGAGGGGGGGAGAGAGAGCAAAAGAGGAAAGAGAGCAAAAGAGGAAAGAGAGCCAAAGAGAAGAGAGAGCAAAAGAGGGGAGAGAGAGCCAAAGAGGGGGGAGAGAGAGCCAAAGAGGGGGGAGAGAACAAAAGAGGGGGCAGAGAGAGCAAAAGAAAGGGGGGAGAGAGCCAACGAGGGGAGAGAGAGAGCAAAAGAGGGGAGAAATAGCGCAAAGGAGAGGGGGAGAGAGCGCAAAAGAGAGGGGGGAGAGAAAGCAAAAGAGAGGGGGGAGAAAGAGCAAAAGAGAGGGGGGAGAGAGAGCAAAAGAGAGGGGGGAGGGAGCAAGGGGTGAGACCGCTGTAATGCAAAAAATGGCCCGTGTACACAGGCTTTAGTACTAGTATATATATATATATATATATATATATAGAAATGTCCAGCAAAGTGCACTCCAGATCTTGCATATATGCGCCTTGGGTGCTAGAGCCAAAATATTAATACATCAAAAACAAGCAGCACTCCAAAGGTCTTATATCCATATGTCACCTTTATTTACGTGTAAATAAAGGTGACATATGGATATAAGACCTTTGGAGTGCTGCTTGTTTTTGATATATATATATATATATATATATATATATATATATATATGTTTGTCTGAGGACTAGTCTGTTTGGATTCGAAAACGTTCACAATTAAAGTGACTGTTTACTGAAGACCTTTTGAGTGTGCTTCTCTCTGTTTCTATATTCATCCTTTTTGCGGCACCCAAGGCTGCTGTGTCAAAATTCTGGAATACACTTTGTCTGGGATATATATATATATAAAATATGACTTTTTGGTAAAAAAAATATATATAGATATATATACGGTGTGTGTGTATATATATTTATATATATATAGATATATATAAATATATATATATATATATATATATATGTATGAATATCTATTTTAAAATACAAAACACATATTCCCCTATATGTAGAACATTGGAATGTGAAATAGTTATTGTACATACACAGTATGAATAATATGAATATTACAAAAATATGATTTTTTTGACTGCAAAGGACTCCAATGCATATGTATTTATTAGTGTATAAAAGTCTGTAAATACATATATATACATATAAATACATATGTACATATATATATATATATATATATATATATACATACATATTTAGACATGTGTATGTATGTATGTATCTCTATGTTAAAGCCCTTTGCAGCCCTTTTTTTCTAACACTTGAGACCATACATCTTTGTGCACAGGAAAACAAGGTAAGTGCTCAAACATCCAATATGCTGCCCGAATGCACGTCACAAAACTGGTGTTACAGCATCAGCGGTTCTCACGGAAACATTAGCACACAGGTCCAGTGCTCAAAAACAACATCAGACTCCACCAAACCCCCAACACTTCAACAACAGAAAATCTGGTTCTTCGCACACAATGGTTAATCTGGGTAATGATCAGGACGCTTGAATTGAATGCCAATAGATAAGGCTTTTATTTAATGCTCAAATAAAAATAAAATCAAGAGATCATAGGGTCAAACGCGTTTCATATGATCATACTTTTTCGATGACCCACCATTGATGGGTTATTGAAAAAGTATGATCATACGAAACTCATACAAAACTCTTACAATCATATGAAACTCATTTGCCTTTATACGCAAAAATCAGAGAAACACCCCATATTGCTTGCATGCTACAGTTAGTGCGCCACTCATAATCTAGCCTTTGGGGCCTATTTATCAAAGCATTAACTGTGCTGCATTCGCCGGCACCAATACGCTCGCCTGACATCGTCTAACATCACTGCCGCGAACCTGAATACGCTCTCCATAGTTACCAAAAAAGCTGTCAAAAAGCCGCACACCAAGTACGGGGCGATGAGCAGAGGACTGTTGTTAACTAACAGTCATCGATCTCGCTGCTCTTCGGCTTTTTCCCAGCTTTATTTGTATACTGTCACTAAACACCCACACTATACTAAACTGATTAACCCCTATACTGCCGCTCCCAGACCCCGCAGTAACTAAATAAAGTTATTAACCCCTATCCCGCTGCTCCCGGAGCCCACCGCAACTCTAATAAACGTATTAACCCCCTATTCCTCCGCTCCCGGAGCCCATGCCACCTATATTATACTTATTAACCCCTAATCTGCCACCCCCTATACCGCCGCCACCTACATTATACTTATTAACCCCTAATCTGCCTCCCCGCCACCTACAGTATAGTTATTAACCCCTAATCTGCCACCCTCTATACCGCCGCCACCTACATAAAGTCATTAACCCCTATCCTGCCGCTCCCGGAGCCCACCACAACTAAATAAATGTATTAACCGCTAGTCCCCCACATCGCCATAAACTAAATTAAACTATTAACCCCTAAACCTAACAACCCACTAACTTTATATTAAATATTAACTCATCCCTATCTTATAATAAATTTAAACTTACCTTTAGATTTAAATTAAACTATATTAAACTATTAATTAACCTACCCTAACTATTATAATAAAATTACATTAAACTATATTAAATTAATAATTAACCTACCCTAACTATTATAATAAAATTACATTAAACTATATTAAATTAATAATTAATCTAACCTACTTTTAAACTAAAATTACATTAAACTAAATAAAAAAATAAAAATAAATCAGCTCTTTTAACTGTAAAAAAAATACAAATACCCCCCAACAGTAAAACCCACCACCCACACAACCAACCCCCCAAATAAAAAGCTAACTCAAAAAAACTAAGCTCTCCATTGTCCTGAAAAGGGCATTTGGATGGGAATTGCCCTTTAAAGGGCATTTAGCTCTATTGCAGCCCAAGTCCTAATCTAAAACTAAAACCCACCCAATAAACCCTTAAAAAATCCTAACACTAACCCCAGAAGATTTACTTACAGTTTTGAAGATCTGACATCCATCCTCCAAGAAGCCGGGAGAAGTCCTCAACGAAGGGGCCGAAGTCTTCATCCAAGCCCGCAGAAGTCTTCATCCAGACAGCATCTTCTATCTTTATCCATCTGGCGTGGAGCGGCTCCATCTTCAAGACATTCAACGCGGAGAATCCTCTTCTTTCTGATGACTACCGATGAATGAAGGTTCCTTTTAATGACATCATCCAAGATGGCGTCCCTTAGATTCTGATTGGCTGATAGAATTCTATCAGCCAATCGGAATTAAGGTTGAAAAAATCCTATTGGCTGTTACAATCGGCCAATAGGATTGAGTTTTCATCCTATTGGCTGATCCAATCAGCCAATAGGATTGAGCTCACCTTCTATTGGCTGATTGGAATAGCCAATAGGATGAAAGCTCAATCCTATTGGCTGATTGCAACAGCCAATAGGATTTTTTCAACCTTAATTCTGATTGGCTGATAGAATTCTATCAGCCAATCGGAATCTAAGGGATGCCATCTTGAATGACGTAATTTAAAGGAATCTTCATTCATCGGTAGTCGTCGGAAAGAAGAGGATGCTCCACGTTGGATGGATGAAGATAGAAGATGACGTCTGGATGAAGACTTCTGCGGGCTTGGATGAAGACTTCGGCCGCTTCGTTGAGGACTTCTCCCGGCTTCTTGGAGGATGGATGTCGGATCTTCAAAACTGTAAGTAAATCTTCTGGGGTTAGTGTTAGGATTTATTAAGGGTTTATTGGGTGGGTTTTAGTTTTAGATTAGGACTTGGGCATTTTAAGGTCAATGCCCATCCAAATGCCCTTTTCAGGACAATGGGGAGCTTAGATTTTTTTAGTTAGGGTTTTATTTGGAGGGCTTGGTTGTGTGGGTGGTCGGTTTTACTGTTGGGGGGGTATTTTATTTTTTACAGGTAAAAGAGCTGATTTCTTTGGGGCAATGCCCTGCAAAAGGCCCTTTTAAGTGCTATTTGTAGTTTATTGTAGGTTAGGGGTTTTTTTATTTGGGGGGGGGGGCTTTTTTATTTTTATAGGGCCCTTAGATTACCTGTAATTAGTTTAAATCTTTGATAATTTCTTTTTTATTTTTTGTAACATAGTGTTTATTTTTTGTGTAACTTAGTGTTTGTTATTTTTTGTAACTTAGTTGTTAGTTTTTGGTAACTTAGTAATTTTTTAGTGTAAATTTAAATTATTTGAGTAGGGTTAGGTGTTTAAATATATAATATAGTTATTTTAATTTGTAGTTTTATGTAATTTTAGTATACAAATTAGGTTAGATTAATTTTTATTTTAATATAGTTTAATGTAATTTTAGTTTAAAAGTTTGGTTAGATTAATTATTAATTTAATATAGTTTAATGTAATTTTATTATAATAGTTAGGGTAGGGTTAATTATTAGTTTAATATAGTTTAATGTAATTTTATTATAATAGTTAGGGTAGGTTAATTATAAGTTTAATATAGTTTAATGTAATTTTATTATAATAGTTAGGGTAGGTTAATTAATAGTTTAATATAGTTTAATTTAAATCTAAAGGTAAGTTTAAATTTATTATAAGATAGGGATGAGTTAATATTTAATGTAAAGTTAGCGGGTTGTTAGGTTTAGGGGTTAATAGGTTAATTTAGTTTATGCCGATGTGGTGGGCTGGCAGTTTAGGGGTTAATAACTTTATGTAGGTGGCGGCGGTGTCGGGGTGGCATATTAAGGGTTAATAAGTATAATGTAGGTGGCTGCGGTGTAGGGGGCAGCAGATTAGGGGTAACTTTTATTCTCCCAAAGGAATCAATGGGATATCGGGCAGCAGCGAACATAAGCTTTCGCTGCTTTCAGACACCCATTGATTCCTATGGCATCCTATGGCATCAAGGGCAGCAGATTGAAAACCAGGTACGCTGGGCTGGAAAAGTGGTGAGCATACCTGCTAGTTATTTGTTAACTAGCAAAAGTAGTCAGATAGTGTCGAATTTGCATTCGGAACATCTGTAGTGACGTAAGCATCGATCTGTGTCGGACTGAGACTGGCGGATTGTATGTTACGTCACAGATTTCTACTTTGCCGGTCTGTAGGGTTTGATAAATAAGGAGAATCAAGCTCTCCACAATTACGCTGCGGAATTCCAGCGTATTTGTGGTTGACGGCTTGATAAATAGACCCCTTTATCTTTAGGTGCTTACTGACCCTTAAATCTTTTTTCCTCTAATTGTAATGTGTAACCTAAATATTGGTCACAATTTTTATAATTTAAGAAGACTAGGAAATTATTATATCTGGTAAAATGTGAACTAAGCTTGAATGAGATTGTAAAACTATTCAAAATGGATTTTCAAGAGGTAAAAAATTGTTTCAAGAAAAACCATGCAATAAATGTGAAGGATTTTCTCTAATATAATTAAACACTGTATGTAATGCATATATCCCAACATTTCCTAGAGGTATTTCCAAGATTGGGGAGATTAGTGAACATGTGGCCAGGTGACAATTTATAAGCAGACCCTGATGGGAAGAGTGGGGTCTTGGCTGGGGCATAAGCAGAACAAGACATGCTGTGGACCTGTCCTGGACTGAGATGGGCATTGCCTGGAAACAGGACACTCAGAAGCTGTGGAAAGTAGAAAGCAGGTCAAATCACCCTACCAGTGTTCCCTCTAAAGCTAGTTTTGTGAGCAGCCGAGCAGGGAAACTGATAATTAGAGCAATTAGCAAACACAACGGAATGTAGACTGCAAGGTGTGGTTCCCTTATTAACTGTTTCACTGCTGGACCACTCACAAAACCGGCATTAGAGCACTGGTTTTCAAACCTGTCCTCAGGCCTTCCCAACAGGTCAGATTTTCAGGATTATCTTTGATGAGAGCAGGCAAAATAACCAGATTTACTAATCAGATGATTATTTAACCTGTGCTCTAGTTCAGATATCCTCAGAAGTATTTTGTGATTATAATAATCAGAAACACACTGACAATACCGTCTGAAATCCAGAAATAATTATCTGCTGAAAACAGGTGTTAGAGAATGAGCAACTCTGACATTCATACACTACTCACATGTAAAGAGTTAAAAAGAGTGCGCTTTATAACTGAAAATATGCAAATATCCAAAAATCTTTTGCAATGTTTGGAATAATTACTTATTTATAAGCGTGAGTAATCTATTTTTTTCAGTAATAAAATAATTAATGTCCCCTTATATTTAATAAATGTTATTTGTCAGTTGTGGATGTATAAGAAATATGTTTTTTTGGCGATAAAATACCATAACTAGCTATAACATTGAACTGACTGGTTGTAGGACAAAACATAATTTATGTAAGAACTTACCTGATAAATTCATTTCTTTCATACTGGCAAGAGTCCACAAGTTAGTGAGGTATGGGATATACAATCCTACCAGGAGGGGCAAAGTTTCCCAAACGTTAAAATGCCTATAAATACACCCATCACCACACCCACAATTCAGTTTAACGAATAGTCAAGTAGTGGGGTGATAAAATAAGGAGCAAAAAAGCATACAAAAAGAGTAACTGGAAATATAATTGTGCTTTTATACTAAAATCATAACCACTAAAAAAGGGTGGGCCTCATGGACTTTTGCCAATATTAAAGAAATGAATTTATCAGGTAAGTTCTTACATAAATTATATTTTCTTTCATGCAATTGGCAAGAGTCCATGAGCTAGTGACGTATGGGATAGAAATACCCAAGATGTGGAAGACCACAGAAGAAGCTATTTACGCTGAAAAAATTAAATCCACAAAAAAAAAATAAGTCTTTCTCATAAATTTCACATAAATTTCAAGAAATTTCTTTAAATCATAAGCAGAAGAATCAAACTGAAACAGCTGCCTGAAGAACTTTTCTACCAAAGACTGCTTCAGAAGAAGCAAATACATCAAAATGGTAAAATTTAGTAAATGTATGCAATGAAGATGAAGTTGCTGCTTTGCAAATATGATCAACCGAAGCTTCATTCTTAAAAGCCCAAGAAGTAGCGACTGATCTAGTAGAATGAGCTGTAATTCTCTGAGGCGGAGACTGTCCCGCCTCGAAATAAGCCTTGTGAATCAAAAACTTTAAAACTTTAACCAAGATGCCAAAGAAATGGCAGAGGCTTTTTGACCTTTCCTAGGACCCGAAAAAAACAACAAATAGACTAGAAGACTAGAATCTTTAGTAGCTTTGACATAATATTTCAAAGCTCTTACAACATCTAAAGAATGTAAAGATCTTTCAAGAGTATTCTTAGGATTAGGACACAAGGAAGGAACAACAATTTCCCTATTAATGTTGTTAGTTAGGAAGAAATTTAAACAAAGTCCGTAAAACAGCCTTATACTGATGGAAAATTAGAAAAGGAGACTCACAAGAGAGAGCAGACAATTCAGAAATTCTTCTAGTTGAAGAGATAGCCAAAAGGAATAATACTCTCCAAGATAGTAGTTTAATATCCAAAGAATGCATAGGCTCAAACAGAAGAGTTTGCAAAGCCTTTAAAACCAAATTAAGACTCCAAGGACGAGAATTGATTTAATAACAGGCTTAATACGAACCAAAACAGTGAATGTCAGGAAGATTAGCAATCTTTCTATGAAATAAAACAGAAAGAGCATAGATTTGTCCCTTCAAACTACTTGCAGACAAACTTTATCCAAACCATCCTGAAGAAACTGTAAAATTCTAGGAATTCTAAAAGAATGCCAAGAGAATTTATGAGAACATCATGAAATATAGGTTTTCCAAACCTGATAATAAATATTCCTAGAAACAGACTTACGACCCTTGAGACAGAAGGTCTGGCCTTAAATGAAGTGGCCAAGGTTGGCAACTGGACATCCCAACAAGACCTGTATGCCAAAACCTGTGAGACCATGCTGGTGCTATCAGAAACACATGTGATTGTTCCATTATGATCTTGGAGATCACCCTTGGAAGAAGAACCAGAGGCGGAAAAATGTAAGCAGGTTGGTAAAACCAAGGAACTGCTTATGCATCCACTATCTCCACCTGAGGATCCCTGGACCTGGAAAGGTACCTGGGAAGCTTCTTGTTTAGATAGGAAGCCATCAGATCTATTTTGGGAAGACCCCACATCTGTACAATCTGACAAAATACATCTGGATGGAGAGACCACTCCCCCAGATGTAAAGACTGACGACTGAGATAATCCACTTCCCAATTGTCTACACCTGGGATATGTATCACAGAAATTAGACAGGAGTTGGATTCCACCCAAAAAAGTATCCAAGATACTTCTTTCATCGCTAAAGGACTGCGAGTCCCACCCTGATGATTGACATATGCCACAGTTGTGATATTGTCTTTCTGAAAACAAATGAATGATTCTCTCTTTAATAGAGGCCAAGCCTGAAGAGCCCTAAAAATAGCACAGAGTTCTAAAATATTGATTGGTAACCTCGCCTCTTGAGGATTTCAAACTCCTTGTGCTGTCAGAGACCCCCCAAACAGCCCCCCAACCTGTGAGACTTGCATCTGTTGAAATAACAGTCCAGGAAGGATGAACGAAAGAGGCCCATTGAATAATACGACAATGGTCTAACCACCAAGTCAGAAAGAGTTGAGTGTTAGGATCTAAGGATTTCAATTGTGATATCCGAGTATAATCCCTGCACCATTGATTAAGCATGCAAAGCTGAAGAGGTCTCATATGAAAACGAGAAAAGGGGATCGCGTCCGATGCTGCAGTCATGAGACCTAAAACTTCCATGCACATAGCCACTAAAGGGAATGATCGAGACTGAAGGTTTCGACAGGCAGAAACCAATTTCATTTGTCTCTTGTCTGTTAAAGACAGAGTCATGGACACTGAATCTATCTGGAAACCTAAAAAGGTGACCCTTGTCTGAGGAATCAAGAAACTCTTTGGTAAATTGATTCTCCAACCAAAACAACACTAGTTGATTTGTGTGAGATTCTGCTAAATGAAAAGATTTAGCCAGTACTAAGAATAAGGAAATGCCGCAATACCCTGCTCTCTGATTACAGATACAAGGGCATCTAGAACCTTCAAAAAGATTCTTGGAGCTGTAGCTAGGCCAAATGGAAGAGCGACAAATTGGTAATGCTTGTCTAGAAAAGAGAATCTCAGAAACCGATAGTGGTCTGGATGAATGGGAATGTGAAGATATGCATCCTGTAAGTCTATTGAGGACATGTAATGACTTTGCTGAACAAAAGGCAGAATAGTCCTTATAGTCAGCATCTTGAAAGTTGCAACCCTTACAAATTGATTCAAAAACTTCAGATCCAGAACTGGTCTAAATGAATTTTCCTTCTTTGGGACAATGAATAGATTTGAATAAAATCCCAGACCCTGTTCCAGAAGTGGAACTGGTACAATTACATCTGAAAGCTCCAGATCTGAAACACACCTTTCACAGGATTTGATGGAATGTGAGAGAGAAAAAAATCTCCTCACAGGAGGTCTTATTCTGAAACCTATTCGGGTACCCCCTGAAAAACAATATTCTGAATACAAGGATTCTGAACGGAACCTGCCCAAATGTCTTGAAATAATTTCAATCTGCCCCCCACCAGTAGAACTGGATTGAGGGCTGCACCTTTATACAGTCTTGGGGGCTGGCTTTGGCTTCTTATAAGGCTTGAATTTATTCCAACTCGGAGATGGCTTCCAATTGGAGCAAGAGTCCTTCGAGGAAGGAGTGTTTTTTTGTTCTCTATTCTGACGAAAGGAACAAAACCGATTAGAAGCTTTAGATTTACTCTTAGACTTTTTATCTTGGGGCAAAAAAACTCCATTCCCTCCAGTAATAGTGAAAATAATAGAATCAATATGGGACCCAAATAAATTATTACCCTGGAATGATAGAGATAGCAACCTAGATTTAGATACCATGTCAGCATTCCATGATTTGAGCCAAAATAGTCAAAGATATAGATTTGACATCAATCTTGATTATATCAAAAATAGCATCACAGATAAAATGATTAGCATGTTGAAGCAAACTAACAATGCTATGCAAATCAGAATCTTTTTCCCCGTTGTGCTAAGCTATCCAACCAAAAAAGTTGATGCAGCCATAACATCAGCCATAGAAATCAACCTTAGGGACTTTTTCCCAAAACTCTAATTTAGCCGCTGGCAAAGGATACAACTTTTTAAACCTTGAAGAAGGAACATAAGAAATACCAAGTTTAGACCATTCCTTAGCAATCACATCAGAAATAGCACCAGGAACAGGAAAAACCTCAGGAGTAGACAAAGGAGGTTTATAGACAGAATTTAAACGTTTACTGGATTTATTATCAAGAGGACCAGACTCCTCAATATCCAAAGTTATCAACACTTCTTTTAACAAGGAACGAATATACTCAATCTTAAAAATATAAGATGATTTATCAGTGTCAACGTCTGAAGTAGAATCTTCTGAGTCAGAGAGATCCTCATCAGAGGTGGATATATCAGTATGTTGTCGTTCATTACAAATTTCATCAGTAATATGAGAAGTTTTAAAAGACCTTTTACGTTTATTTGAAGGCGGAATATCATACATAGCCTTCTGTATCGCATCAGCAATATATTTTTTCATATCAAAAGGGATATCATGTACTTTAGATGTTGAAGGAACAACAGATACTGTACTAGCACTAATAGAAACCTTTTCTGCATGCAAAACACCCATCCACATATAGCAGATAGCCAATCCAGTACTGAACACTAACAGCAGAGTAATGGTATATAAGAGTATATCGTCGATCTGAAAAGGGAGGTAGGAGATGAATCCCTACGACCAATAACAGAGAACCCTTGAAAAGATTTCCCATGAGGGAAACCATAAAAAATCAATAGGCGATACTCTCTTCACATCCCTTTGACAAACACTGTACTCTGAGAGGAATTGGGCCTCCGAATGCTTAGAAGCGCTTATCATAGAAGAAATCATAAAAATCAATCACAAATTTACTTCACCACCTCCATAGGAGGCAAAGTTTGTAAAACTGAATTGTGGGTGTGGTGAGGGGTGTATTTATAGGCATTTTGAGGTTTGGGAAACTTTGCCCCTCCTGGTAGGATTGTATATCCCATACGTCACTAGCTCATGGACTCTTGCCAATTACATGAAAGAAAACATTTTTTTACAACTGGTGGGGATCCTTGAGAGCAGTACCCGAACACTTTTTACCGGTATTAACCATATATTTAAATGCACATACCAGGTCAGTAAATCGCTAAATGATGATTTTAAAACACAAACTACATAATGAAATTAATAAAAAACAAAAAACAAATTACATGTAATGATTTGATATTGTATTTAGAATGTAAACTATTTTCTTTTGTACATGGTTTAATTTTATGGCATAATTAACTCTGAAGTAATGGTGGTAGAAGCAAAGACCACTTTATCTTTTATAGCAAAAAATAAAAAGCAAAAGATGAATGTTTCATAGGATAGAATGATATATTTAACACAGATCAGTGCAATGACCCAGATGGTGCCTAATGTTTCTGAGATCTGTAAGAATTAAGAAAATAGTTTTAAACATAAATATTTAATATGCAATCGCTGTTTACTTTTATTTGTATTGGATATCATGAAGTGTGTTAACATTATGTTAGTATATGTGCCCAGAATTATTTACATACCAAGAATTCTTTTATTTCCCAGAAGTCTGTCTTCGCACCTGTTTATTTGACTCCATAGATTATATGTATTTTTTTTATATATAAAACAACATTTCTGAGATGAGCTAATAATTTACAGAAAAAATACAGGCTTTAAATATTATTTATATTTAAAATATGTTGCTATAAATAAGATGATAGGATATAAAGTGACTGAAACCTTTATATGTGCATTATGAAAAATATAGGGCCAGATTACAAGTGAAACAGTAGTTTGCGCTTGCATTTGAGCATTGAAACCTCTAGAAGTAATTTTTTTACTCTGAGATTCATGCTCGTATTATGAGTTAAAAGAAAAAAAGTTGGTGCTCGCGCACTCACAAAGTCGAGGTAACAAATAGACTTTGAGTAGTCCCCCATGCAAAATTGCATTCCCCCATAGACTTTAATTGAAACAAAGAAGTTGAAAAACCTAACACCCACAAGTCACGCAAACACGATCTCGGTTATTTAAAAGCGCAACATAAGAAGATAATATTGCAAATGTCATAATCCAATGTTCTGCAAATAGCAGAATATCTTCTATTTATTCTTAAAGAGATATTTAAATATTTATTTAATGGATTTTTGCACACACACACACACATACACATATATATATATATATATATATATATATATACATATATACACATTTGAATGCATACTGTTTACAGTAAAAGCACAGTATAACACTTTAATTAATATGAATATTAAATATGAATATTGCATAAATAAGAATTTTTATATTTTCATCTACCTGACTGCAAAGGGTTCCAATGCACTTATATATATGTCTATATAATTATTCATGTTTATATTTATGTGTTTATATTTGTATATATATATATATATATATATATATATATATATATATATATATATATATATATATATATAATATATATATATATATATATATATGTGTCTGTAAATACATATGAACACACATATAAACAAACACACACACATATACAGTATATATATATATATATATATATATATATATATATATATATAATTATAGTGACCATATTGCCGCTTTAAAAAGGGACACATATGAAAAATACATGTGTCAGGGTTGTTTTCAGGGCTGTTTAAATAAATGTTTTGTATAAGAACCCTGACATATGTCTTTTTCATATGTGTCCCTTTTTAAAGCGGCAATATGGTGTCTCTCTCTCTCTCTCTCTCTCTCTCTCTCTCTCTCTCTGAATTGTATGTGTAAAGACCAGGGCTCAGCATGTTCCCCAACAGGTATTAACAAAGCAGGAGCACTTGGTATCATAAAACATAGCCTTTATTTCAATAACCATTAAAATAATGATGCCTTTTGGCATAATGTTTCGGCTCTGTCTTGAGCCTTTGTCACATGGTTGGCCAATCATAAGTCAGCTATATGACAAAATCATAAGAATGGCAAATCAGAATAGCCTGTAGCTAGACACTTTGAACAGGCAGGCTATCCTATATACTCATTAAGGTCAATCCTCATTGACCGCAGCGTAATCTAGACACGGTGGCGATAGAGCACAGGTGCTCTTGAGACTTGAATTCAGATGGATTAATCTTTTGGATACAGTAACTCCTAAATGACTTAACACTATGGTGGACTATAGCTGTTTCTATAAATAAAAGGGTGTGTATTTTCCCTCCTCAATATGGAGGTTTCTACCTAATCCTTTTGACATGATATAAATTTAGATATGGTCATAAGCATCTGAGACCTCATGTCTTTGAGCCCTTTTAAAATTTTATGCATTTTGTTTAAATATTTTTTAAAAGATAGTGTTATTATGAGTGTTACTGTACTTTTAAATGTATTTTGATGTGTTTTGTGCAACTTTTATGTCGAGCGTAACATTTAACCAGAGCTATGAGGTTGCAGTGATTATTTTAGTGTAAATCATGATTGAGCTCACTTGTCCCGCATTTACTTTCAACTTGTAATACGAGCAAAATTGAACTTGCACACAAACAGACGCAAAAACCCAATTTCTTTTGCAAGATGTACCGAGTCCACGGATTCATCCTAACTTGTGGGATATTGTCATTCCTGACAGGAAGTAGCAAAGAGAACACCCCAGCAGCACTGTCTATATAGCTCCCCCCTTAACTCCACCCCCCAGTCATTCTCTTTGCTAGCTCTAAGCAGGAAGAGTAAACAGAAGAGGTGTTAAACTGTTAGTTTTATTTATCTTCAATCAAGTGTTTGTTATTTTTAAATGGTACCGGTGTTGTACTATTTACTCTCAGGCAGGACATAGATGAAGATTTCTGCCTGGAGGATGATGATCTTAGCATTTGTAACTAAGGTCTACTGCTGTTCCCACATGAGCTGAGGAGTACAGGAAAACTTCAGTGTGAGGAATGGTTTCTTGCTATACAGCAATGAGGTATGTTCAGTCATATTTTCTGCAGAGACTGTATTAACTCAGAAAGGCTGACAGTGTCCCCATTAGGGGAAGGGGAAGCAGTAATCCTAGTGTTATCAGAGGTTTTTACTAGCTTGCATAAAGGGTTAAATTTTTGTGGGCACTCAGTTTGTTATGTGAATTTGGGACAAACGTTTTTGTGTCTGGGAGTAACATTTTCTGTTTTTATGGGACATTTGCTTGAGGGTTCTTTGGGGTTGTTTATAACCCACATGGCTTTCAGGCAGAGTTTGTTAGTTTTGTGTAGGCCACAGCAACATCGAGTGAGCTGGGCGGGCCTACATTTACAAGCAGCAAGCAACTTCTCCTGAGGTCCTGAGAGTCTTCTGAGGGACTATTTGAAGCTTTTAAACCCCATATTATCGCTTCCTAAGGGCAGGTAGGGCCACAGCAGAGCTGTGGCAAGGTGCTTTAGGGGGTTTTTTTAAACGGTTTTAGACACTTATCAATCCGTTTTTTTTCATTTGGGGGTCTATTGCTTTTTTACTTGTGGTGCAATCCTTCTAAAGCTTAGTGGGTACACTGTTAAAATTTCGGAAAATTTGAAGCAATTTTAACCTGTTTTGCAGTTTGTGTATGCCTTTTTTTTCTCTTAAAAGTACAGTACCGTTTTTGCAAATTGTGTTTTTTTCATTAAATAAAGTGTTTTCCAAGCTTGCTTGCTTCATTACTAGCCTGTTAAACATGTCTGACACTGAGGAAACTCATTGTTCAATTTTTTTAGAAGCCATTGTGGAACCCCCTCTAAGAATGTGTCCCAATTGTACTGATATGTCTATAAATTGCAAACAGCATATTTTGACTTATAAGAATTTGGCATTAAATGATTCTCAGACAGAAGTAAATCAGGTTTCGCCATCTAGTTCTCCCCAAGTGTCACAACCAGTTACACCCGCACAAGCGACGCCAAGTACTTCTAGTGCGTCTAATTCTTTCACCTTGCAAGATATGGCTTCAGTTATGAATACTACCCTCACAGAGGTTTTATCTAAAATGCCAGGGTTGCAAGGGGAAGCGCAGTAGCTCTGGGTTAAGAACAAATGCTGAGCCTTCTGATGCTTTAGTAGCCGTATCCGATATTCCCCTCACAGTGTCTGAGGTAGGGATGAGGGATTTGCTGTCTGAGGGAGAGATTCAGGAAAGATTGTTCCCTCAGACAGATTCAGATATGACAGCATTTAAATTTAAGCTAGAGCACCTCCGCTTATTGCTCAGGGAGGGGTTTAGCTAATCTGGATGATTGTGACCCTATTGTCGTTCCAGAGAAATTGTGTAAAATGGACAAATATTTAGAGGTTCCTGTTTACACTGATGTTTCTCCGGTCCCTAAGAGGGTTTCGGACATTGTTACTAAGGAGTGGGAGAAGACCAGGTATTCTGTTCGCTCCTCCTCCTGTTTTAAGAAAATGTTTCCCAATTTCTGACACCATAAAGGACTCATGGCAGATGGTCCCTAAGGTGGAGGGAGCTATTTCTACTCTGGCTAAGCGTACAACTATACCTATTGAAGACAGTTGTGCTTTCAATTGATCCTATGGATAAAAAGTTAGAGGGTCTCCTAA
This sequence comes from Bombina bombina, assembly GCF_027579735.1. NCBI lineage: Eukaryota > Metazoa > Chordata > Amphibia > Anura > Bombinatoridae > Bombina > Bombina bombina. Next base: position 124,240,971 of record NC_069508.1, read on the forward strand.
AGAAAATTTTTGTTCATCAGGGTTTTCTTCTTCAACCTATAGGCGGCATTGTTCCGGTAACCACTGCAGCTGCTTTTTGGTTGAGGCTCTAGAAGAGGCTCTTCAGATGGAGACCCCACTAGATGATATTTTGGACATAATTAAGGCCCTTAAGTTGGCTAATTCTTTTATTACAGACACCCGCTTTTCATCTTGCTAAGTTAGCGGCAAAGAATTCAGGTTTTGCCATTTTAGCACGAAGAGCGTTATGGCTTAAGTCCTGGTCAGCTGATGTGGTCATCTAAATCTAAGCTTTTGGACCATCCCTTTCAAAGGTGAGACCCTATTCGGGCCTGCACTGAAAGAGATCATTTCAGACATCACTGGAGGGAAGGTCATGCCCTCCCTCAAGATAAGTCAAATAAGACAAGGACCAAACAAAATAATTTCCGTTCCTTTCGAAAACTTCAAGGTGGTCCCGCTTCCTCTTCCCCTGCTGCAAAGCAAAGAGGGGAACTTTGCTCAATCCAAGCCAACCTGGAGACCCTAACCAAGCTTGGAAACAAGGGTAAACAGGCCAAAAAGCTCTGCTGCTGCCACTAAGACAGCATGAAGGGGGTAGCCCCCGATCTGGGCACCGGATCAAGTAAGGGGCAGACTATCTTTCTTTGCTCAGGCCTGGGCAAGAGACGTTCAGGACTCCTGGGCCGTAGAGATTGTAACCCAGGGGTATCTCCTAGATTTCAAAGAATCTCCTCCAAGGGGAGGTTCCATCTTTCTCAATTGTCTGTAAACCAGACAAAAAGGAGGCGTTTCTTTTGGCTGTGTAGAAGACCTTTTTACCATGGGAGTGATCTGCCCAGTTCCGAAAAACAGAACAGGGGCACAGGTTTCTACTTCCAATCTATTTGTGGTTCCCCAAAAAAAGGGAACTTTCAGACCAATTCTAGATCTCAAGATCCTAAAACCAATTCCTAAGAGTTCCATCCTTCAAGATGGAGACCATTCGGACTATTTTACCAATGATCCAGGAGGGTCAATATATGACTACCGTGGAATCTAAAGGATGCTTATCTACACATTCCTATCCACAAAGATCATCACCAGTTCTCAGGTTTGCCTTTATGGACAGGCATTACCAGTTTGTGGCTCTTCCCTTCGGGTTGGGCCACGGCGCCAAGAATCTTCACAAAGGTGCTAGGGTCCCTTCTGGCGGTCCTAAGGCCGAGGGGCATAGCAGTGATGCCTTATCTAGACGACATCTTAATTCAAGCATCGACTTTCCAACTTGCCAAGTCTCACACGGACTTAGTGTTGGCCTTTCTAAGATCTCAAGGGTGGAAGGTGAACGTGAAAAAGAGTTCTCTTATTCCTCTCACAAGAGTTCCATTCCTGGGAACTCTGATAGATTCGGTGGACATGGAAAATATTTCTGACGGAGGTCAGGAAATCAAGATTTTAACCACCTGCCGAGCTCTTCATTTCCATTCCTCCGCCGTCAGTGCTCAGTGTATGAGTTAGGAGTCAAGTTAGGATAAATCCGTGGACTCTGTACATCTTGCAAAGAAAACAGAATTTATGCTTACCTGATAAATTTCTTTCTTTTGCGATGTACCGAGTCCACGGCCCGCCCTGTCTATTCAAGACAGATAGTATTTTTTATGTAAACTTTAGTCACCTCTGCACCTTATAGTTTCTTCTTTTCTTCCTTGGCCTTCGGTCGAATGACTGGGGGTGGAGTTAAGGGGGGAGCTATATAGACAGCTCTGCTGTGGAGCTCTCTTTGCTACTTCCTGTCAGGAATGACAATATCCGACAAGTTAGGATGAATCTGTGGACTCGGTACATCGCAAAAGAAAGAAATTTATCAGGTAAGCATAAATTCTGTTATTGCTTGCAGTCAACTATAGTGATCCACTGGTAATAAAGCCCATAAGTTTTTCATACATTAAGGTTAATTGATATGTGTTTTTTAAGCGTAAAACAGAGAATACCATTATTTTATTTAATGTAAGTCACATGTTAAATTCATATAAGAAAAAATATTTCACTGGAGTGGCTACAATCCTTCAGAAAATATTTTTGCCTCTGGAAAATAGTTTTCTATTGCATTATATTTTAATATGATACTCAATGTTAAAAAAAATGTCACAAATTATTATTATTATTATTATTATTATTATTATTATTATTCCTCACAAAGGAAGTATTTGAGTAACTATGTAATGGTTTCATTTTTTTAGTTAATAAACAGAAATAGAAGTTTTAACAAACATTTTAAAGAAATAACCATTAGATTTAGAGTTCTGCGGCCAAAGGGGTGCGTTAGCTACGCATGCTTTTTTTCCCCGCACCTTTTAAATACCGCTGGTATTTAGAGTTCACAGAATGGCTGCGGTTAGGCTCCAAAACGGGAGCGAAGAGCATAATTTACTGCCACTGCAACTCTCAATACCAGCGATGCTTATGGACGCGGCCAGCTTCAAAAACGGGCTTGTGCACGATTTCCCCATAGGAAACATGGGGCATTTTGAGCTGAAAAAAAACCCTAACACCTGCAAAAAAGCAGCGTTCAGCTCCTAACGCAGCCCCATTATTCCTATGGGGAAACACTTCCTAAGTCTGCACCTAACACCCTAACATGAACCCTGAGTCTAAAAACCCCTAACCTTACACTTATTAACCCCTAATCTGCCGCCCCGGCGTGGTGAAGATAAGGTAGGAAGAATCTTCAGGGGCTTAGTGTTAGGTTTATTAAGGGGGGGTTTGGGTTAGATTAGGGGTATGTGGGTGGTGGGTTGTAATGTTGGGGGGGTATTGTATGTTTTTTTTACAGGCAAAAGAGCAGAATTCTTTGGGGCAATGCCCCGCAAAAGGCCCTTTTAAGGGCTGGTAAGGTAAAAGAGCTTTTCTATTTGTATTTTAGAATAGGGTAGGGCAATTTTTTTTATTTTGGGGGCTGTTGTTATTTTATTAGGGGGCTTAGAGTAGTGTAATTAGCTTAAAAATTGTTGTAATATTTTTTCTAATGTTTGTAAATAATTTTTTTATTTTTTGTAACTTAGCTTTTTTTATTTTTTGTACTTTAGTTAGTTTATTTAATTGTATTCTATTTGTAGGTATTTGTATTTAATTAATTTATTGATAGTGTAGTGTTAGGTTTATTGTAGATAATTGTAGGTATTTTATTTAATTAATTTATTGATAGTGTAGGTGTTAGGTTTAATTGTAACTTAGGTTAGAATTTATTTTGCAGGTAATTTTGTAATTATTTTAACTAGTAGCTATTAAATAGTTAATAACTATTTAATAGCTATTGTACCTAGTTAAAATAAAATACAAAGTTGCCTGTAAAATAAATATAAATTCCTAAAATAGCTACAATATAATTATTCGTTATATTGTAGCTATATTAGGGTTTATTTTACAGGTAAGTATTTTAGCTTTAAATAGGAATAATTTATTTAATAAGAAATAATTTATTTCGTTAGATAAAAATTATATTTAACTTAGGGGGGGGTGTTAGTGTTAGGGTTAGACTTAGCTTTAGGGGTTAATAAATTTATTAGAGTAGCGGTGAGGTCCGGTCGGCAGATTAGGGTTAATACTTGAAGTTAGGTGTCGGTGATGTTAGGGAGGGCAGATTAGGGGTTAATCGTATTTATTATAGGGTTATTGAGGCAGGAGTGAGGCGGATTAGGGGTTAATAACTTTATTATAGTAGCGGTGAGGTCTGGTCGGCAGATTAGGAGTTAATAAGTGTAGGTAGGTGGCGGCGACGTTGGGGGCGGCAGATTAGGGGTTAATAAATATAATATAGGGGTCGGCGGTGTTAGGGGCAGCAGATTAGGGGTACATAGGGATAATGTAGTGGCGGGCGGTGTGCGGTCGGCAGGATTAGGGGTTAAAAAAATGTAATAGAGTGGCGGCGATGTGGGGGGGGGCCTCGGTTTAGGGGTGCATAGGGAGTTTATGGGTGTTAGTGTACTTTAGAGCACAGTAGTTAAGAGCTTTATGAACCGGCGTTAGCCCAAAAAGCTCTTAACTCCTGACTTTTTTCTGCGGCTGGAGTTTTGTCGGTAGAGTTCTAACTCTCACTCCAGCCAAGACTCTAAATACCGGCGTTAGAAAGATCCCATTGAAAAGATAGGATACGCAAATGGTGTAGGGGGATCTGCGGTATGGAAAAGTCGCGGCTGGAAAGTGAGCGTTAGACCCTTTACCTACACGACTCTAAATACCAGCGGTAGCCAAAAACTCTAAATCTAGGTGTATGAAAACTATTTTTATTATGTTATTTTAAATCAAATTAACTTTACACTTTGAATCAATTTTCTAGCCCTTTTAAAAATAATCTGGAAAGAACAATAATTAAAAGGACATTAAAGGCAGTATTGCAGTCAAAATGAATCTTAATTCAGATTAATATAATTAAAAAAAAAAATAAACTGCTATTTACTTGGCATTATCAAAGTTACATATGTATCTTATTCTCCTTTATTGGAACTTTCTTCCATGAAAGCAGTGTGCACAATACTTGAAAATGATATCTATAAAATTGTACCAAACATGTTGAAAACACTGCTGCCGTATAGCACTCAAGACATGTTTGTGCTCCTGGGCCTAATAGGAGCTACATTTGAAGAAAAAAAAGGGCTAGATTACAAGTGGAGCTCTTTTTTGTGCTCTCAGTTGCACATTAAAGGGACAGTCTACACCAGAATATTTATTGTTTTAAAATATAGATAATCCCTTTATTACCCATTCCCTAGTTTTGCATACCAACACAGTTATATTAATACAATTTTTACCTCTGTGATTATTTTGTATCTAAGCCTCTGCAAACTGCCCCCTTATTTCAGTTATTTTGACAGACTTGCATTTTAGCCTATCAGTGCTGGCTCCTAGGAACTCCACGTGCGGTGAGCACAGTGTTATCTATATGAAACACATGAACTAACATTCTCTAGTGGTGAAAAACTATCAAAATGCCCTGAGCTAAGAGGCGACCTTCAAGATCTTAGAAATTAGCACATGAACCTCCTAGATTTAGCTTTCAACTAAGAATACCAAGAGAACAAAGCAAAATTGGTGATAGAAGTAAATTGGAAAATTGTTTTAAAATTGCATGCCCTGTCTGAATAATGAAAGTTTGTTTTAGGACTAGACTGTCCCTTTAACTTTGCTAGATGGAGACTTTTTGCACACGTCGGAGTGCGCTCATATTACAAGTTGAAAGTAAAAAGTTAGCTCGAGAGCAAAAATCAGATGCGTGCAAAAAGTTAAACTTCAAATATTGTGACCACATTAACGTATTCTCCTATAGACTTCAATGGAGCGTGCAAGCTGCAAAAAAAATAACAACCTATATTCGCAAGCTAACCGTGTTTATTTAAGTGCGCTAAATGCGACATGAATTATGAATATTCACATTCCAGTGTTCTTCCCATAGACAACAATGTTCTATGTATTCTTAAATATATATATATATATATATATATATAAAATATTTTTTGGTAAAATATTTATGTATTATTATATATATATATATATATATATATATAAAACCACAGACGCCTAGATTACGAGTTTTGCGTTAGCCTTAAAAAGAAGCATTAAGGGGTCCTAACGCTGCTTTTTAATCTAACGCTGGTATTACAAGTTTGGCAGGTACAGGTGTTACCGCTCACTTTTCTTCCGTGACTTTTCCATACCGCAGTTGCCTAACACTGGTATTGACCTTGCATCCTATTGGCTGATAGCATCAAACCAATCGGATTTTTCCTACCTTAATTCCAATTGGCTGATAGAATCCTATCAGCCAATCGGAATTTGAGGGACGCCATCTTGGATGACGTCATTTAAATGAACCGTCATTCGTCGCTAGTCATCAGCCCTAGAAGGATGTTCGCAGCCGGAAGTCTTCAAGATAGAGACCGTTTCTCGTCGGATGGATGAAGATAGAAGATGCCGCTTGGATGAAGCCTTCTCCCAGTCCGGATGTCCGCTTCTGCCCAGATAGGATGAAGACTTCTGCCGCGCTGGATGTCCTCTTCTGGCCCATCGGATGAAAGATCTGGATGGATCTGATGACCACTGGTGCTCAGCTGGGTGAAGACGGCTCAAGGTAGGGTGATCTTCAATGGGGTAGTGATAGGTTTTTATAAGGGGGTATTGGGTGGGTTTTTAGAGTAGAGGTGTATGGGTGGTAGGTGTAATGTTACATAGAAAACATAGAAACATAGATATTGACGGCAGATAAGAGCCATAGGCCCAGCAAGTCTGCCCCCGACTTACCTAACAGTATAAACTTATCTAGTTCGTAGGATAGCCCTATGCTTGTCCCATGCATTTTTAAAGTCCCCCACAGTGTTTGTTGCTACTATGGGGGACTTTAAAAATGCATGGGACAAGCATAGGGCTATCCTACGAACTAGATAAGTTTATACTGTTAGGTAAGGTCGGGCAGACTTGCTGGGCCTATGGCTCTTATCTGCCGTCAATATCTATGTTTCTATGTTGGGGGGTATTGTATTCTTTTTTTTACAGGTTAAAAGCGCTGATTACTTTGCGGCAATGCCCTGCAAAAGGCCCTTTCGAAGGGCTATTTGTAATTAGTATAGGGGTAGGACTTTTATTATTTTGAGGGGCTTTTTTATTTTATTAGGGGGCTTAGATTAGGTGTAATTAGTTTTTAAACTTCTTGTAATTGTTTTTATTTTCTGTAATTTAGTGTTTATTTTTTTTCGTAATTTAGTGTTTGTTTTTTTCGTAATTAGTTTATTGTATTTAATTGTAATTAATTGTAGGTAGTTTAGGTAATTTGTTTAATGATAGTGTAGTGTTAGGTGTAATTGTAACTTAGGTTTGGATTTTATTTTGCAGGTAATTTTGTACTTATTTTAGCTTGGTAGTTATTAAATAGTTAATAACTATTTAATAACTATTGTACCTAGTTAAAAATAAATACAAAGTTGCCGGTAAAATAAAAATAAATCATAAGATAGCTACAATGTAATATTAGTTATATTGTAGCTATCTTATGGTTTATTTTACAGGTATGTATTTAGTTTTAAAAAGGAATAATTTATTAATTGTAGTTATTTTAGATGTATTTAAATTATATTTAAATTAGGGGGATGTTAGGGTTAGGGTTAGACTTAGGTTTAGGGGTTCATAACTTTATTATAGTAGCAGCGACGTTGGTGGTGGCAGATTAGGGTTTAATAAATGTAAGTAGGTGTCGGCGATGTTAGGGCAGGCAGATTAGGGGGTTAATAAAAATTAACTAGTGTTTGCGAGGCGGGAGTGCAGTGGTTTAGGGGTTAATACATTTATTAAAGTAACGGCAATGTCCCGGTCGGCAGGATTAGGGGTTAATAAGTGTAGTTAACAGTATAGAGAATGGTGTACTCAAAAGCACACCACACCCTTTAGGGTGCGCCTTCTATTTACATATGAAGCATATATAATATAAAATCAAACTATATGTGGACTATTAAATTAGTAAAAAAATGCAACAGTAACAAATGATAAAACAACAGTAACAATATACTTAACAATCTATAATGATATATTAAATGTCCATCAAACAGAAAAATCCCAAACAAGGCGGCAGCACTCTGTCAAAGGACGGTCATCCTGATGGTCAAAAATCTGAGAAGAGAAAGAAACAGAGGCGCCACCATGGCCTAGTACCACCAGAGCAGAAATATGTGAATACAAGTAGAGAAATATACTCACAAACATAAAGCACCCAAACGGTGCTAATGAGGCAGGCTGGAGCTTCACAATAGTACAGCTCACTGTTAACCCTCAACAGGGATCCGGTAAGATTTCCTTCGGAGGCCTATGGTGAGTGAGGTGCCTGGAAGGGAAAAAAGGCAAACCAACATGGCCCAATAACGTTTGAGCAAGGGGAGGGATGTAACCATAAGATTGTACTTACAGAATACAAAGCACCTTCAGGTGCAGAAACAGCAAACTGGAACCTCAAAGTCGCCCAGTAGACTATACACAAAGATAATTCCCAGCTTCCAGCAATGAGAGATTGTACAAGGACAGATTGGTAATTAAGTGAAATACCACAGAAGCAAGTGCATATACAAGTTTTAAAAAATTTTAATAACACAGTGACGCGTTTCTCAGCCTCCTATGGGCTGTTTCATCAGGCTATAATAAAACATTAAAAAATACACTTGCCATATAACAAAATAAAAAACCTAAAAGTTTTCTGATAGGACAAATAATTAGGATTTACACCAATGTGTGCTCAGCAACAATTAATTACAATGGTAACTATAATTGACATAGGAATGTTGGATCAGCCAATAGGATTGAGATGGCATTCTATTGGCTGTTCCAATCAGCCAATAGAATGCCAGTTCAATCCTATCTGATCCAATCAGCCAATAGGAATTTTTCTACCTTAATTCCGATTGGCTGATAGAATTCATCAGCCAATCGGAATTGAAGGGACTGCCTGTCTGGAGGACCACTTCTGCTGGTTTGGATGAAGACTTCTGCCCGTCTGGAGGTCCACTTCTTCCCAGTTGGGTGAGGACGTCTCCCGGTAGGGTGATCTTCAAGGGGTTAGTGTTAGGTTTTTTTAAATTTAATAACTATTGTACCTAGTTAAAATAAATACAATGTTGCCTGTAAAATAAAAATAAACCCTAAAATAGCTACAATGTAACTATTAGTTTATATTCTAGCTAGCTTAGGGTTTATTTTATAGGTAAGTATTTAGTTTTTAATAGGAATAATTTAGTTAATTGTAGTAATTTTATTTTAGATTTATTTTAATTATATTTAAGTTAGGGGGTGTTAGGGTTAGGGTAGACTTAGGTTTAGGGGTTAATAACTTTATTATGAGTGGCAGCAACATTGGGGGCTGCAGATTAGGGGTAAATAAATGTAGGTAGGTGGCAGCAACATTGTGGTGGTAGAGTAGGGTTAATAAATATAATGTAGGTGTCGGCAATGTTGGGGCGGCAGATTAGGGGTTCATAAGTATAATGTAGGTGGCGGCGGTGTCCGGAAGCAGCAGATTAGGGGTTAATAATATAATGCAGGTGTCCAGGCGATGTCGGGGGCAGAAGATTAGGGGTTAATAAGTGTAAGATTAGGGGTGTTTAGACTTGGGGTTCATGTTAGGGTGTTAGGCGTAAAATGTGTTTCCCCATAGGAATCAATGGGGCTTGCGTTAGGAGCTTTACGCTGCTTTTTTGCAGGTGTTAGTTTTTTTTTCAGCCGGCTCTCCCCCATTGATTCCTATGGGGGAAATCGTGCAGGAGCACGTTTTAGCATCTCACCTCTAATGTAAGCAGCGCTGGTATTGAGATGAAACGTGGAGCTAAATTTAGCTCTTCGCTCACTTTTTCTTTTACAAAGATATGACGAGTCCACGGATTTCATCCTTACTTGTGGGGATATTATCCTCCTGCTAACAGGAAGGAAGCGGCAAAGAGCACCATAGCAGAGCTGTATACATAGCCCCTCCTCTTCCCCTCCCCCTCCAACCCCAGTCATTCTCTTTGCCTGTGTTATACTAGGAAGACATGGTAAAGTGAGGTGTTAGTTTTAGTTTCTTCAATCAAGAAGTTTTTTATTTAAATGGTACCGGTGCATACTATTTTCCTCAGGGGGATATGAAAGAAGATTTCTGCCTGAGGTTTGATGATCTTAGCATTTGTAACTAAGATCCACGCTGGTTCCCACAAGACTTCTGAATGGTAACCATGAGACATCTTCAGTGTGGAGACAGTTTCATGCTACAAGCAGCATTAAGGTATGTGCAGCCTTTTTTTCTGAGGAGACTTGGTGTATCAGAACTGGCTGGCATTATTCCCTGTATGGGAATGAGGTAAAGACAGTAAAACCTATTTTAATAAGAGGGGTGGTTACTGGAGTCCCTATTTTACATTTATCATTAGTTGATATTTGGGCATTATGTGACATGGAGACAATATAAAAAAATGATGTTTTATGTTTTTATTTTTGGCACTTAAAACCTTAACCTATTTTGGTGCAATTTCTTCAGGCTTTAGCAGCAGCAAACATAACTCGTGGCTCCTGGACTGGTTGAGCTGGTCTGAAGGGTTGGAAACTTGATTCTAAGGTACCCTGGGGGCAGGAGGTGCAGAGTGTATTTTTATCTATCTTTTGACTACATTTTCATATAAGTACTTCTAAATCCTTATTTCTGCCCTTGCTTCTGGGTGCAGTAATTTTTTGGATTTTACTAACGATATTAAGTTAAATTTGGGAATAATTTAACGTTTTTTTGTGCACTTTTTTGTTCACTTTTTCTTTGCTTAAAGGCACAGTACAAGTTTTTTCTAATGTTCATTTATGCTATAAATAAGTGTTTAAATGACTTTTGTGGTATTACTAGTCTGTTCAACATGTCTGGACATTGAGGTTTTTTCGTTGTTCTATGTGTTTAGAAGCTATTGTGCAACCCCCTCTAACATTGTGGTAACTTTTGTACTGAAGGGGCTTTACAATGTAAAAAGCATATTTAAATAAAGTAAGTGTGCCTAGGGATGATCTCAGTCTGAAGGGAATCAGGATATGCCATACAATTCTCCCCAAGTGTCACTACCTTTTATGCCCACACAAGCGACGCTTAGTAACTTCTAGTGCGTCTAATTCCTTTACTCTGCAGGAGATGGCTGCAGTTATGTCAAACTACCCTTACAGAGGGCATTGTCTAAATTACCAGTGTTGCAGGGTAAACGGCAGTAGTGGCAAGTATTAATGTAAATACTGAATATTCTGATGCTTTATTAGCTATTTCTGATGTTCCCTCACAGTGCTCTGAGTTGGGATGAAGGAATTACTGTCTGAGGGTGAAATTTCTGATTCAGGGAATGTTTTGCCTCAGACAGATGTCATTTAAATTTAAGGGGCCCTTGAACACCTCCGCTTGTTGCTTAGGGAGGGTTTTAGGCGACTCTGGATGATTGTGATTCTATTGTGATTCCTCCAGAGAAATTGTGTAAAATGGATAAATATTTGGAAAGGTTCCTACTTACCACTGATGTTTTTTCCGGTTCCTAGAGAATTTTCGGAAAATTATTAGTAGGAATGGGATAGACCAGGTATACCGTTTTTCTCCCTCTCCTAATTTTAAGAAAATGTTCCTAGATCAGATACAATTCGGGACTCATGGCAAAAGGTCCCTAAGTAGAGGGGAGCTATATCTTCCCTAGCTAAGTGTACTACTATACCCATTTGAGGATAGTTGTGCCTTTTCAAGGATCCTATGGATAAGAAATTAGAGGGGTCCACTAAAGAAATTATTTGTTAATCAGAGATTTCTTTTACAACTACGGCTTTGCATTGTTTCAGTAACTACTGCAGCAGCTTTTTGGCTTGAGGCTCTAGAAGAGTCTCTTAATGTTCAGACTCCATAGATGACATTCTAGATAGAATTAAGGGTCTTAAGCTAGCTAATTCTTTTATTACTGATGCTGATTTTCAAATTGCTAAATTAGCGGCAAAAAATGAAGGATTGTGCTATTTTAGCACATAGAGCATTGTGGCTCAAAATCTTGGTCTGCTGATGTGTCATCAAAACATAAGCTTTTAGGCTATTCATTTTAAGGTAAGACCCCTTTTTGGGCTAGAATTGAAGGAGATAATTTCTGATATTACAGGAGGTAAAGGCCATGCCCTACCTCAGGATGGGTCAGTTAAAATGAGGGTAAACAGAATAATTTTTGTTTCTTTCTGAACTTTAAAGGAGGACCCCCCCGCTTCTCCTTCTTCCACAAAGCAGCATGGAAGGGGTGGCCCCCGATCCGGGACCGGATCTAGTAGGGGGGCAGACTTTCTTTCTTTGCTCAGGCTTGGGCAAGAGATGTTCAGGATTCCTGGGCACTAAAAATAGTTACCCACGGTTATCAATTGGAGAATCAAGGGATTTTCTCCCAAGAGGGAGATTTCATCTTTCAAAATTATCTGCAAACCAGATAAAGAGAGAGCAAAAGACCTTTTTACAATGGGATAATCTGTCCTGTTCCAAAATTGGAACAGAGACAGGGGGTTTTACTCAAACCTATTTTGTGTCCCCAAAAAAGAGGGGAACATTCAGGAGCCCATTTTGACCTCAAGTGTCTAAAAGCAAATTTCTAAGAATTCCATCATTCAAGATGGAGACAATTCAAATGATTTTGCCAATGATCCAGGAGGGTCTATATATGACTACTGTGGATTTGAGGATGCTTACCTTCATATTCTAATCCACAAAGATCATTCATCGGTTTCTAAGGTTTGCCTTCTTGGACTAACATTATCAGTTTGTGGCTCTTCCTTTCGGGTTGGCCACAGCACCCAGATCTTCACAAAGGTTCTAGGGTCTCTTTTGCAGTTCTCAGACCGCAAGGGATAGCGGTGGCACCGTATCTGGATGATATTCTGATTCAGGCTGCAAACATATCATCTGACAAAATCTCACACGGACACAGTGTTGTCTTTCTGAGAACTCATGGCTGGAAGGTGAACATAGAGAAGAGTTTACTTGTTCCACAGACAAGGGTTCCTTTCTTGGGAACTCTGATAGACTCAGTAGCCATGAAAGTATTTCTGACGGAGGTCAGAAAATCAAAGATTTTGAATGCTTGCCGAGCACTTCTGTCCATTCCTCGGCCATCAGTGGCTCAGTGTATGGAGGTAATCGGATTAATTGTAGCGGCAATGGACATTGTTCCATTTGCTCGCTTTCATCTCAGAGCACTGCAACTGTGCATGCTCGGTCAGTGGAATGGGGATTATGTGGATTTATCTCCAAAGATAATTCTGGATCAAGGGACCAGAAACTCTCTTCTTTGGTGGTTGTCGCCAGATCATCTGTCCCAGGGGACTTGTTTCCGCAGACCCTTGTGGGTGATAGTGACAACAGATGCCAGCCTTCTGGGCTGGGGTGCAGTTTGGAACTCCCTAAAGGCTCAGGGTGTTTGGACTCAGGTGGAGTCTCTACTTCTAATCAATATTCTGGAACTGAGAGCAATATTCAATGCGCTTCAGGCGTGGCCTCATTTGGCTTCAGTCAAATTCATCAGATTCCAGTTCGGACAAGCATAACAACTGTGGGCATATGCCAAATCCTTCAGGAGGGGAACAAGGAGTTCCTTAGCGTTGATAGAAGTATCCAAGGATTAACTTTGGGCAGAGGCCGCACTCTTGTCAATCGTGTCCAGCGATCTACATCCCAGGGGTAGAGACTGGGAAAGCAGATTTTCTAAGTCGACAGACTTTCATCCCAGGGAGGAGGGGAACTTCACCCGAGGTTTTTTGCCCTCATTGGATTCTCAAATGGGGCAGAATGGAATTGGATTTGTATGGCTTCTTGTAAGAAGGCCAAGTTTCCAAGATACTGATTCGCAGGTCATGGAATCCTCTGCCGGAACTGATAGATGCCAGTGGCAGTACCTTGGTTGTTCAGCCTAGCTTATTGTTTCCTGTCGTTTCCTCTCCTCCCACAGCGTGATTGCTCGAATCAAACAGGAGAGAGCTTCAGTGATCCTGGATAGCGCCTGTGTGGCCACGCAGGACTTGATATGCGGATCTAGTGGACATGTCCTCTCTGCCACCGTGGAAACTTCCGTTGAGACAGGAACTTCTCATTCAAGGTCCTTTCCAACATCCAAATCTAATTTCTCTGCAACTGACTGCGTGGAGATTGATCGCTTGATTTTATCGGAAGCGAGGATTCTCTGATTCAGTTATCAATACTGTTGATAAAGGCTAGAAAACATTCACTAGAAAGATCTATCATAATATATGGCGTAGAATATCTTATTGGTGTGAATCCAAGGGTTACTCATGGAGTAAAGTTAGGATTGCTAGGATTTTGTCTTTTCCTCCAAGAAGGATTGGAGAAAGGGTATCAGCAAGTTCCTTAAAGGGACAAATTTCAGCTTTGCTCAATTCTGTTTCACAAACGTTTGGCATATGATCAGATGTTTAAGTCTTTTTGGTCATGCTCTATCTAGAATTAAGCCTGGTATTTAGAGACCTATTACTCCTCCCTGGAGTTTGAATTTAGTTCTTCGAGTTCTGCAAGGGTTCCTTTTGAACCTATGCATTCCATAGATATTAAACTATTATCTTGGTAAGTTCTTTTTTGGTTGCTATTTCTTCTGCTCGAAGAGTTTCTGGAGCTTTCAGCATTACAGTGTGATTCGCCTTATCTCATATTTCATTCTGATAAGTGGGTTTTACGTACCAAATCATGGGTTCCTCCTAAGGTTGTTTCAAATAAGAATATTAATCAGGAAATTATTGTTCCTTCCTTGTGTCCTAATCCTTCTCTAAGAAGGAGCGTCTGTTGCATAATTTGGACGTGGTCCGTGCCTTAAAGTTTTTACGTACAGGCAACTAAGGATTTCTGGTCAATCATCTTCATTATTCATTGTTGATTCTGGAAAGCATAGGGTCAGAAAGCTATGCTACCTCTTTCTTTTGCTGAGAAGTTCATCTGCCTGGCATATGAGACTGCTGGACAGCAGCCTCCTGAAAGAATTATGGCTCATTCTACTAGGGGCTGTGGCTTCCACATGGGCTTTTAAAAACGATGCGATCTGTGGGAACAGATTTGTAGAGGCTGCGACTTGGTCGTCCCTTCACGACTTTTTCCAATTTTACAAATTTGATACTTTTGCTTCTTCTGGGGGCTATCTTTGGGAGAAGGTTCTTCAAGCAGTGGTGCCTTCCGTTTAGGTTCCTGCTTGTCCCTCCCTTTCATCCGTGCCTATTGCTTAGGTATTGTTTCCCACAAGTAAGGATGAAATCCGTGGACTCATCATATCTTTGTAAAAGAAATCTAAAGTTATGCTTACCTGATAAATTACTTTCTTTTACGATATGACAAGTCCACGGCCCTCCCTTTGATTTTAAGACAGTTTATTTTATTTTTTTTAAAACTTCAGTCACCTCTACTAGCCTTTTTATAGCCTTTCCTTTTCTCTTCCTATAACCTTCGGGCCAAATGACTGAGGGTGGAGGGGGTAAGAGGGAGGGCTGATGTATACAGCTCTGGCAGTGGTGCTCTTTGGCCGCTTCCTGTTTAGCAGAGGTTAATATCCCACAAGTAAGGATGAAATCCGTGGACTCGTCATATCGTAAAAAGAAAGTAATTTATCAGGTAAGCTTAAATTTAGTTTTTTTTGCGGCTAACGCCGGGTTTGTAAAAACCGCATAATACCAGCGGTGTTTGCAAGTGAGGCGGTTCGCATAAACTGCTCGTTAGCACCACACTCCCTGTTAACACAAAACTTGTAATCTAGGCGATAGTTTGATAGAGGTGAGATCTCACTAATCAAATAAGGTTATTCACAGGGGCAGAACTATCATAAGTGCAACAAAGTGCAGTGGGCACCAGTGCCCAAGTGCTGGAGGGTCCATAGCAGTCCATTCTGTACCTAGGTATGTGCAGAATGTATACAAAAAAATGCACATTATTAGTGCAGGTTGTCCAGGTAATCTATCTATCTGTCTATCTATCTACTATCTATCTATCTATCTATCTATCATAAAAAATATTATCCAGAGCTGGCAGGTATGTTATCATTGCTTGCTAATGAGTTACCCGGGTTTAGTACCAGGGGCTCTCTGTTGAGTAGTTCCGCTACTGGTGAATAATGTCCTTATGGCTGTCAAGTAATTGACATAGTAAGAACAATCACTTGCCAGCAACTGATAGCTTCACTTTTTGTGTTTTTTGATTTCGGGGAACATACACTTACCGGCCACTTTATTAGGTACACCTTGGAAAGTACCGGGTTGGACCCCCTTTTGCCTTCATAACTGCCTTAATGTTCTTGGCATAGGGTCAACATGGTGTTCGAAACATTCCTCAGAGATTTTGGTCCATAGAGACATGATAGCATCAAGCAGTTTCTCTGCAGATTTGTCAACTGCACATCCATGATGTGAATCTCCCGTTCCAACACATCCCAAAGGTGCTCTATTGGATTGAGATCTGGTGACTGTGGAGGCCATTGGGAGTACAGTAAACTCATTGTCATGTTCAAGAAACCAGTTTGAAATCATTTGAGCTTTGTGACATGGTGCAATATCCTGCTGAAAGTAGCCATCAGAAGATGGGTTACACTGTAGTCATAAAGGGATGGACATGGTCAGCAACAATACTCAAGTAGGCTGTGACATTTTAAATGATGCTCCAATTGGTACTAAGGGGGCCCAAAGTATGGCTAAGGAAAATATCCCCCACCACCACCAGCCTGGAACCGTTGATACAAGGCAGGATGGGTCCATGCTTTCATTGTAATCTACACCAAATTCTGTATGGAACATAAAGCTAGATCACTAAGAATACTATAAATAAAGCCACAGTTATAGGGAGTCTCCCTAAATCCCTAATACAAGCATAGAACACAAAAAGAAACCTGTAATGTATGAAAACACACCTAAAAGGTTTCAAAACGGAGGGTGCTAAATAAACTTAATATATGCAGGTATCTGGCTATCAAATAAGTTAAATAATATATATTTAAATGATTAAAAACAGGAAATAAAAAGTTTTAAGAATATACACATATAGAAATGAGTATAATACAATACATCAATGTATATACAGAGCCACGCGTTTCAGAAGACGTGTCTTTCTCAAGCTTGAGAAGAGGCACATCTACCGAAACGCATTGCTCTGTTTTTTTGGCCAGTCTAGACTTCCATAGTCAGCACAATAACTATAGTGATGACCGCAACCACAATTGAAACAAGCAGTCAGATTTGCTGAACTTTTTGAAACTGCTTGATGCACAGCTATTGGCTAAATTTGGAAGCCACACAGAAAGTTCCTGGTACCAACCAAAGAGACATTTCATTACAAACGAGGATGCCACCATCCTACCCGGAGTAAGTTCTGAGTTACAACTTATTTGTCTGTACTTTTCACACTTTGTGACAAGGATTTCCTGTCTCACTACAGGAGCCCCGTATCAATCTTTCCCTGTGGCTGCTTTGTATCAGGAGTCCCTGGATTTCCAATACCTTTTCGTCCACTATTTGTCCATTGGACTCTGTTGTTGTCATTCCATCATTGCCTCTCATATGTATGCTGGACTTTGTGTGTATATACATTGATTTATTGTATTTACTAATTTCTATATGTGTATGTTTTTAAACTTTTTTTATTTCTGTTTTTTATCATTAAATATATATTTTTAACTATTTGATACCTAGATACTGCATATATTAAGCTTATTTAGCACCTCAGTTTTGAAACCTTTTAGGTGTGTTTTCACACATTAAGGTTTCTTTTTGTGCTCTTATGCCAAATTCTGACCCTGAAAAAGAGAATATACAGGCGCTGCTTGGAATCTAAGTAATAGTGTACCTCTAATAAATATTAAAACATGTAGTTAGTAATCCTCATACAGTGCAGAGATAATATTCAATAATATAAATGAATATAAAAGTTCTTACAAATATTAAAATGCGATTGTCCAATTAAAAGTCAATGCTCCTTTCGAATGGTAAAAAATGCAGGCAGCTCCTTAGAAAAGTCCCATAACGAACTTGTAGTAGTAATCTAAGAAAAATAAAGAAAAGAGAGCGCCCAAACGCATCTAAGTGCAGACAGTCTGTACAAGTTTATTATATTACATACATATATCACAAGTAAGAATTACACTCACAATTTAAAAACATAAAACAGGCAATGTACGATATCACCCGATGGGTTCTCCTCTCCTTCAGCTTCGATAGCGTTGCGTGCAGCGTGCAGCGTCAGTGACCCGGCTGTCTGTGGGTGTGTTAGATCCTGGCCAATCCGGCAATTGCTTCCTTAGATCAGCTCAACACTACTGGTTGGTTTAGGTTGGTTGTTGGAATCACTCTTCCAATAGGGTGATAAGTCTCTTTCACAAAAGAATGAAAGTATAGAACTATACAATGGTATATTTAACCATATATCACATAGAATCCTCAGCCCGCTAGGTGCAATTCAATATGCAGAAAATACACCACAATAAACGGCCTCACAGGATTAGTGCAAATATCAATACCAGGAGCACTTGAAATGCCCCCTCACTCGACGTACGTTTCGTTCCGTTCTGGAACTTTTTCAAGAGTGTTGCTGGTCTATAACTTCCTGCCTTTTATAGGAGTTAACAGCCAGTATTACCAGTATTTAACTGTTTCATTGCCAATTATTTTATATATGGGAGCTGAGTTACATTCCCAAAATAACCAAATGACAATTATATCTGCTGACTAACATAGATCATAACTTTATATAAAATCAAATTAATAACTATATGGTTAAAAATATGACAGATAAAAATATGCTTACCTATAACTTCTTAAAATCATTAATATTGATGTAAAATACATGGATGGTCTAAAAGAATATATAAAAAAATATTTACATTTAGATATATCAATAAATATCACATTTAAAAGAATAACAATGATACCAGGAAATACAGAATACATATCACTCCTATTAACCCCTTATGTTAAAAAAGCTTGTATGTCTAGATCAATATTTAACCCCTGTGGGTAAAGACATTCCAACTGTTTAATTCCAAAATGTTTCTCGTTGTCGGAGTTTGAGCAGCCTATTGGTATCCCATATGTTAGGAGGGATCCATTCTATAACTTTAATTTCTAAACCCTTTGGATCGCAGTTGTGTGCTTGCTTGAAATGCTGTGAAACACTATGAGTTTCAAGCCCTTTATCGATATTGTTTAGGTGTTCCCTAAAACGATACTTTATTTTTCTTTTCGTCCTACCTACATAGATATAATTGCATTTGCACTTTAGGTGATAGACTACATGGGTGCTCATACAGGTACACCTATCCTTATTAGAAAACTTTTTTGAATTATCAAAATTTTCAATAGAATTGTGGTTGTTAGGTATATGTGGACACATTACACAATCTTTCTTTTTGCATTTAAATGTACCTGTATTGGTCCCCCAGTCTGATAGCTTTACTGGTGGTTTACTCCTGAGTTTGCTAGGGGCCAAGATGTTTTTTAGGTCTCTATTCTTCCTAAACACCATTTCTGGTCTTTCTCCCAGTGATTTATTTAAAATGGGGTCTAGTTGTAACACCTTCCAGTGTTTATTCAATATGTCCTTAATCTTAAAGTGTTGGTTATTGTATCTTGTGATAAATTTTGGATTTTTATTCTCCACTGCATGATGTTTGGTAACTTTCTTACTGCTTATTTTATCTAGTAAATATTTTCTATCCATACAATCTACTTTATTTTTCATTGTGGAGAGGAGCTCACTATTGTACCCTTTATCCAAAAATGTCTTAGTTAGAACATCAGCTTCATGATTATAATCCTTTTCATTCGTGCAATTGCGCTTAATGCGTTGGTATTGTCCAAGTGGTATATTATTTTTCCACTGTTTGTAGTGGCCACTTGTTGCATTTAATAAACCATTTCTGTCAGTTTCTTTTTTAAAAATTTTTACAGCTATTTTATTTTTATCTACAAACAATGTTAAATCCAAGAAGTTGATCTCTGTCTTTGATTTTGTATATGTAAATTCTAGATTATAGTCGTTAGTATTCATATACTCTATAAATTTCTCTATTTCTTTAGGCTCTCCCTCCCAAATCATAATAATATCATCTATGTACCTATAGTACATAAATATATTGGCACAGTACGGGTTATTATTCCATATTTTTAATTCTTCAAAGTTGGACATATAAAGATTTGCATACGATGGGGCAAAGGTCGTCCCCATCGCTGTCCCCCTGTATTTGTCTATAAAATTTATTTCAAATAAAAAAGTAATTGTGAGAAAGGATAAACTGGATAGACTCAGAAATAAACCTAGATTGGATCGCAGATATACTTCCTTTTTGGCATTCCTCCTTAATTACTGTTACACCCTTATTGTGAGGTATACTAGTGTACAGTGCGGATACATCACAAGTAACCCAACTATAATTCGGCTTCCATTCTTTTCCTTCAATTTCTTAATAACATCCACAGTGTCTCTAATATAAGAAGGTATCGCTTTAACTAGGGGCTGCAGATAATAATCGATGTATTTTGACATATTATCGCATAAAGACCCAATCCCTGATACTATGGGCCTGCCGGGGGGTTCTCTTGCATCCTTGTGCATTTTTGGTAGACGATAGAAGCATGCTACTTAAGGGTATGCTTCATATAAATATGCATATTCATTCTGGTTTAAAATTCCATCATGCCTTCGCCTTACATAAGAATTCAAATACTTCCTTTTTATAATTTTGAGTTGGATTAAACGTTAAAAGTTGATAAGTATCTTTATTACTCAGCAATTTATATGCCTCCTTCAAATAATCACATCTGTTCTGGACAACCAGACCCCCTCCCTTGTCAGCATTCCTATAGACTACATCATAATCATCAGTTAAAGCTTTAAGTGAAGCTCTTTCTCTCTTAGTTAAATTATTATTTTTAAAATTCCTTCCATAAGATAATTTATTGATATCTTCACAAACTAATTTGTTAAATATTTTAAGAAATTCACTCTGCATATTCTGTGGATAGAAGATTGATTTTCTCTTTAAGGGACAGTGAGCTATTAGTGAGTGATTTTCTTCATGTATAGAACAACTCAATAAATCCTCATCTTGTACATTATTACCTCTATTTTGAGTAAGTTTTCATTTCAAGTAATTCTAAATTTGCCAATGTTAACAAGTCTTCTTCACTAAGTTCCATATTGTCAGTCATATTATCTTTATCATAATACCTCTTGAGGGTCAATTTTCTAATGTATCTCTGTACATCTATGAATAATTCAAAGTGATTGGGCTGAGAAATAGGGGCAAAGTTTAATCCCTTGGATAATACTTTCATTTGATTTTCTGTGAATGTTTTGTCAGATAGATTGAAAATTAACTGTGTGGCCTGTTTCTAATTCCAACCGTTCTGTTTTTTTTTCCGTTGTTTGTTCCCCCCCTCTACAGCCTCTATATCTTCCAAATGCCTTTTTGGCTTTCTTGAGGTATCTAGGGCTTTTGTAGGTACCCCTCCCCATTCCGTTTTTCCCCCTTGTCGCCATGGGGGAGTTCCTAAAAAATGCCCCTTATTTTGATTACCCTGTCTTTGTTCTTTAGGGACCACACGTTCTAAGTTGGTAATCATAGTTAGTGTTAATTTCTCTAGATTTAGGTTTAGCTCCCTGGTAGTTCCATCTGGGACTATAATTATCATATGCTCTTTCAATCTGAATTTTCGTTAAAGTGGAATCTATTGGAGGTCTCAATATTAGGGCTGTCCCTGTTTTTTCTGATTCCAATGGATATTGGGTGTTCTATTACCATTATTTCTATTTATATATTGTCCCTTATTTTGTTGTTGTTTATTGATCATAGGACCCTTATCCCTATTGCCTCTATATGAATCTGATAGATCATAATTGTTTATATTTTTATTAGGTATGTGGGTACTTTTGTTATTTCTATTAGGATAATGATAATTCCCATGTAGTCTCTGTTTATTTTTATCAACAGGTATAGTTGTTATCTCCTGTATGCTATTAGAAGGGATCCAAATATTCCTAGATTCAGTCATTTCTACCTTACTGGAACTATCCTGTTGTTTATAGGTATATACCCTATCGTTCCTAAAGTCATCCAAATCTCTCCTTAATTTTTTCAATTTATTTGTTTCCAGTTCTTTGGCATAAGAATTTATTTTAGATTGTATGTTATCATTTAATTCCTTCCATTTACTAATGCCTTGTAGGGGTTGTATTTTTTCTACCACTGTGTCTATTTGTACTTTTAGATTTTCTAATTTATATTAAGCTTATTTAGCACATCAGTTTTGAAACCTTTTAGGTGTGTTTTCACACATTAAGGTTTTCTATTTGTGCTCTTATGCCAAATTCTGACCCTACCATCTGAATGTCTCAGCTGAAATCAAGACTCATCAGACCAGGCAACGTTTTTCCAAGCTTCTGCTGCTGTCCCCTATCTGCATCAAGGTTCGGCCTGTTGTGCGTCCAGACATAGTATTCTGCATACCGTGATTGCCTTTCTATCATCTAGAACCAGTCTGCCCATTCTCCTCTGACATCAACAAGGCATTTTTGTCCACACAGCTGCCGCTCAATGAATATTTTCTCTTTTTTTCACCATTCTCTGTAAACCCTTGAGATGATTGCGCGTGAAAATCCCAGTAGATCAGCAGTTTTCTAAATACTCAGTCCAGTCAGTCTGGCACAAACAAACATGCCACGTTCAAAGTCACTTAAATCCCCTTTCTTCCCCATTTTGATGCTCGATTTGAACTTCATTACGTCGTCTTCACTATGCTTAGATACCAAAATACATTGAGTTGCTGCCATGTGATTGGCTGATTAGCAACAATTGAACAGGTGTACCTAATAAAGTTGCCAGTGAGTATATATCCTTGTTTCTTTCATCTTATTAAAAAATAGCAAGGTATCCAAACAAATGCAAGAACAAAGTGGAATGTTAAAATAAATGAAAATTTATATAGGATCATTTTTGTTGCAAGTTTTCATGTTTGGTTGAGGTTCTTTTTATTCTTTTTTTTTAATAATTTGGACAGGAATAGGAGACCGAATACATTGTAACCCCTTTGTAAAATTAAAATTTCATGTAATTCTAAAAAGATATAACATGTTTATAAGTATATATTTTATCCCTCCTTATTTATTTGCATAAAGTGGCAAGATGGTGCAAACTTACAACCATATTTTATTTGAAATCTTTATTAGAATTTTTAGAAAGTATTACTAATTTCAAATTTTAAATACATTTTCATTTTAACATTGTTTCAATTCTTCCAAACAAACATCTCTTAAATAAATATTGCTAATAACAATAACACCAAAGACAAAATAAATCCCAATGAATGATATATATTATATGTTGCCTATCATATCAATATTTATAGACTAAGGCCTAGATTTAGAGTTTTGTCGGTAAGGACCCACGTAGCTAAGGCCCGGCTTTTTTCTGGCCGCACCATAAAAATAACTCTGGTATTGAGAGTCCACATAAAGGGCTGCGTTAGGCTCCAAAAAAGGAGCGTAGAGCATTTTTAACGCAGCTTCAACTCTCGATACCAGAGTTGCTTACGCAAGCGGCCAGCCTCAAAAACGTGCTCGTGCACGATTCCCCCATAGAAAACAATGGGGCTGTTTGGGCTGAAAAAAAACCTAACACCTGCAAAAAAAGCTGCGTTCAGCTCCTAACGCAGTTCCATTGTTTGATATGCGGAAACACTTCCTAAGTATGCACCTAACACCCTAACATGTACCCCGAGTCTAAACACCCCTAACCTTACACTTATTAACCCCTATTCTGCCGCCCCCGCTATTGCTGACCCCTGCATATTATTATTAACCCCTAATCTGCCGCTCCGTAAACCGCCGCTACTTACATTATCCTTATGTACCCCTAATCTGCTGCCCTAACATCGCCGACCCCTATATTATATTTATTAACCCCTAATCTGCCCCCCACAACGTCGCCTCCACCTGCCTACACTTATTAACCCCTAATCTGCCGAGCGGACCTGAGCGCTACTATAATAAAGTTATTATCCCCTAATCTCCGCCTCACTAACCCTATAATAAATAGTATTAACCCTTAATCTGCCCTCCCTAACATCGCCCGACACCTAACTTCAATTATTAACCCCTAATCTGCCGACCGGAGCTCACCGCTATTCTAATAAATGTATTAACCTCTAAAGCTAAGTCTAACCCTAACACTAACACCCCCCTAAATTAAATATAATTTTAATCTAACGAAATTAATTAACTCTTATTAAATAAATTATTCCTATTTAAAGCTAAATACTTACCTGTAAAATAAACCCTAATATAGCTACAATATAAATTATAATTACATTGTAGCTATTTTAGGATTAATATTTATTTTACAGGCAACTTTGTAATTATTTTAACCAGGTACAATAGCTATTAAATAGTTAAGAACTATTTAATAGTTACCTAGTTAAAATAATTACAACATTACCTGTAAATAAATCCTAACCTAAGTTACAATTAAACCTAACACTATACTATCATTAAATTAATTAAATAAAATACCTACAATTACCTACAATTAAACCTAACACTACACTATCAATACATTAATTAAATACAATATCTACAAATAACTACAATGAAATAAACTAACTAAAGTACAAAAAATAAAAAAGAACTAAGTTACAAAAATAAAAAAATATCTACAAACATAAGAAAAATATTACAACAATTTTAAACTAATTACACCTACTCTAAGCCCCCTAATAAAACAACAAAGCCCCCCAAAATAAAAAATGCCCTACCCTATTCTAAATTACTAAAGTTTAAAAGCTCTTTTACCTTACCAGCCCTGAACAGGGCCCTTTGCGGGGCATGCCCCAAGAAGTTCAGCTCTTTTGCCTGTAAAAAAAAAAATACAATACCCCCCCCCCCCAACATTACAACCCACCACCCACATACCCCTAATCTAACCCAAACCCCCCTTAAATAAACCTAACTCTAAGCCCCTGAAGATCTTTCCTACCTTATCTTCACCATACCAGGTTCACCGATCCGTCCTGAAGAGCTCCTCCGATGTCCTGATCCAAGCCCAAGCGGGGGGCTGAAGATGTCCATGATCCGGTAGAAGTCTTCATCCAAGCGGGGCAGAAGAGGTCTTCCATCCGATTGAAGTCTTCATCCAAGCGGGGCAGAAGAGATCTTCCATCCGATTGAAGTCTTCATCCAGGTGGCATCTTCTATCGACATCCATCTGGAGCGTAGCGGCAGGATTCTATCAGCCAATCGGAATTAAGGTAGGAATATTCTGATTGGCTGATGAATCAGCCAATCAGAATCAAGTTCAATCCGATTGGCTGATCCAATCAGCCAATCAGATTGAGCTCGCATTCTATTGGCTGGTTCCGATCAGCCAATAGAATGCGAGCTAAATCTGATTGGCTGATTCCATCAGCCAATCAGAATATTCCTACCTTAATTCCGATTGGCTGATAGAATCCTATCAGCCAATCGGAATTCGAGGGACGCCATCTTGGATGACGTCATTTAAAGGAACCGTCATTCGTCGTTCAGCGATCGTCGGCCAGGATGGATGTTCCGCCTCTGAGGTCTTCAGGATGCTGCCGCTCCGCTCCCAGATGGATGTCGATAGAAGATGCCGCCTGGATGAAGACTTCAATCGGATGGAAGACCTCTTCTGCCCGCTTGGATGAAGACTTCAATCGGATGGAAGACCCTCTTCTGCCCCGCTTGGATGAAGACTTCTACCGGATCATGGACATCTTCAGCCCCCCGCTTGGGCTTGGATCAGGACTTTGGAGGAGCTCTTCAGGACGGATCGGTGAACCTGGTATGGTGAAGATAAGGTAGGAAGATCTTCAGGGGCTTAGTGTTAGGTTTATTTAAGGGGAGTTTGGGTTAGATTAGGGGTATGTGGGTGGTGGGTTGTAATGTTGGGGGGGGTATTGTATGTTTTTTTTACAGGCAAAAGAGCTGAACTTCTTGGGGCATGCCCCGCAAAGGGCCCTGTTCAGGGGCTTGGTAAGGTAAAAGAGCTTTTAACTTTAGTAATTTAGAATAGGGTAGGGCATTTTTTATTTTGGGGGGCTTTGTTGTTTTATTAGGGGGCTTAGAGTAGGTGTAATTAGTTTAAAATTGTTGTAATATTTTTCTTATGTTTGTAGATATTTTTTAATTTTTTGTAACTTAGTTCTTTTTTTATTTTTTGTACTTTAGTTAGTTTATTCATTGTAGTTATTTGTAGATATTGTATTTAATTAATTTATTGATAGTGTAGTGTTAGGTTTAATTGCAGGTAATTGTAGTTATTTTATTTAATTAATTTAATGATAGTATAGTGTTAGGTTTAATTGTAACTTAGGTTAGGATTTATTTTACAGGTAATGTTGTAATTATTTTAACTAGGTAACTATTAAATAGTTCTTAACTATTTAATAGCTATTGTACCTGGTTAAAATAATTACAAAGTTGCCTGTAAAATAAATATTAATCCTAAAATAGCTACAATGTAATTATAATTTATATTGTAGCTATATTAGGATTTATTTTACAGGTAAGTATTTAGCTTTATATAGGAATAATTTATTTAATAAGAGTTAATTAATTTTGTTAGATTAAAATTATATTTAACTTAGGGGGGTGTTAGTGTTAGGGTTAGACTTAGCTTTAGGGGTTAATACATTTATTAGAATAGCGGTGAGCTCCAGTCGGCAGATTAGGGGTTAATAATTGAAGTTAGGTGTCGGCGATGTTAGGGAGGGCAGATTAGGGGTTAATACTATTTATTATAGGGTTAGTGAGGCGGATTAGGGGTTAATAACTTTATTATAGTAGCGGTGCGGTCCGCTCGGCAGATTAGGGGTTAATAAGTGTAGGCAGGTGGAGGCGACATTGAGGGGGGCAGATTAGGGGTTAATAAATATAATATAGGGGGTCGGCGGTGTTAGGGGCAGCAGATTAGGGGTACATAAGGATTAACGTAGTTGGCGGTCGGCAGATTAGGGGTTAAAAAAATTTAATCGAGTGGCGGCGATATGGAGGGACTCGGTTTAGGGGTACATAGGTAGTTTATGGGTTTTAGTGTACTTTAGAGCACAGTAGTTAAGAGCTTTATGAACCGGCGTTAGCCCAGAAAGCTCTTAACTACTGACTTTTTTCCTGCGGCTGGAGTTTTGTCGTTAGATTTCTAACGCTCACTTCAGACACGACTCTAAATACCGGAGTTAGAAAAATCCCATTGAAAAGATAGGATACGCAATTTACATAAGGGGATCTGCGGTATGGAAAAGTCGCGGCTGAAAAGTGAGTGTTAGACCCTTTTTTGAGTGACTCCAAATACCGGAGTTAGCCTAAAACCAGCGTTAGGAGCCTCTAACGCTGGTTTCATGGCTAACGCCAAACTCCAAATCTAGGCCTAAGAAAATTATATTTTTTTGTTGTTTCCTATAGTCTTTGAAAACAGATATAACAAATATTGAATTAACTATAAAAAAAACCTAAAAAAACTTTCTAGACATAGGAAAGAGAAAAGAAAAAATTCAAGTAATTTGATTCCGTCCTATCAGAAGTCTGGACTCCAATATGAGAAAGATTAAAATTGTGTGTTAAATTTTAATCACCCATTTATTTCTCACCTGCACCATTTTTAATGTCTAATAATAATGTAATATTATGTGATATCAAACATAATTTAAAAAAAAAAACATATCTTGTGAAAGGTCTCCTTTGTATCTTGCAAGTAAGCTGCCTGTTCTGACATATTATAAAAAGATTTAATTTTGTTAAGTATTTCATCCCAACGTAGGGGGGCCCTCTTTCCAGTGACGTGCTATATAATTCCTTGCAGCTGTACATGTTTACTTAATATGTTTATTAAATATATAATATGTTCCTGCAGTAGAGCCTGTTGTATAGATAGGTTAACATTAACAGAGCTATTCAAAAGTGTACTTAAAATTGGATAGTCTATCCCATACACATTTTTTAAGGACAATCCCACCACATATGTTTATATGTGCCCTTCAGCTCCACATCCTCTATAGCTTGTTTTTAAACAATTTTTTCCTCATATTGGCACTTAGAAGTCCTCTACATGAGTTATATAATAGATTGTTCATTTTTTCACTATAATATTTAAAATCTAAATCCGCCTCCCATCTAGTCAAAAGACTTGACTTATTTACATGTTTAACCATCTGAAGAGCTTGATATAACTAAGTATTTGCCTTTCTAGGTCTGGTATATAAACTGCAAAGGGTTTCCAATATAGTAGGAGCTCCCACTCTGGGTTTGGATTAATAGTCTTGTAATGTAGAATATAGTTGCTGATATATATATATATATATATATATATATATATATATATATATATATATATATATATATATATATATATATATATACCAATAAAATTTAAAGAGACACTGTACCCAAATTTTTTCTTTCATGATTCAGATAGAGCATGCAATTTTAAGCATCTTTCTAATTTACTCCTATTGTTAAATTTTCTTTATTCACTTGGTATTTTATTTGAAAAGCAAGAATTTAAGTTTAGATGCCGGCCCATTTTTGGTGAACAACCTGGGTTGTCCTTGCTGATTGGACAGCACCAATAAACAAGTGCTGTCCATGGTTCTGAACCTCAAATTGGCTGTCTCCTTAGCTTAGATGTCTTCTTTTTCAAATAAAGAAAGCAAGAGAACGCTAGCGCTGCGGAATCTGTTGGCGCTCTACAAATAACCGATAATAACGAAGAAAAATTGATAATAGGAGTAAATTAGAAAGTTGCTTAAAATTGCTTGCTCTATATGAATCACAAAAGAAAAAAATTGGGTTCAGTGTCCCTTTAAGTGGGTGAATGTCCTCTTGTATTTAGAGATGTCAGGAATTTCCTATTTTCAAGTATATCAGCTACCCAATACAGACCATTATTTTCTCATTTATCCAACACTGTGTTCAGAAGAAGTATCAGCAAACACTTCAATGGAATTCTTAAGGAATAATTAGGAAGCAATGATAAAGAAGTAGTAAACTTAGACCACAATTGAATTGTGGTTTATCACAGGAAACAGACTATTACAATGGGTTGATATTTTGTGTGGACCCCATATTATTTCTTCTTGTGAATGAAATCCACTTATCACCATTTCCAGCTTAGTCCATCTAATCACCTCCCCTCTCTTATTAAAGGGACAGTCTAGTCAAAATTAGACTTTCATGATTCAGATAGGGCATGCAATTTTAAACAACTTTCCAATTTACTTCTATTATCTAATTTGCTCAATTCTTTAGATATCCTTTGTTGAAGAAATAGCAATGTACATGTGTGAGCCAATCACACAAGGCCTTTATGTGCAGCAACCAATCAGCAGCTACTGAGCATATCTAGATATGTTTTTCAGCAAGTGATATCAAAAAAATGAAGCAAATTAGATAATAGAAGTAAATTAGAAAGGTGTTTAAAATGACATGCTCTTTCTAAATCATGAAAGAAAAAAATTGGGTATCATGACCCTTTAAGCAAAGTGTCTGTGCCAGTCTAGCAGCTTGATAATAATCTTTAACACTCCCACCCCTCCTTACCTTCTGGTCTGGTAAAAGTAAATTGAGATATTCTAGCTTTATTACTTCTCAAAAACCTATTTGTGATTGACTGAATGTTTGCCAGATCACTGTTTTATATAACTATGGGAAGGGTTTGAAATAAATATAATATCTTTGGTAAGATTGTCATATTAATAGCAGACGTCCAACTAAAGTTATTTTCCAAAAGTGTTTGATCTGCTGAAAGAAAACAATTTATGATTGGTGTCTGTACCTTATACGTTATGTAATTGATGCTGATATGTATGATGTGTGCAACAATCTCATATAACAAAAAAATGTGACATTTATATCATGGACATGCCATATCTCAATGGCCTGCCAACATACCATTTTAGTTAAAATATTTAAACTATTAATTTTATATTAAGAGGTGCTGGGTAAAGTAGTGTCTAATATTATAAATGGGATTGCTAGCTTCAGCCAACATCACCATCCCATGTCACATCTAAATGTTGATTCTTAGCTCTTCATGGACATATAAGGCCACTGCGCTTAGTTAAAAGAGCATTAAAGTCAAAGTGAAAATGTAGCAAAAAAATAGGTAAATCCATGTGTATGCCCATCCAACATGTCTGCATGCCCCTAGTACCGAGAGGTGACTGAAGAAGGGATATCACTTGTACTCATAGCATGCATGAGCAATAAATACAAAGGCACATAGCTTACATGAGACATAGTCAGTAAGTCACTAAAAAAACAGAATGTAGCTAAATACAAAAATCATTCTTATTCCTGTAAAAAAAATATTCTCTGAATTGTCAAAAAAGGGAGAGAGTGAACCACACATCAACACTTCATGTTTCCATATAGGGCCAGCTCAAGACATTGCTCTCTGGGTTTAAGAATGTAATCATACCCCCATCTCTGTCAAAACCAAACACTAGTCAGAAGTCTCAAAAATGAAAGCTCAACACACAATGTCACACAAGACCATGTTGTTACACAGCTTGCTGACCCCATTTGCAAGTAATTTCTTTTCAAAACCATTATTAGCCAGAATATTATCCCTCTGTGCTTAAACCTGTAGAATGGTGCTTGGGTCCTGTGGTCCTACTAGGTTCACTTATTGAGCTGGCCCTGTCTTTTATTAATGCCAATTAGTCAGTCATATGGGAGAAACCATCATAAATATGTTGTCCCCTTGAAGCATGGATAATCAATGCCTTTGCACTTAATGCTATATGCCTGTATAATTTATTTATTTTACTATAAAGTATGACTTTTATGGAAAAAAAAATATTATTTATTTTGTTTGTTTTTTCTTTCATTTA
Source organism: Bombina bombina (assembly GCF_027579735.1). Lineage (NCBI taxonomy): Eukaryota > Metazoa > Chordata > Amphibia > Anura > Bombinatoridae > Bombina > Bombina bombina. Next base: position 124,271,370 of record NC_069508.1, read on the forward strand.
AATTTCAAAATTAGAGTTTACCATCCCAACTCAAAAAGACTGATACATCTATAAAAGTCAATTGATTGTCCCTTTAAAGAATCATTATTTTTCTTAATGGGACACCAAACTAGACCCTTGAAAATTCAATATTAAATACCTTATAAACTTACTACCGGCAAAAATAATACGTTTTAATCATAAATCAACTTCCTTTACTCTCACTTACCTGACCAAATGAGCTCCTATCTCAGAAGACTTTTTGTTTGTCTCTGCACAGACCAGAGTACTAAAGCCAATTAAAAGTTGTAACGCTAGCTACTAATGAGCCTTTTAGCAGCCTCTGTAGTGTTGGATTTAAAGTGATGGTAAAAATTCCCTTTTGTATAAACAGATCCAGAGAGATATTTTAGGTGGAATTTAATTCATCAGTTGTAATGAAGAAACGCTTAAATATGAAAATTCAAATACCCTGGTCTGGCTGCCAACTTGAAAAGTAATTATTTTTGGCGGGCTAACAGTTTAAACTGTTTTACATCTTTTGTTTAGAGAAATGTAAATTGTGTTGACTATAGATGAAAAATCCTAGAACATGGCAGGAACATCAATTTAAAATGTTATCTATTTTTTAAATAAATTGTAACAATTTCAGGTCTCATCTTAAAAAAAAAAAAAGGGAAATCTTTAAAAATAAAGTATTTGTTAAAAATGTAAATAACTAAATCCATATAAGAAACTGATTTACTTGAGACTTTCAAATCATTATTTGAAGTTAGAATCAAACACATTGACCCTAATTGTCTATCTTTGGTTTGTTTATTGAATCAGGATACAGCAGAAAATAATAATAAACATTTGTTTGGCCTTCTGAATTTTCTTTCCCTGTCATTCACACCTTGCCTTTGAGATTTCTTCTAGGCCTACATTAATCTTTGCTTGTCAGAACCATGGCAGTTTCTACCACAAGGGAACACATATATTGCATGCTGAGTTCAAATGACTACTGTATTTGGCTTTCAAAGCCTGTTCTGAGCTCGGAAAGGACTAGTTCCCTGGTTATATTACAAACAAAGAATTACAGAGGCCGTGATCCTTTTATTAGAAGAACTAAGAAGTAAGCCGCATTCTTGAGAAACAGCAGGGACACACACATATAGTGTCCATCAATCTGCCTAAACTTTTTTGTGACATCTGGTTTTAGGTTTCACCTGCTATTATTTGTGATGAAATACTTGTTTTATTGACTAAACTGTATTCTGTACTTGTGACAAGTGAATAAAAAATATCCTTTTGTAATACTACAATGCAAAAAGATTGTGTGGAAATATAAATTTAGATCATTTATGTCAAATAGAATACTTAATGCACATCCATTTATTTTACACCTAAGCTAACCAAGCTGCATTTATCGTTAAGAATCTGAAACATCTTTGTACCGAGTTTCACAATAAAATGCTGTACTTCCACAGTATTTAAACATATTAAAAAATGATGACCAATAAACAATCAAATTGTAATGCTCCAACAAATAATTCAATGGCTACTAATTTAATTCTTATTGGCATATTTTCTCAAAATGGCCATTAGTGTAAGATTTTGCCTTCATTTATGAAGTTAAGCATATGCATTATAAATATATTCTTTAACACTACAGTTCCAATGTACCACATTGACATAAATTAAAGTTAAAAATATAATAAAGTATTCAAACAGATAAATGCGTCACTGTGCTTTTATGCTACTTTAACCTGAAACACAATAACTTCATTCTTCATTTGTCCTATTCAATGTATAGTCAGTGAATCATAGATCTAGAGATATATAGGTTGTACAGTAGTTATTAGAACATTTTAACATAATAAAGTCACTTGCTATAAGGACACTAACGCAATACAAGTGATGTATTTGCAGAGAAGGCTAACAGATATAAAGACTAATAATTGTATATGTTCATGATTATAATGAATACATTTCTCCTTTTTATTGTACTTTAACTACTGCATAAGAGAGAGTGGATTGTATTGACATGGTTATAAATTTTAAGAAGGGTATTAAAGAAGGGTAGAGTAGGGTATAGCCTGACCAGTAATACATTTTGGAGGCACAAGCTGCAATGTACCGAAGTGAATGTGGTGGTAACTGTGATGAGAGTGGGAAGTGACGCAACCGGATGGGGGCGTGGTTTAGGGCCGTTATTGTCTATGTCTCAGTTACCAAGTTAGATGTGTTGTACAAGCTGTATACTTCTATGCTCTGCAATAAAATAGCGTTGTACCTTCTATGCTGTGTCCTGCATCTCATGACATGGTGTCAGAAGTACTTGCCTGCACTTCTGTTTCCTAATTAATGACGATGTCGAAGTTTACCCCACCTGAGCCTTTTGACTTCTCTCAGTCTGCAGCTTGGCCCACATGGCGTCAGCGGTTTCAGCGCTTCAGGATTGCTTCCAAGCTGGACAAGGAAAGTGGTGAAGTACAAGTTAATTCTCTTTTATACTCTATGGGGAAAGATGTGGAGACAGTGTTCAATGCTTTTTCTTTCCAAGAAGGGGAAGATTTTTACTTTTAAATAGTTATGAAAAAACTCAGTGCTCACTTAGTGCCCAAAAGAAATGTGATTCATGAGAGGGCTTGTTTTCACAAACGTGCTCAGCGTGTAGGAGAATCTGTGGAGTCATTTGTGCGCAGCCTGTATGAACTAGCTGAATTCTGTGAGTTTGGTGTTGCTAAAGAGGAGCAAATCAGAGACAGAATAGCCATAGGAATTGCAGATGCTGAAGTCTCACTGAAGCTACAGTTGGAGGCTGATTTAACATTGGATGGGGCTATTAGGATGGCCGCTAGAGTGAACTGGTGAAAAAGCAAAGTGCTGATCTGAGGTCCGAGAGTATTGTGGATGAAGTGCAGCAGTTCAGGAGAGCTGCTAGTGAAAGGCACAGTGTGAGTGGTAGACCAAGGGCAACAGATAGGCCTAGAAGCGGATGGTGTACCCATGATCAGAGTGTCGGATGCCCTGCTAAAGACAAAAGATGTAGAAAAAGTAACCGCATGGGCCATTTTGAAGTGGCGTGTAAAACAGAATACATTAAGGAGATGCAGGTGGATAGTGACCAGGAGGGTCAATAAGTGTCCTTTGTAGGGTCTGTTGTTGATCGGTCTGGTTCAGATGAAGATTGGCGGGTTACTCTTACTGTTATGAGAGCCAAAGTTGCCTTTAAGATTGACACAGGAGCACACATCACTGTTATGTCCTTTGCAGCATTTATAAAACTGCCTCGACAGCCTCAGCTGGTGAAAGTTACAACAAAATTTCATAGTCCTGGTGGCTGCATCGATTGTGCAGGGAAATTTCTTGCCAGCTGCGAGTACAAGCAGAGGAAACTCACCATGTGGGTACATGTGATTTGAGGTCAGTGTGTTAACAACCTATTAAGCAGAAAAGCAGCCTGTGGTTTGGGTCTGGTAGCCAGAGTGAATGAGATTTCAGAAGTCATGTTTGGTGAATTGGGCCTACTGAATTACAACCCAGTCCGAATATCACTTAAAGGTGACGCAGTCCCATACAGCAATACCCCTCCTCGAAGAATTCTGTTCCTGCTCATGCCTCAAGTGGAGAAGGAACTGCTGCGTATGAAGAATATGGAAGTTATTGAAGAGGTTGTTGAAGCAACTGACTGGTGTTCCCCCAATTGTGCCTGTTGCGAAGAAAAACAGGAAGGTACGCATCTGCGTAGACTTGAAAAGGCTGAATGAGGCGGTAAAAAGAGAGAGAGATATGTGCTGCCGACACTTGAAGACATAGCTCCAAAATTGGCTGGGGCAAAGTTCTTCTCTACACTGGATGCTTCCAGAGGCTTCTGGCAGATACTTCTAGATCCAAAGTGCCACAAACTGACTACCTTCATTACACCGGTAGTTTGGTTTTGCTTCTGCAGACTCCCCTTCAGGATATCCTCTGCTCCTGAAATCTTTCAAAGAGAGATGAGCTCTCTCCTAAGGGACCGCAAGGGCACAACAGTCATCATGGATGACATTTTGGTGTATGGGTCTACATTGGAAGAACATGATCAGCGATTGAGCTCTGTGCTGCAGACCATTAGAGAATCCGGGCTGAAATTAAATAAGGAGAAATGCCATTTTAGGAAGGCTGAGTTATGTTACTTTGGGCATATTATCAATGGGGATGGCATCAAGCCGGACCCTGATAAAATTCTTGCTATTTAACAGATGAAAAGTCCTTCTGATGTACATGAGTTGAGACAAATATTGGGCCCTGTGAATTATGTGGGCAGGTTCCTTCCAGATGTATCCACAATACTACACCCTATCACAGAGTTGCTAAAGAAAGATGTTGCCTGGGTCTGGGGACCTTCACAGGAAGAATCTTTTGTGCAGGTCAAGTCCCTGCTGGGGTCTGTCCCAGTGTTGGGGTTCTATGACCCTTCTAAAAAGACTGTGGTTAGTACTTATGCAAGCAGCTATGGGTTAGGGCTGCCCTCCTGCAGTTGATTGAGAACAAACTACAGCCCATTCCCGTACACTGACGACTGCTGAGTTGAAATATGCCCAAATTGAGAAAGAGTGCCTGGCTGCAGTTTGGGCCTGTGAGCGCTTCCAGCGTTACCTAATGGGTAAAGAGAAATTTAGTCTGGAGACTGACCATAAACCGCTAGTCCCTCTAATCAACTCCTATGATATTGACAAAACACCCCTAAGATGCCAGAGACTTCTGATAAGGCTGCTCAGGTTAAACGTTAAGGCAGTGCATGTGCCGGGGAAACAACTGGTAGTAGCAAATACACTTTCCAGGCTCCCGCTGGCTGCTGCTGAAGAATCTTCAACGGAATCAGATGTGAAAGTGTATGTAGATTCAGTTCTGGCATCCAAATCCATTTTGTCAGGGAAGCTAGAGCAAATAAGAAAGAGACAAATTTAGATACTGACCTTCAAGAAGTTATTAAGTACATAAAAGAAGGTTGGCCCGAGAGCCGGGCAGCCTGGATATCTTTAAGTTCTTACCAGCCGGAAAGGTTGCAGCTCACAGAGCTGGATGGGTTGGTGCTGTTCTAGGACTGCATTGTTATTCCTGTTAGCATGCGGCAGGAGATGTTAAGCAGGATTCATGATGGCCACTTGGGCATTACAAAGTGCAGAGAAAGGGCAGCTATGGCAGTATGGTGGCCTGGAATCAGTTCTGACATCGCAAGCCATGTGTCAAAATGTGCCTTTTGCCAGGAACGCCGGCCTACTCAGAGAAGAGAGCCCTTGATTTTTACTCCGCTGCCTGCAGGCCCTTGGCAGAAAATAGCTGCTGATTTGTGCAAACTGCACGGGAAAAAGTATCTAGTCGTGATTGACTACTATTCTTGACTTGTAAACTCACTCATTCAGGGGTGCAATCTCCAAATACCTGGGTATTTGGAGATTGCACCCTTGAATGAGATCACAAGTCAAGCCGTTATCACTCGTCTCAAGAGCTTGTTCGCCCGGTGGGGCATACCAATGGAGTTAGTGAGTGATAACAGAATGCAGTTTGCTTCCACAGAGTTCAGTTCTTTCAGCAGTGAATATGATTTTGTCCATTGTACGTCGAGTCCACATTATCCGCAGGCCAATGGAATGGCTGAAAGGGCAGTTCAAACAACAAAGTTCATTTTGAAGCAGTCTGAGCCTTACCTAGCCCTCTTGGCCTATAGGGCGACTCCCATTCAAGCCACGGGTTTTAGCCCAGCACAGCTGATGCTAGGACATCAGATTCACACCACTTTACCCTCTGTGGGTGTCTTCCAGCCAACTATCGCTGTTCCTCGGGACGAGGTCCTTAAGAGGGATGAAGAGGCTAAAAGGTGCTATTGATTCTTCTACGACAGGAAACACTCTGTGAGGCCCTTGCAGGAGCTGAATGTGGGGCAAAGTGTCAGAGTTAAACTGGATGATGAGAAGAAATGGAAGACGCCTGCCACGGTAATTGGACGCTCTCCAAAACCAAGGTCTTATGTAGTCTTTACTGATGGAGGGACAGTCGCACGTCGAAATCAAAGACATCTTCAGCCAGTACCTGAGAGTTTGGGACTGGATGCCTCAGTACCACTGCCGGTGGGATCCTCTGTTTTAAGAGGGGGTGCCTTCCCCTCAGCAAGATCACAGCGGGGATACTTCTCTGCTTCCAGCAGACTCTCAATCACCTTCTTCTGTATCAGAGGACAGTTCATGTAAAATGATATCAAGTGGAAGGGTGGTGAAACTTCCAGCCCGATATCGGGATTAGCACTAGTTAGAGCAGTGACCTGAAGTATGGGCAGAATAATCCCATGGTTACTGTGGACTAGGGTAGTCTACCCCGATGTTCAAGTCAGGATTGTATTTCATGTTGTTTATATATATATTCTCTTTAACTTGTTATTTGTTTTATACTAAACAAAACTATTTCTGTATTCTTCTTGTAAACCTTGTTATTTGATGTATTAAAAAAAAATGTATGCTTTGTCCTTTGAAAAGGGGGAAGATGTGATGAGAGTGGGAAGTGATGTCACCGGATGGGGGCCTGGTTTAGGGCCGTTATTGTCTATGTCGCAGTTACCAAGTTAGATGTGTTGTACAAGCTGTATACTTCTATGCTCTGTAATAAAATAGCGTTGTACCTTCTGTGCTGTGTCCTGCATCTCATGACAGTAACAAACCCCCAAGAGAAGTGCAGAAGGTGAACAAGATCAGATTAGAAGAAATTATATCCAAAGCACAAAGAACAGCAAATGAGTAATACAATAAATAAATGAATAAACAAACAAATAAAAACAACTGAAATTAAAAATATGTAAGGTATATGCATCATTTCAGCACTGGGAATGGATGAAAAAAACAAAACAAAATTAGAACAGTATGTCTAAAAGTTTCCAAAAAAGGAGGCAATAGAATGAGGACCTGATTTTGTGTCCTGGATATAGAGGTCAAATCACTGGCATATACATGCTACGCTACATAGGAAAAGTATCCCTTTTGTTGCTATTAAAGGGACATGAAAGCCAAAACTAAATGTTACTTATTCAGATGGAGCATGTAATATTAATTTACTTTTCTTCTACTATCACATCTATTTTATTCTCTTGGTATTCTTTGTTAAAAAGCATAAAGCTTACCTTTGTAGGCTCAGGTACAGCAATACACTACTGGGATCTAACTTGTGATTGTAATTGGCTTATCAGATATATTCGCCTAGCTCAAAGAATTTCAGTGCTGCTCTTGATCTGACTATGCACGAGTTAAACATATAGGACCAAATTACAAGTGGCGTGCTAATTAACGCTCCCGCTCTAGCATTAATTGCGCTAGAAGTAAGCAAGAAGCCAAACTAAGAATATTGCGTGCACGTTCACGTATTCCCCCATAGAAGTCAATGGATAAAAAAAAAAGTGGAAAAAAAACCTAACACCCCACTCTTGTGCTAACCTGATATGAAAATATGAATATTTCACATTCCAATGTTCTTCACATAGAAGAATATGTTATACAGTATATATTCATAAATAAATATTTCTACATATATCTGATGGGTTTTTTTGTAAATATGTATGTATATATATAATATGCATGATTATATAAATATGTGTGTGTGTATATACAGTATATATATATATATATATATATATATATATATATATATATATATATATATATATATATATATATATAAATGAGTGAAAAGTGAAAAAATGTGAAAAAAGAGAGAACAGCACTCATGAGATAGAACAAAAGCTAGAATAACTTCCATGCCTGTTCATTTAAATTGCAACTCAGGGTGCGCGTTCTTTTTGCACACTATGCCCCTACACAGAGAAAAAATATCCTGTAGCATATCAGTCTGATCCTGCCCAATGAGAGTCCAGCGCCGAAATACCAGGCAATTCTTCTCTGAACAAGGGAAGCAACAACCTCAGACGATCGTTTCGGCCTTGTCAGTGAGGTGCAGTTGTATCTCTCTAAGGGCATATGTGTAAGGAGTCCACGTCTGGTTTCCCCCATTACTCTTAGGGAGACCCAAGAGTAATTTACATAAATGTGAAAAAAGAGAAAGAGAACAGCACTCCTGAGATAGAACAAAAGCTAGAATAACTTCCATGCCTGTTCATTTAAATTGCAAGAAGCAGCCTCTTTTTGCTCAACATGTGCCTTTCACAGAGAAGAACTTTCCAGAAGCATATCAGTCTGATCCTGACTTCACAGTACAGTCCAGCCCGAAATACCAGGCAATCCCTCTCTGAATGAGAGAAACAGCAAAACCCCAGATGTACGTTTAGGCCTATTGTGGGCCTCGTCAGTGAGGTGCAGCCATATCCCTCTAGGCACACTGAGCAACGGGTCCACATTTGGATTCTCGCATCACACTTAGGGAGACTTCCCAAAATGTCATAATTTGCATAAATAAAAAGAGAGAAGCGCTCAACCTGGGAACGAACAATAACATAATAGCTTGCTATATGGCTAGTTACCACCCAAGAAGCAGCCTCTTTTTGCTCAACATGTGCCTTTCACAGAGAAGAACTTTCCTGAAGCATATCAGTCTGATCCTGACTTCACAGTACAGTCCAGCCCCGAAATACCAGGCAATCCCTCTCTGAACGAGAGAAACCGCAAAACCCCAGACGTACGTTTCGGCCGAAACGATCGTCTGGGGTTGTCATGTTCCTTGTTCAGAGGAGAATTGCCTGGTATTTCGGGGCTGGACTGACCTTACTTGGCAGGATCAGACTGATATACTTCAGGAAAGTTTTCTTCTGTGAAAAGCACACTGGTCTAAAAGAGGCTGCTTCCGGGTTTTAAATCGCCATAGAACAAGCCACTGATCTATTGTTTGTTCCTGGTAGAGTGCTTCTCTCTTTGTATGCAAATTATTATGACCCTGGGGAAGTCTCCCTATGGGTGATGGGGGAAACCAGACGTGGACTTCTTGCCCAGTGTGCTTAGAGGAATGTGGCTGCACCTCACTGACGAGGCCCATAGGAGGCCGAAACGATCGTCTGGGGTTGTCATGTTCCTTGTTCAGAGGAGAATTGCCTGGTATTTCGGGGCTGGACTGACCTTACTTGGCGGGATCAGACTGATATACTTCAAGAAAGTTTTCTTCTGTGAAAAGCACACTGGTCTAAAAGAGGCTGCTTCCTGGTGGTAAATCGCCATAGAACAAGCCACTGAGCTGTTGTTCGTTCCTGGTAGAGCGCTTCTCTCTTTGTATGCAAATTATTATGACCCTGGGGAAGTCTCCCTATGGGTGATGGGGGAAACCAGACGTGGATTCCTTGCCCAGTGTGCTTAGAGGAATGTGGCTGCACCTCACTGACGAGGCCCATAGGAGGCCGAAACGATCATCTGGGGTTGTCATGTTCCTTGTTCAGAGGAGAATTGCCTGGTATTTCGGGGCTGGACTGACCTTACTTGGCGGGATCAGACTGATATACTTCAGGAAAGTTTTCTTCTGTGAAAAGCACACTGGTCTAAAAGAGGCTGCTTCCGGGTGGTAAATCGCCATAGAACAAGCCACTGAGCTGTTGTTCGTTCCTGGTAGAGCGCTTCTCTCTTTGTATGCAAATTATATATATATATATATATATATATATATATATATACAAAACAGTAGAAAAGCACTCACTGGACTTTTGACATCAGTTTTAATCCTTTATTGTATTGTGACGTTTCAGTACCACAAACGTCCATTCTTCTGACCAGAAGAAGGGATGTTTGTGGTCCTGAAACGTCACAATACAATAAAGGATTAACACTGATGTCAAAAGTCCAGTGAGTGCTTTTCTACTGTTTTGTTACATTTCTTGCTACAGCACCCTGGCAGTTGCAGGACGGTGGTGAGAGAGATGTTTCCATCTACTTAACTGCAAAGGGCTCTAATGCACATATATATATATATATATACTGTATATGTGTGTGTACATATGTATTTATGTGTTTATATGTGTATATATGTCTGTAAATACATATATACACATATACATGTATAAATACATATGTACACACACATGCGTATTGCTCGCCGTATTCAGCGAGGTCTGGCGGACCTGATCCGCAGTGTCGGATCAGATCCGCCAGACCTTAAGAACTAGAGGCCCATATGTGTTACTTGCAGATTTTGTGCCTGTAACAAATTAAAAAAAAATGTTTTTCCATTTTTGTTTATTTATTTTCTGTAGTGTATTGGCCCCCTCATACCATCCAACATCCATTTTTCCCTAGAAAAGGTTTCCCCTCTTCCCTCCAGCATTATGTGCCATAGTGTAGGGCCCTCCCTCTCCTCGCCGTCTTGCAGGGTCCACAATTGTGGCATTCCAATTTTCTACCCAGTAATTGCTGCATGATCAGTGCAGAAGTTAATTAATATCTGTTCCTAACTGGCTACAGAAAAGGACAGAGTATAAGCATCTAATGTTTTTTTAGGGATAAGTACCATAGCAGCAAATGAATGCAAATCGTGCTAGCAAAATTAAAATGCTTTAATTTTGTATACAGATATGATATAAAATATACAGATACAAAAAAAATAAAAGATTTTAATGTACTTTCAATTCATTTTGTTTATTTAAATAATCTAAAACTGAGTATACTTTAATGATACATAAACTATTTTAGGAAATGCAATTAAAATACTGCTTATATAATATATCATAGGCAGTTTCTGTAAATGCATGTAATCAATAATCTGTTGCTCATTTTATTCATGTTAATAAAGTAATAAAATCATCTAATTTATTTTGCAGAGGAAATCTAGCCATCCACCCATGTATTTGTCTGTTAGGGAGTCATTTTTAATTCTGTCATGTCTTTCAGTATATTGTAGATGTTTTTTATCAGATGAATGCCATCCTAAAATAACATCAGTGCTTTGGTCATTGGCTGGGTTCATGTAGTGTTAAGTGCTAATGCATTTAGCATTGGTGAAATCTGTATTCTTGGCGCCAAGGAGTTAAGAACACAAAGCTAAAATCTTGATAGTACACTGCTAAAAGCAGAAGAGCACTCTTAATTCAGAACGTTTCTGTCATCTAAGCATGCTGTTAATATAGATAGAAATAAATCAAATGAGGCTTATGTCCCACTTCTGGATGATCTAATACATATTGTTGAAGATTCAGTAACAGCAAAACTATTATTTCAGGAATGTATCATTTATAATTTAGTTATAATGCTAGGATATACTGTAGAAGTCAGTAAACAAAATGCAAGTTTAAGATTGGCAAGTTTGCAGAAATATTGCTTCATTGATACGTACATTTTAGTATTAAAGAACCATATAATAGAATAAAGGGCTAGATTACAAGTAAAACGCTTTTAAGCAGTCCTGCTCGTGTTTTAACTTCGCTAAACGGAGGCTTTTGCACGCTTCAGGTTGCCCTCATATTATAAGTTGAAAGTAAAATGTTAGCGCAAGAGCGAAAACCTGACGTGCGCAACAAGTGGTACTTAGAATATCGCAAACATGTTAATGTATCCTCCCATGGACTTTAATGGAGTTCAAAAACTGCAAAAAAACGAACACCCACACTCCCGTACTAATTAATCAAGTGCGCTAAACGCGACATGAATTATGAATATATTTTACATTTCAATGTTCTTCACATATAATATTATTATTATTGTTATTACTATGCATTATTTATTAAATGCCAACATATTCTGCAGAGCTGTCCATAGGTACAATTCATTTAAATTTAAACAATTATACAAAACTTGTAAGAGACAAATTTGACAAACAAATACAGGAGTAATTGAGGGTCCTATTCCTGTGAGAATGGCAGGAGGGTGAGATTTGGATGAGAGCAGTTATTAGGTAAGTGGAATTAATTTGTTACTGAGTTGGGTGGTAGGCTTCCCTGAACAAAAAATGTATTTAGGGAACGTTTACAAGAAGACAGATTAGGGGAAAGAATGTGTTCTATTTATTCTTAAATAGATATTTCTATACAGGGAGTGCAGAATTATTAGGCAAGTTGTATTTTTGAGGATTAATTTTATTATTGAACAACAACCATGTTCTCAATGAACCCAAAAAACTCATTAATATCAAAGCTAAATAGTTTTGGAAGTAGTTTTTAGTTTGTTTTTAGTTATAGCTATTTTAGGGGCATATCTGTGTGTGCAGGTGACTATTACTGTGCATAATTATTAGGCAACTTAACAAAAAACAAATATATACCCATTTCAATTATTTATTTTTACCAGTGAAACCAATATAACATCTCAACATTCACAAATATACATTTCTGACATTCAAAAACAAAACAAAAACAAATCAGTGACCAATATAGCCACCTTTCTTTGCAAGGACACTCAAAAGCCTGCCATCCATGGATTCTGTCAGTGTTTTGATCTGTTCACCATCAACATTGCGTGCAGCAGCAACCACAGCCTCCCAGACACTGTTCAGAGAGGTGTACTGTTTTCCCTCCTTGTAAATCTCACATTTGATGATGGACCACTGGTTCTCAATGGGGTTCAGATCAGGTGAACAAGGAGGCCATGTCATTAGATTTTCTTCTTTTATACCCTTTCTTGCCAGCCACGCTGTGAAGTACTTGGACGCGTGTGATGGAGCATTGTCCTGCATGAAAATCATGTTTTTCTTGAAGGATGCAGACTTCTTCCTGTACCACTGCTTGAAGAAGGTGTCTTCCAGAAACTGGCAGTAGGACTGGGAGTTGAGCTTGACTCCATCCTCAACCCGAAAAGGCCCCACAAGCTCATCTTTGATGATACCAGCCCAAACCAGTACTCCACCTCCACCTTGCTGGCGTCTGAGTCGGACTGGAGCTCTCTGCCCTTTACCAATCCAGCCACGGGCCCATCCATCTGGCCCATCAAGACTCACTCTCATTTCATCAGTCCATAAAACCTTAGAAAAATCAGTCTTGAGATATTTCTTGGCCCAGTCTTGACATTTCAGCTTGTGTGTCTTGTTCAGTGGTGGTCGTCTTTCAGCCTTTCTTACCTTGGCCATGTCTCTGAGTATTGCACACCTTGTGCTTTTGGGCACTCCAGTGATGTTGCAGCTCTGAAATATGGCCAAACTGGTGGCAAGTGGCATCTTGGCAGCTGCACGCTTGACTTTTCTCAGTTCATGGGAAGTTATTTTGTGCCTTGGTTTTTCCACACGCTTCTTGCGACCCTGTTGACTATTTTGAATGAAACGCTTGATTGTTCGATGATCACGCTTCAGAAGCTTTGCAATTTTAAGAGTGCTGCATCCCTCTGCAAGATATCTCACTATTTTTGACTTTTCTGAGCCTGTCAAGTCCTTCTTTTGACCCATTTTGCCAAAGGAAAGGAAGTTGCCTAATAATTATGCACACCTGATATAGGGTGTTGATGTCATTAGACCACACCCCTTCTCATTACAGAGATGCACATCACCTAATATGCTTAATTGGTAGTAGGCTTTCGAGCCTATACAGCTTGGAGTAAGACAACATGCATAAAGAGGATGATGTGGTCAAAATACTCATTTGCCTAATAATTCTGCACTCCCTGTATATGTGATGATTTTTTGGTAAACTATATATCTATAAACACACACACACACAAATATATATATATATATATATATATATATATATATATATATATATATATAATGTAGTCAGAAGAAAAGGCACTCCATAAATATTAGCAGCTCCCAGGGTGCACTTTGAAAAATATCCAAAATCACAGGCACAAAAAAGACACTCACTGATCAAATAAAGCTTAACATTTAATAAGTTATATAAAAAAATAGCATGACGTTTCGGAGGTATTACACCCCCTTTCTCAAATGCATGATACAGCTCAGGAAATGATACTGCTTTTGTGATTTCCTGAGCTGTATCATGCATTTGAGAAAGGGGGTGTAATACCTCAGAAACGTCATGCTATTTTTAATATAACTTATTAAATGTTAAGTTTTATTTAATCAGTGAGTGCCTTTTTTATGCCTGTGATTTTATATATATATATATATATATATATATATATATATATATATAGGTATATCTATATACACATATATAAATATATAATTAGTGATGTCGCAAACATAAAATTTTGCGTTCGCGAACCATGAACGCGAACGTCCGCAAAAGTTCGTGAACGGGCAAACCGCCATTGACTTCAATAGGCAGGCGAATTTTAAAACCCACAGGGACTCTTTCTGGCCACAATAGTGATGGAAAAGTTGTTTTAAGGGGACTAACACCTGGACTGTGGCATGCCGGAGGGGGATCCATGGCAAAACTCCCATGGAAAATTACATAGTTGATGCAGAGTCTGTTTTTTTTTTTAAATGTACACTACTATTAAACAAGATATGAGTGGTGGCACTGGGCAAGTGGGCACAGTATACGCTGTGAGCCTGACACAAAAAAGCAGACTGATGTTTCAAAGTCAAAAAAGTTTTTTTTTTTTTAAATGTACACTTACACTACTATTAAACAAGATATGAGTGGTGGCACTGGGCAAGTGGGCACAGTATACGCTGTGAGCCTGACACAAAAAAGCAGACTGATGTTTCACAGTCCAAAAAGTTTTTTTTTTTTAAATGTACACTTACACTACTATTAAACAAGATATGAGTGGTGGCACTGGGCAAGTGGGCACAGTATACACTGTGAGCCTGACACAAAAAAGCAGACTGATGTTTCACAGTCCAAAAAGTTTTTTTTTCTAAAATGTACACTTACACTACTATTAAACAAGATATGAGTGGTGCCACTGGGCAAGTGGGCACAGTATACGCTGTGAGCCTGACACCAAAAAGCAGACTGATGTTTCATAGTCAAAAAAGTTTTTTTTTTTAAATGTACACTTACACTACTATTAAACAAGATATGAGTGGTGCCACTGGGCAAGTGGGCACAGTATACGCTGTGAGCCTGACACAAAAAAGCAGACTGATGTTTCACAGTCAAAAAAGTTTTTTTTGTTTTTTTTTAAATGTACACTTACACTACTATTAAACAAGATATGAGTGGTGCCACTGGGCAAGTGGGCACAGTATACGCTGTGAGCCTGACACAAAAAAGCAGACTGATGTTTCACAGTCCAAGAAGTTTTTTTTTTTTTAAATGTACACTACTATTAAACAAGATATGAGTGATGGCACTGGGCAAGTGGGCACAGTATACGCTGTGAGCCTGACACACACGCTGGCAGGCAGGCAACTGCAATTAGATTACACAAGCAGACTGATGTTTCACAGTCAAAAAAGTTTTTTTTTTTAAATTTACACTACTGTTATACCAGATATGAGTGGTGGCACTGGGCAAGTGGGCACAGTATATGCTGTGAGCCTGGCACACACGCTGGCAGGCAGGCAGGCAACTGCAATTAGATTACACAAGCAGACTGATGTTTCACAGTCAAAAAAGTTTTTTTTTTTAAATTTACACTACTGTTACACCAGATATGAGTGGTGGCACTGGGCAAGTGGGCACAGTATACGCTGTGAGCCTGGCACACACGCTGGCAGGCAGGCAACTGAAATTAGATTACACAAGCAGACTGATGTTTCACAGTCAAAAAAGTTTTTTTTTTTAAATTTACACTACTGTTACACCAGATATGAGTGGTGGCACTGGGCAAGTGGGCACAGTATACGCTGTGAGCCTGACACACACGCTGGCAGGCAGGCAACTGCAATTAGATTACACAGGAAAAAAAAAGCAGGCTTTTTGGGGTGCTGTCCTTACAGCAGAGATCAGATGAGTCCTTCAGGACTGTAGTGGACACTGAATACATTAGCCTAGCTATAGATTTCCCTACTAAATCAGCAGCAGCTACACTGTCCCTCCTCTCACTAACAATGCAGCTTCCAAATGAATCTAAAATGGATGCTGTCCAGGAGGTAGGAGGGTCTGGGAGGGAGGGTCTGCTGCTGATTGGCTGGAATGTGCCTACTGACTGTGAGGTACAGGGTCAAAGTATTACTCAATGATGACGAATAGGGGGCAGATCGAACATCGCATATGTTCGCCCGCCGCGGCAAACGCGAACATACTATGTTCACCGGGAACTATTCGCGACATCACTATATATAATATGATTATATAAAGGTGTATCTATATACAGATATATATAGGTGTGTTTGTGTGTGTGTATATATATATATATATATATATATAGATATATTTGTGTGTATAAGTGTGTATATATATATATATATATATATATATATATATATATATATATATATATACAGTATACAAAGAGAGAAGCGCTCTACCAGGAACGAACAACAGCTCATCAGCTAGTTCTATGGCGATTTACCACCCGAAAGCAGCCTCTTTTAGACCAGTGTGCTTTTCACAGAGGAAAACTTTCCTGAAGTTTATCGGTCTGATCCCGCCAAGTAAGGTCAGTCCAGCCCCGAAATACCAGGCAAATATCCCCTTTATAAAAGCAATAAACAAAAAATATTGTTTAATGTTCCTTTAAGTTGTTTTTTTTTACACCAGTTGGTAATTACTAAATTATAAGGACCAGTTGAAAATATTCAACCAGCCACTGCTTTTTTATTAGACTATCAATTTGGCTGCACTGTTCAGTATTTTGTTTCATTTTAAACAAAACAAATACTGAATATTGGTAGAACATTTACATCCATTTTCAGTAAACAAATATAAATGTTAAAAAGCTACTGGTGAAATAGTTCACCTATAGCGTTATACTTATCTTTAGCGCACTAAGCTGCTCTTCTTCTTCATATATATATATATATATATATATATATATATATATATATATATATATATATATATATATATATAGGTATAGATGACTATTGTACCAAAATACCATCATATATATTTATATAAATATCTATTTCTGAATACCTTTGCTTCTATGTGAAGAACATTGGGATGTGTAATATTCATATTTTTATTTTGGGTTAGCGCACATGAGAATACGCAATCGGGTTTAGACGCAAGTAGATTGTTTACCTCCATTGACTTCTACACAAACACACACACACAAATATATATATATATATATATGTGTGTATATATATATATATATATATATATATATACTGTATATATATTCTGTAGAGATAGGTGCACTCCCACTAACAAACTTCATATGCCAGGGTGCTAGGAGTGATAAATAGAGCTAATAGACAAAGCACTCTCTGGTCTTATCAAGTGTATAACACAATTTCATTACAGTGATGTTTCGGGGTATTCACCCCTTCATCAGACCAACAAGAGTGAGGAAAAACATGCAAACTTATAAACACAATTAGATCCCTCCCCCAAGAGAAATTGCACCAAAAAAGGGTTACCATAGTGATGGAAATCTTGATACAAAACTTCACCCACCAAAATACAATCATTGTTGATATGTGAGAATACCAAAGTGCTTATTATCAGACATTGATCAATCGTAACAGAAGTCAAATGTAAGTTCAAAACAGTTACAAAAAAGTGTTTATCAAAAAGTTGTATAAACTAACCTATATCAAACGATGTGTCTGTGTTGTTCAGTAAATCATAAATGTTCTAAATACAGACTTGCACAGGGACATATTGTATCTGAGTATCCTCTATCAAAACCGTGTCGAAGGGCAATCCTAATGTATATAATCTACAGCTACTGCTTACTATAATCGTTGTCAACGATGCCAAAAGTGTGTGGAACATATCTATCACCTCCAGTATGTTCTGGTAAGAAGCAATGACTGTGTTGATACCGGAGCAAATTAGCCCCGCCCATATGGGCATGTATTATAGTGTTAGGGAAATTGCTATGTGGAAAACTCAAAGCATGTACTACAGTGTTTAAGGCACCATCAGGGTTAATTAATGAACAGGCATGCAATCTGATCGCATAAATGGGTAGCCTGTTCACAAGCATAATTACTAAGGGAATGATGAGCCAAGTAGTATACCGATCCATATGCTCGCATGCAAAACAAAGAGCATAGCATTAATATCGGCATTATTGCAAGATCAATCCTATAGCCATTTGTAAACCCACAATTTGCAACATAAATATGCCTGATGCGTACGATAGAGTATTAAAATATGTGGTGAAATAGTAGAGGTATGTTATAGACAACATAAGTTATATGATCAAAAAACATGATATAAAAAAATCTGCAAAAAATAACTGACGCAATATAAACAGGCCAAAATCTATACCAATCTCTACTGTATCAAAAGAGTGTGCATAATAGGGGCATTGACATCCCCATAAGGTCAGTCCTCTAACAATTCATAAGCCCATAATATCCAACACAGATATACCTAATACATATGATAATAACTGAAGATATGCAGTGAAATGGTACAGGTATGTTATTAATATTTTTTGTGTAAGTATAACTGTTATGATGTTAATGTTGATCTTAGGGATGTCGATGTCCCTATTATGCACACTATTCTGATACAGTAGAGATTGGTATAGAACTTGGCCTGTTGATATTGTGTCACTTATTCTTTGCCGGTGTTTTTCTGCCTACTATTCTCAGACGGTTATTTATTTGTGGTGATGAAATAGCAAAGATAAGGTTGCAATTTTATATCATGTTTTTTGATCATATAACTGTTATGCTGTCTATAACATACCTCTACTATTTCACCACATATTTTAATACTCTATCGTACGCATTAGGCATATTTATGTTGCAAATTGTGGGTTTACAAATGGGTATAGGATTGATCTTGCAATAATTCCGATATTAATGCTATGCTCTTTGTTTTGCATGTGAGCATATGGATCGGTATACTACTTGGCCCATCGTTCCCTTAGTAATTATGCTTGTGAACAGGCTACCCATTCTTGCGATCAGATCGTATGCCTGTTCATTAATCACCCCTGATGGTGCCTTAAACACTGTAGTACATGCTTTGAGTTTTCAACATAGCAATTTCTCTAACACTATAATACATGCCCCATATGGGCGGGGCTAATTTGCTCTGGTATCCACGCAGTCACTGCCTCTTACCAGGACATACTGGAGATGATAGATATGTTCCACACACTATTGGCATCGTTGACAATGATTATGGTAAGCAGTAGCTGTAGATTATATACATTATGATTGCCCTTCGACACGGTTTTGATAGAAGATACTCAGATACAATATGTCCCTGTGCAAGTCTGTATTTAGAACATCTATGATTTACTGAACAACACAGACACATTGTTTGATATAGGTTAGTTTATACAACTTTTTGATAAACACTTTTTTGTAACTGTTTTGTAACTATGTTTTAACTTGCATTTGACTTCTTTTATGATTGATTAATGTCTGATAACAAGCACTTTGGTATTCTCACATATCAATGATAATTGTTTGTATTTTGGTGGGTGAAGTTTTGTATCAACATTTGTATCACTATGGCAACCCCTTTTTTTGGCGCAATTTCTGTTGGGGGAGGGATCTAATTGTGTTTATAAGCTTGCATGTTTTTCCTCACTCTTGTTGGTCTGATGAAGGGGTGAATACCCCGAAACATCACTGTAATAAAATTCAGCTAGATTACAAGTTTTGCGCTGTGGCTTTTAACGCTGAAAATATGGCATTTTCAGCGTTAAAACAGCACCGCAGCTATTAAAAGTATTGTCAGTATAGCTGTCCCGCACACCTTTTAATCTGTAACGCAACGTCAGTCCCGCACACGTAAAAATGACGTTTTTTCATGGAATTCCCATAGCGCTGGTATTACGAGTTTTGCGTTCTGGCTAAAAAGTGAGCGTTACAGCCTAAAATGACAAGATCCGTACCGCCATCTAAAGTCAGTAGTTATGAGTTTTATGCTACAAAACTGTAGCATAAAACTCATAACTAAACTGCTACAAAGTACACTAACATCCATAAACTACCTATTAACCCCTAAACTGAGGCCCTCCCACATCGCAAACACTATAATAAATTTATTAACCCCTAATCTTCCACTAAAATCTAATAATCTAATAAAATCTAATAATCTAAAATAACCTAAGATACCCATTGCCCTGAAAAGGGCATTTGTGTAGGCATTGCCCTTTAAAGGGCATTTAGCTCTTTTACTGCCCAGACCCTAACCTAAAAAATTAAACCCACCCAATAAATCCTTATTAATAAAGCATAACACTAACCCCCTGATGATCCACTTACAGTTTTTGAAGTCCCGCTTAAACGATCTTCATCCCTGTGAAGTCTTCATCCAGGCAGCCTTTACAATCTTCATTCCGGAGGTGACGTCCTGATCCAAGCGGAGAGAAGTCTTCATCCAGACGGCCTCTTCAATCTTTATCCAGGTGTTCCCTATCAATCTTTATTCAGGTGGCATCTTCTAGCTTGATCCCGGAGGCTCGGAGCGGGTCCATTCTGAAGACATTCGGCACAGAGCATCCTCTTCATAATTCAAATAAGCCAATAGAATGAGAGCTGCTTAAATCCTATTGGCTGATCTTAATAGCCAATAGGATTTTAGTAGCCCTAATACCTATACATTTCTCAGCCAATAGGAATGTAAGTGACTCCATCTTGAATCGCGTCCCTTGTATTGAAGATCCAGTGTATGGCGGTGACCGTATGAAGAGGATGCTCCACGCCGGATGTCTTCAGGCTGGAGCCCCTCCGTGCCTCCAGGATCAAGATTCAAGATGCCGCCTGGATGAAGATTGAAGAGGCCGCCTGGATGAAGACTTCTCTCCGCTTGGATCAGGATGTCGCTGCTGGGATGAAGATTGAAGAGGCCGTCTGGATGAAGACTTCTCCGGGATGAAGATCGTTCAAGTGGGACTTCAAAAACTGTAAGTGGATCGTCAGGGGGTTAGTGTTAGGCTTTTTTAAGGGTTCATTGGGTGGGTTTTATTTTTAGATTAGGGTCTGGGCAGTAAAAGAGCTAAATGCCATTTTAAGAGCAATGCCCATACAAATGCCCTTTTCAGAGCAATGGGTAGCTTAGGTTTTTTTAGATAGTTTTTTTTATTTTGTGGTTTTTGGGGGGTGAGGGTTTGTAATGTTAGTGGGACTTTGTAATTTTATTTAAAAATAAGAGCTGATATCTTTAGGGCAATGCCCTACAAAAGGCCCTTTTATGGGCCATTAGTATTTTATTCTAGATTAGGTTTTTTATTTTGGGGTGGGTTTTGTTTTATGGGTATTAGAAAAGGAAATTTATTTTTTATTTTTGATAATTTGTTTGATATTTTGTGTAATGTATAGTGTTAAGGGGTGTTTGTATTTTTTTTTTTTAGTAAAAAGAGTTCTTTATCTCAGGGCAATGCCCTACAAAAGGCCCTTTAAGGGCCCCTGGTAGTTTGGGGGGATGGGGGTTTGTATAGTGTTAGAGGGTGTTTGTATTTTTTTGGAGTAAAGGAGCTGTTTATCTCAGGGCAATGCCCTACAAAAGGCCCTTTTAAGGGTCCCTGGTAGTTTGGGGTGGGGGTTTGTATAGTGTTAGGGGTTGTTTGTATTTTTTTTAGAGTAAAAGAGCTGTTTATCTCAGGGCAATGCCCTACAAAAGTTCATTTTAAGGGCCCTTGGTAGTTTATTCTAGAGAATGGTATTTTGTGGGTTTATTTTTTTAAGGGTATTAGAATAGGATTAATCTTTATTTTTTTGGATAATAATTTCTTTTTTTTTTTGTAATGGTAGTTTTTTTTAAAAAAATTGTAATGGTAGTTTTTATTTTTTGTAATGGTGGGTTTTAGTGTAAGGCAAGTTAGGTTTTATTTCACAGGTAAGTTTATATTTATTTTAACTAGGTAGTTATTCAATAGTTTATAACTATTTACTAACTAGTCTACCAAATAAATACAAACTTACCTGTGAAATAAAAATAAAACCTAAGCTAGCTACAATATAACTAGTAGTTATATTGTAGCTAGCTCAGGTTTTATTTCACAGGTAAGTATTTAATTAATAATTGTAAATTTAATTTAGATCTAATTTAATTATGTTAAAGTTAGGGTTAGGTTTAGGGGTTAATAGTTTAATTTAGCTTGTTGCGATGTGGGGGGGGGGCTAGCGTTTTAGGGGTAATAGGTTTTTTAGTTAATAATTGTAAATTTAATTTAGCTATAATTTTATTATGTTAAGGTTAGGGGGTGTTAGGGTTAGGTTTAGGGTTACGTTAGGGTTACATTAGGGTTAGGGTTAGGTTTAGGGGTTAATATAGTTTAATTTAGCTTGTTGCAATGTGGGGGGCTGGCGGTTTAGGGGTTAATAAATGTAGTATAGTGGCAGCGATATCGGGAGCGGCAGATTAGGGGTTAATAATTTTATTTAGGTAGCAGTGATATTGGGAGCGGCAGATTAGGGGTTAATAACTGTAGGAAGGTGTCAGCGATGTTGGGGGCAGCAGATTAGGGGTGTTTAGACTCAGGGTTTATGTCAGGATGTTAGGTTTAAACTGTATTTTTATTTCCCCATAGACATCAATGGGGCTGCGTTACGGAACTTTTGTTTCTGTGGTCGCAGGTGTTAGTTTTTTTTTGCCGACTCTCCCCATTGATGTCTATGGGGAAATCGTGCACGAGCATGTCTCAGCAGCGCTCTGATTTTGTGCGGTATGGAGCTCAACGCAAGCATATCGCAAGCAAAAGGCATTTGTTTGCAAACTTGTAATAGTAGCGCTATAGGAAATTAAGTAACGTAACTTTTGTTGCGTTCGTTAATTTCTCCATAGCGCTCAAAACTTGTAATCTAGCTAATTGTGTTATACACTTGATAAGACCAGAGAATGCTTTGACAATTAGCTCTTTACATATATATTTATATACATACAAAATATATATATATATATATATATATATATATATATATATATCTATATATATATATATATATATATACTGTATATAAATACATTTCTTTTCTAAAGTATGTCAAATTAATGTCTAAGGGAAATGTGGTGTTCTACACCTTTCTTTGTCTATGACAGTAATGAAATCTCATATCCTATACATTACTTTATTATGTAACCTTACATCAGTTGACCTCTTCACACAAAATGTATCTACCTACTGCTGCGAAATTTATACAATCAAGAGCTTAATAAAAAGTATAGGAAAAAATCTAACATAAATCTGTCTGCTAAAAAAAAAATGTGTTGCTGTACTTTTATCTTCCCTTCTGGAAAATCTCTCAATTTATAACAAATTGTAAAGTCTTGGAAAATAAAATAAGCTTTTTAGCTACTTTCTCAGTTTTGTGAATTTCTTTCATTTTGTAATAGCTATTAGTGACTGGTGAATAACTGGGGTGGCTATTATGATGCACTGTTAGCAAAAAGAGAGGATAAATAGAAATCACCTTAAATATTAAAGTGATGGTAAACCTTAAAGGGACACTAAACGTTTGCAAAGACTTGTTTTAAATCGCTATATCCATCTTTAATAATGATTTTTCTGATAGGCTTTACTTATCTTATTATTAGTGTTCTCCGAATATTCATCTCCTAAAATTAATTGTTTTCCAAACCCACCGTTAGAAGCTGTATTCTGTATAACAAATCGTTCACGATAACCTGAGTTATCAATATGGCCGTTTTCGTCCGTACTGAGCATGCGCGATCTATGTAATGCGTCATCATTTGCGTCACCGTCCTAATTCCCCTTGCAATAACGAGCAGTAAATGTAATGATTTTAATATGTGCATGCGCAAAACGCCGGATTGAATTGCGAATGCGCCGGGTGACGAAACAATGCGTTAATAATATGCACGATAACGTATTGTGATTGGACACACGATTGTGTAATGAAGGCACACTAGAAGGAGGTTTGGCTTGGATGACGTTTTTTCTCAAATAAAATATATAGTTTTATTATGCTGATAACGCTCGTTTTGACTTGAAATTAGGTACGTTTTTATTGTTAAGCTATGTAGATTGGTTTTTGATAATGTAATTATAGTAAAAAAATTTAACTTTTGGAATCCTTTAATCAAATGCCATATATGTAATCTTTGCTATTAAAAAATATATCTGTATCCTTTCTGTTTTTTATCCATCTGTTAAAGGGTTAAATTTCTGCATATAGTAATAATTTGATTGCAATGTTTTGCTGGCCCACTTGGATGAACTCTTTTTTTTTCTTTCTTAATGACAATTCCAATGAACATCCAATCAGCGTGTGTGTCATTTGACAAACTTGAAGTCCAGCCCATTTAAAGCCCTTAGAAAGTTTATGTAGAGAGTGGATTTTACTGCTCTATACATCACAGCCCAGCCAAAAAAGTAAATGAAGGGGAGGAGGAACAGATAAAACCAATTAGAATTATAAATCTTTTATCCTAAAATATATATAAACTTTAAAAAAAAATGTGTGGTTTTACTTGCAAACTAATATATTTTTCATTGCAACATTCAGTCTAAAATTTACCATCATTTTAACCAAACCACGGGGTATATTCTACTACATCAAAAGAACTGTACATTTTTATTTATTTATTTTTTAAATTACATTTTGGTTTGTTTTTATCAAAAGTCAAAACTATTACACTCCACTTGAAAACGTGGTTATTGTAGGGTTTACTAACGCGTTATCACTGCATTAACTACCACAATACTTATACTGCTTCAGGAGAACTGTGGAAATTGCTTTTTGTCTTTCAAATCCAAATCCACTTTTGGTTTGTTTTTCAAAAGTCAAAACTGTTCCAGTCCACTTGAAAACTTGTTTTTTGTATAGTTTACTAATGCTCTTTCACTCTATTACTGCATTAACTACCTCAATACTTTGCATTTAGGCATTGGTATTCCAGTCTATCTATATATATTTTTTTATTTTATTTTTATATGTGATATGTTGAATGTGCAAATGGCTTTCTCAGCATTTTTACACATGCTCCATTCGCAGAAAATAAATAAAATTTCAGCTCTCTGCTTTGCTTCTGTTTTTCATTCAGATGATACTTTATCGTGACGTGAGGTATTTTTCTGCCTGTGCCTTAGGGTACAAGTGGTAGTGCTACTGGAACATAGAGATATGCTAAGGACAGTACTGTGCCCGAGGCGTTGTCAGATATAGAATAGGGTGCAACATTTCAGGACTTAAGGTGATGCAGTGCTCAAATACATAGCACAGACAATGGGGGTCATATTTATGCACTGAATGATGAAAATTTCTTTGTGTCAAAAATGGAGCAGGAAGTTGAAGAAGGCCCTTGAAGACTCTATTTGGTGCTTGGTTATTCATTAATGATGATCACTCTACTCTTATTCCTGACATTCCTTTCCTGGTGTGACCCTGGTCTGTATCCTGGACTTTGACTCTCACATGCTTCTTTGTTGTGTCGTTTATTCCAGACTGATTACCTGTCTGCTGACCTTTTTTTTACTCAGCCACTGCAATTTCTTACTTGTCTAGTGGACTAATGGAAATGTCCTACTCTGATTATAGGCATGCTCAATGCTATTCAAAACAAACATAACTTTTTTCTACTTATACTATTCTTGTTTTAAGATGATGTATTCATGCCCCCTTGGTTAATATTTTAAGAAACAAAATAATTTCCTGGTTTCTGATTTAATGGTTAAACATGTATAACATCAATCAAAAAAGGAAGACTCCTGCTCTGGTAAATAAAACTTGCCATTTAATAGAAAACTTAAAAAATTGACAACAGCCAACACAAACGGTGGGATGCGCAGAAGAGCAAACTTACACGTTTCAGCATTCAGCCGTATTCATAGCCTCACACATGTGAACCTCTCACTAGTTAAAATAGTGTTAAAAACATTACAATTGGTTAATACAAAGGAGTGCATAACCATCTCATTAGCCTGATTAACTGTGAGGACAAAAAACATATTAACCATTGAAATGCTGGTACAAAGTCATTGCATTTTATTGAACTTACACAAACTTATTCAGAGAATAGCAAAAACTACTGGAGGTATAATAGATGAGACTAAGGCCTCTAGTTATCAACGCGTCTAATTTACCTGCCTTCGCCGGTTCAATACCCGCCTAAGCTCGCCAACCATCGCCGCTGCGGACCTGCAAAAGTTCGCCTAAGTTATCAATAAATCTGTCAAAAAGCCGTGCACCAAGTACGGGGCGATGAGCAGCGGATTGTGATAGTTATCACTCATCCGATCTCGCTGCTCTTCGGCTTTTTCACAGCTTTATTGATACCCCTGTCACTAAGCACCCACACTAACTACACTGTTCTACCCCCTATACCGGCGCCCCTGGAGCCTCCAAAAACTAAATAAAGTTACTAACCCCTAAACCGCCGCTCCTAGACCCCGCCGCAACTCTTATAAATGTATTAACCCCTAAACCGCCGCTCCCGGACACCGCCGCCACCTACATTATACCTAGTAACCCCTATCCTGCCCCCCCTATACCGCCGCCCTCTATAATAAAGTTATTAACCCCTATCCTGCTGATCTCGGACCCCGCCACAACTAAATAAATAGTTTAACCCCTATCCTGCTGATCCCGGACCCCGCCGCAACTAAATAAATAGTTTAACCCGTAAACCGCCGCTCCTGGACCTCGCCGCAACTAAATAAATAGTTTAACCCCTAAACTGCCGCTCCCGGACCCCGCCGCAGCCTAAATCTAAATAATATTTCTCTTATTAAATAAATTAATCCTATTTAAAACTAAATACTTACCTATAAAATAAACCCTAATATAGCTAAAAAAATAATAATAATTATATTGTAGCTATCTTAGGATTTATTTTTATTTTACAGGCATCTTTCAATTTATTTTAACTAGGTGCAATAGCTATTAAATAGTTATTAACTATTTAATAGCTACCTAGCTAAAATAAAGAGAAATTTACCTGTAAAATAAATCCTAACCTAAGTTACAATTACACCTAACACTACACTATACTTTAATAAATTATTCCTATTTAAACTAAATACTTACCTGTAAAATAAACCCTAGGATAGCTACAATATAATTAATAATTACATTGTAGCTATTTTAGGATTTATATTTATTTTTAGCTAGTTAGAATAGTTATTAAATAGTTATTAACTATTTAATAACTACCTAGCTAAAAGAAATACAAAATTACCTGTAAAATAAATCATAACCTAAGTTACAATTAAACCTAACACTACACTATCATTAAATTAATTAAATTAATTACCTACAAATAACTATAATTAAATACAATTACATAAACTAACTAAAGTACAAAAAAAGCTAAGTTTCAAAAAATAAAAAAAATAAGTTACAAACATTTACAAAATATTACAACAATTTTAAGCTAATTACACCTAATCTAAGCCCCCTAATAAAATAACAAAGCCCCCCAAAATAAAAAAAATGCCCTACCCTATTCTAACTTTAAAAAGTTCAAAGCACTTTTACCTTACCAGCCCTTAAAAGGGCCTTTTGCGGGGCATGCCCCAAAGAAAACATCTCTTTTGCCTGTAAAAGAAAAATACAACCCCCCCCAACGTTAAAACCCACCACTCACATACCCCTAATCTAACCCAAACCACCCTTAAATAAACCTAACACTACCCCCCTGAAGATCATCCTACCTTGAGTCGTCTTCACTCAGCCGAGCCACCGATGGAACGGAAGAGGAGATCCGGAGCGGCAGAAGTGATCCTCCAAGGGGCGCTGAAGAAGTCTTCCATTCGATGAAGTGATCCTCCAAGGGGAGCTGAAGAAGTCTTCCATCCGGGCGATGTCATCTTCCAAGCGGCGCTGAAGAAGTCTTCCATCCGGGCGATGTCATCATCCAAGCGGTGCTGAAGAAGTCTTCCATCCGGGCGATGTCATCTTCCAAGCGGCGCTGAAGAAGTCTTCCATCCGGGCGATGTCATCTTCCAAGCAGGGTCTTCAATCTTCTTTCTTCAGGATCCATCTTCATCCCGCCGACGCGGAACATCCTTCTTCCCTGACGGACTAACGACGAATGAAGGCTCCTTTAAGGGACGTCATCCAAGATAGCGTCCCTTCAATTCCGATTGGCTGATAGGATTCTATCAGCCAATCGGAATTAAGGTAGGAAAAATCTGATTGGCTGATTGAATCAGCCAATCAGATTGAGCTTGCATTCTATTGGCTGTTCCGCGTCGGCGGGATGAAGATGGATCCTGAAGAAAGAAGATTGAAGACCCCGCTTGGAAGATGACATCGCCCGGATGGAAGACTTCTTCAGCGCCGCTTGGAAGATGACATCACCCAGATGGAAGACTTCTTCAGTGCCCCTTGGAGGATCACTTCATCGGATGGAAGACTTCTTCAGCGCCCCTTGGAGGATCACTTCTGCTGCTCCGGATCTCCTCTTCGGTTCCATCGGTGGCTCGGCTGAGTGAAGACGACTCAAGGTAGGATGATCTTCAGGGGGGTAGTGTTAGGTTTATTTAAGGGGGGTTTGGGTTAGATTAGGGGTATGTGGGTGGTGGGTTTTAACGTTGGGGGGGTTGTATTTTTCTTTTACAGGCAAAAGAGCTGTTTTCTTTGGGGCATGCCCCGCAAAAGGCCCTTTTAAGGGCTAGTAAGGTAAAAGAGCTTTGAACTTTTTAAATTTAGAATAGGGTAGGGCATTTTTTTTATTTTGGGGGACTTTGTTATTTTATATTAAATATTGTAATATTTTTTAAATGTTTGTAACTTATTTTTTTTTATTTTTGTAACTTAGGTTTTTTTATTTTTTGTACTTTAGTTAGTTTATGTAATTGTATTTAATTGTAGTTATTTTTAGGTAATTTATTTAATTAATTTAATGATAGTGTAGTGTTAGGTTTAATTGTAACTTAGGTTAGGATTTATTTTACAGGTAATTTTGTATTTCTTTTAGCTAGGTAGTTATTAAATAGTTAATAACTATTTAATAACTATTCTAACTAGCTAAAATAAATACAAAGTTACATGTAAAATAAATATAAATCCTAAAATAGCTACAATGTAATTATTAATTATATTGTAGCTATCTTAGGGTTTATTTTACAGGTAAGTATTTAGTTTAAATAGGAATAATTTATTAAAGTATAGTGTAGTGTTAGGTGTAATTGTAAATTAGGTTAGGATTTATTTTACAGGTAAATTTCTCTTTATTTTAGCTAGGTAGCTATTAAATAGATCATAACTATTTAATAGCTATTGCACCTAGTTAAAATAAATTGAAAGATGCCTGTAAAATAAAAATAAATCCTAAGATAGCTACAATATAATTATTATTTATATTGTAGCTATATTAGGGTTTATTTTATAGGTAAGTATTTAGTTTTAAATAGGATTAATTTATTTAATAATATAAATATTATTTAGATTTATTTAATTAATATTTAAGTTAGGGGGGTGTTAGGTTTAGTGTTAGACTTAGGTTTAGGGGTTAATAAATTTATTACAGTGGCGGCGGTGTAGGGGGGGGGCAGGATAGGGGTTAATAAATTTATTATAGGTGGCGACGGTGTAGGGGGGGCAGGATAGGGGTTAATAAGTTTAATATAGGTTGCGGCGGGGTCCGGGAGCAGCGGTTTAGGGGTTAAACTATTCATTTAGTTGCGGCGATGTCCGGGATTGGCAGGGTAGGGGTTAATAACTTTATTATAGGTGGCGACGGTATAGGGGGGGCAGGATAGGGGTTAATAGGTATCATGTAGGTGGCGGCGGGGTCTGGGAGCGGTGGTTTAGGGGTTAATACATATATTATAGTTGTGGCGGGGTCAGGGAGCGGCGGTTTAGAGGTTAACATGTTTATTATAGCTTGCGGTGGGCTCCGGGAGTGGCGGTTTAGGGGGTAATAAGTATATTAGAGTGGCGGTGGGCTCCGGGAGCGGCGGTTTAGGGGGTAATAACTTTATTTAGTTGCGGCGGTGTAGGGGGGGACAGATTAGGGGGGTTTATACTCGGGGTACATGTTAGGGTGTTAGGTGTAGACAGCTCCCATAGGAATCAATGGGATGTCTGGCAGCAGCGAACCTGAACTTTCGCTATGGTCAGACTCCCATTGATTCCTATGGGATCCGCCACCTCCAGGGCGGCGGATTGAAAACCAGGTACGCTGGGCCGGAAAAGTGCCGAGCGTACCTGCTAGTTTTTTGATAACTAGCAAAAGTAGTCAGATTGTGCCGCACTTGTGTGCGGAACATCTGGAGTGACGTAAGAATCGATCTGTGTCGGACTGAGTCCGGCGGATCGAAGCTTACATCACTAAATTCTACTTTTGCCGGTCTCTAGCCTTTGATAACTAAGGTGAATCAGCCTCGCCACAAATACGCTGCGGAATTCCAGCGTATTTGAGGTTGACGGCTTGATAACTAGAGGCCTAAGTGAGAATATGATGTATTAGCCCTGAGTATGCCATTACATTCTCACTAAACCATATAGTGTTCGGAAAATCAAGTTATAAGTTCTTGAGTTAAAAAGCAAAACAGACACAATCCAAGAGCAGGACATATACATTCAAATTCCTGATATCAAAACTTGTATATACAAATATATATCCTGGGATGAGGAATGCATACA
The DNA here is from genome assembly GCF_027579735.1 of Bombina bombina. Lineage (NCBI taxonomy): Eukaryota > Metazoa > Chordata > Amphibia > Anura > Bombinatoridae > Bombina > Bombina bombina. The sequence continues at coordinate 124,301,766 of NC_069508.1, forward strand.
CCCCCTTTGTGACATCACACTCCAGAGTCGAATCCACAACAGGACGTACCTGGAGGCCTATAAGCCATGCAACCAGCTTGGATTTGAAAAACAGCAGAGGGCTTCACCACAATAGATACCCAGAACGGATACCCAGCTTCACCAGCATTATCCCGTGTCTACTGAAGGAGATTGAGGTAACTTACCACACTAATGGAGGTACATGCACTAATCTCCTCTTAATAGAGGAGTAGCGTTTTACAGTTAATGGAAACATAGGGGCATATCTATCAAGCTCCAGATAGAGCTTCAGGCCCAGTGTTTCTGGCGAGCCTGCATGCTCACCAGAAACACCAGTTATGAAGCAGCGGTCTAAAGACCGCTACTCCATAACCGGTCTGCCTGCTCTGAGCAGGCAGACAGACATCGCCAAAATTCAACCCGATCGAGTACGATCGGGTTGATTGACACCCCCTGCTGGTGGCTGATTGGCCGAGATTCTGCAGGGGGCGGCGTTGCACCAGCACCTCTTGTGAGCTGCTGGTGCAATGCTGAATACGGAGACCGTATTGCTCTCCGTATTCAGCGAGGTCTTGCGGACCTGATCCGCACTGTCGGATCAGGTCCGCCAGACTTTGATAAATAGAGGCCATAGTGTTCCAGAGACAGGATATCTCTGACATCTGGCTAAACTAGCTTTTTGGGAAATATAATCCCGGGATATACACTACTGTTCTACCTTACCAGTGTGTTTATAGTACCTTATAGGGGGTGCAGGAAGTTTCTGGACAGCAATTGTAAATCCTTGTCCCTATATTTATTGTGATATCTACTCAATGACTTAGTGTTTTATCACACATCCTTTGATTCCGTTTAAACATGCATAACAACAGTTATTAACATTATATAATACATTTTGTTCTCATTTTTTTTTCCCAGCAGTTTTTTTTAAATTCCTATGACAATCAGGTAGTAGAGCAACTTACAAGCATGCTGCCAACTCTATAGAATTCTTTAACTGACTGCTCTGCTATAGATTTCCATGGAACATGAGGTACCCTTACTATTGTCATAAAAATAAAAAAAAAAAACACTACACAGAGGGGGTGGGAAGCTGGGACTTAGAAGATTAGAAACAAAATATAGTAAGGCTTACTTTTACTGTAAGAAATTAGTGTCCCATGACTATATAAAAAGGGTTCCCTACAGATCTGTTACCAATGTTGCTTGCTAGATGAGTACAAAAAAATATCAGTTAAAGAACCATTAAATGGAGTATAATTGCATAATCAACACGTGTATTATAAAAAGACAATGCAATAACACTATGGACTTCATTTATCAAGCAGTGAAGGCTGCATTGCAGGCCCATTGTTTCAGGCAAGCCATAAACAAATGTTAAGAAGTTGCGGTCATAACATCACTTAAAAGGCAGCGGATTGAAATCAACCCGATTAATCGGGATGATTGACAGCCCCTGCTAGCAGCCGATTAGCTGCCAGTGAGCAGGGGGCGGCATTGCACAAGCATTTCTGGTGAAATGCTTGTGCAATGATAAATCAAGCCCTAACTCTGAATTTTAAAGGAACATGAAACCCAATTTTCTTCTTTCTTGATTCATTCAAAGCATACCATTTTTAAAAAGTTGCTAATTCACTTCTATTATCAAATTTGCTTTTCTCATATTATTCTTTATTGAAGAGATATCTAGATAAGTGCACATATCTGAAGCACTACATGACAGGAAACCATTCTGCTATGTAGTGCTGCAGACCTGGGTATGCTCCTGAGCTTACCTTCCTGCTATTCAACAAAGGATAGAAGTTAAAAGGCCATGATACCCAAATGTTTAAACACTTGAAAGTGATGCAGTATAGATGTAAAAAGCTGACTAGAAAATATCACCTGAACATCTCTATGTAAAAAAGAAAGATATTTTACCTCAAAAGTTCCTCAGTAGCCACATCCCATTGTAAAGGACTTCTAAGCAAGAAATCAGTATGTCTGTCCCGGGACAGTGGAAGGATCAAGCTTTCGTGCACACTCATCTTATTTCCCTATTCAGTGTAAGGAAGTTTACAATGAAATGTCATGAGAGTTAAGTAAAATCTCATGAGATCACAGTAAAAGAATTCATGACCTCAGCACTGTTGATGCTGATTGGCTGCTGTTCATTTCTTCATTTTTTATTTTTTTTTACCTGCTGCAGGGCTGCAGCTGAGTATAACTTTTTACACAGAACTTACTCTGCTGAGCTGCGGAAATTGTGAGGTAAAATATCTACCTTTTTTACATAGAGATGCTCAGGTGATATTTTCCTGTCAGCTTTTTACAGTTATACTGCATCAGTTTCAAGTGATTTAGCATATGAGTATTATGTCCCTTTAAGTTGTTCAAAATTGTATGCTTTATTTGAATCATGAAAGAAAGAAATGTCCCTTTATATGATCAGTAGTTGTTTTTTTTTTCTGACAAATTTCAAAATTAACTTCAATTTGATAGCTATTCAGAGATTCACAAATAAAAAACAAAAAACATCCAAGCGCCTTGCATATAATTCTATGAAAAAAGAATATAGGGCTTAGAGTAATAGCCCAAGAGTATTGTAGATCACTTGTTAGAGTTGCTGAGGGGTAGTTATCAACGTGTCTACCTCAAATACGCTGGAATTCCACAGCGTATTTGAGGCGAGGCTGATTCGCCTTAGTTATCAAGCCCTAGATATCGGCAAAAGTAGAATATAGTGACGTAAGCTTCGATCCGCCGGACTCAGTCCGACACAGATCGATTCTTACGTCACTCCAGATGTTCCACACACAAGTGCGACACAATCTGACTACTTTTGCTAGTTATCAAAAAACTAGCAGGTACGCTCGGAACTTGAATCTGATTGGCTGATTCAGTCAGCCAATCAGATTTTTCTACCTTAATTCCGATTGGCTGATAGAATCCTATCAGCCAATCGGAATTCGAGTGACGCCATCTTGGATGACGTCACTTAAAGGTACCGTCATTCGTCGTTAGTCGTCGGGAAGAAGAGGATGGATCTGCGTAGGCTCCTCTGAAGATGGCTCCGCTCCGCTCCAGATGGATGAAGATTGAAGACGCCGCCTGGATGATGACTTCATCGGATGGAAGATTTCTTCAGTGCCGCCTGGATGATGACTTCTGCCGCTCCCGATCTCCTCTTTGGTTCCATCGGTGGTCGGCTGGCTGAACACGGCTCAAGGTAGGATGATCTTCAGGGGGTAGTGTTAGGTTTATTTAAGGGGGGTTTGGGTTAGATTAGGGGTATGTGGGTGGTGGGTTTTAATGTGGGGGGGGGTGTTGTATTTTTATTTTACAGGCAAAAGAGCTGTTTTATTTGGGGCATGCCCCGCAAAAGGCCCTTTTAAGGGCTGGTAAGGCAAAAGAGCTGTTTACTTTTTAATGTAGAATAGGGTAGGGAATTTTTTTATTTTGGGGGGCTTTTGTTATTTTATTAGGGGGCGTAGATTAGGTGTAAGTAGTTTAAAATTGTTGTAATATTTTTTAAATGTTTGTAACTTATTTTTTTATTTTTTGTAACTTAGCTTTTTTATTTTTTGTACTTTAGTTAGTTTATTTAATTGTATTTAATTGTAGTTATTTGTAGCTAATTCATTTAATTAATTTAATGATAGTGTAGTGTTAGGTTTAATTGTAACCTGCAGGCAAATAATGTAGCAGCAGAAAAGGTCAAAAGGTTTATTAAAATTCAATAAAGGTTTATTGAATTTTAATAAACCATTTAACCTTTTCTGCTGCTGTGCTGGTTGTGAGTCTGCCGGATGACTCTTTGGATCCGGCTTGCCTATTGAGCACATCTTGTGCTTCGCCACATGTGAGTAGGACTACTTACTTACTTCCTATTCCTGCTTGGTAATTTATTGGTCTGTACCATGAGGCACATTCTACATTTTGTATTTTAGTTCACAGTGCATACTTAAATGAATCAGTGAATAGCCATCAAATTGAAGTTCATTTTGAAATATTGTCAATTTTATAAATTACATTTTATTGTCATTTCAAGTATTTTTACATGTGTTAACCCTATATGTTTGATATGTATTATGCTTTATGAATTACTGTTTACTGAAATTTATTTCAAATAACCATCCATGAATGTGTAGCATACTGTGTTACTTCCCTATGGGGGGGGGGGCTTCTTAGATTCTTGCACCTGGGCCCTGTGGTTTCTAGTTACACCTCTGTTGGTTGATATGCAATTCTAAATATCTAAATATCTTAATTACAAGGTGTTTTGTGTCAATTTAAGTATACATAATGCTACTACTGGCATGCTAATTTACCTGAATTATAGACAAATAAAATGATATTGTGGCCAAATTTGAATAACAGAAGTATCTAGGTTGGAACATCTGTTTAAAAAAAAAAAAAAATCTTTTATAATTTCCTCTTTATATGCATCATACAAAATACTTGAGTGAACCTTCAAAATATGGGAGTTGGGAAAGTTTTGTGCTTTTCACTTTCCCAAAGAATATTAAAAATGATATTTAACCTTTTAACGCCGTTATGCCGTTCTATTCTGTCATAATTACACTGGGCTTTAAAGCCGTTATGAAGGAATAGAACGTCATAGCCAACGGCTGATCTGAAGCCTACTGTGCTTCTCAGATTTGATCGTGGTCTGGAGGGCGTTGCTAGGGTTATAGGGACGCCCCCCAGACCCGATCCAATAATTGAAATCTTGCGATCGTGTGCACGATCGCTTGATTTCAATTTGTCTACATGGGAACAGGTGTTCCGATGTAGACAATTTAACCCCGTCACTAAAAGGGTTAAAGAGTGTGTTATATACTAATTTAGATGTTGTAAATACAGTATATATACATCATAAAAATTAAATATTAAACCCATCAACATTCAAAATAAGTAAATACCAATAGATTTCAAAATATAAATTATACAACTAAATTGCATACTATTTTTAACTTGAAAATAGCATTTCCTCCCTTGATAATGTAATTTATAGAACTTTTTTTTTTTTAAGTATTCATGTCATATGCTGTCTTTATGAAATAATGCTGTCATGTGTTCAGCTGCCTTAATTGTTTAATTAGAATACTGTTTTTAATTAACAGCATGATTAAAGTATACTCATGGTATATGACCTCACAAATCAGAGAATCACCATTGTGAATATAACCATCTGGTTTTTAATACATCTCCAGATTTCATGTAAAAGTTCTTCAACATTAAATAATGATTCTACAAAAAAATTTAAAATAATACATATACCTTTTGGTAGACATGTATAATTAACAGTTTTATTTATTATTATTATTATTATTATTATTATTATTATTATTATTATTATTACTATTATTATTATTATTATTATTATTATTAATGTAAAAAAACATTGTTTTATTATTCTTTTTTTTAATGTACTTAGATTCATAATTATTTGCCATGATACTAACATACACTTTCCACACATGCACACACTTCATGCATACCCACTCCATACACACATACTCACTCCATACATACACACATAAACACACACACACACACACACACACACACACACACACACACTGCATAAACACTGCATACTCACACACATTGCATAGATACATTCCATACACACACTTAATCCATACATACACACTACATACACACATACTGCATATACACACACACACTGAATACTCACACACATTGCATAGACACACTCCATACACACACTCACTCCATACAAACACACTTTGCATACACACATACAAAATGCAAACACACACACTGCAAACTCACACACATTGCATACACACACACTTTGCATACACACACTCACTCCATACATACACACTACATACACACATACTGCATATACACACACACACTGCATACTCACACACATTGCATAGACACACTCCATACACACACTCACTCCATACATACACACTACATACACACATACTGCATATACACACACACACACTGCATACTCACACACATTGCATAGACACACTCCATACACACACTCACTCCATACATACACACTACATACACACATACTGCATATACACACACACTGCATACTCACACACATTGCATACACACACTCACTCCATACATACACACTACATACACACATACTGCATATACACACACACTGCATACTCACACACATTGCATAGACACACTCCATACACACACTCACTCCATACACACACTGCATACACACACACAAAATGCAAACATACACACACTGCATATACACACATATGTTGGAAAACAGATTCACATATCACAGTTGTACAACTACTTGTACTCAAGATCTTGTGGTCAGATTAAAACAAGATAAAAAAATGTCAATAATACATTGTAAAGCTATATGAAGTTACATTAGATGATATTGTGAGGTCTGCAGTGACCTGCCCTTGGCTATAAAAAGTAATATCCACATTGTCATATGACACATCATAACAACTCACCCTACTTTCCGAAAAGATGTTTGTTTGACCTTTACACTTGCTTAAAGGACCACTATCTACAGTAGAATTGCATAATTAACAAGTGCATAATAAAAAGACATTTCGAAAACACTCTGAATTTTAAATAAGCAGTAGGTTTTTTTTCTGGCAAATGTATTTTTCTTCCCATTTTAAGCCCCCCTGTATCATGTGACAGACATCAGCCAATTACAGTCTAGTATACATATATCCTGTGAACTTGTGCACATGCTCAGTAGTAGCTGGTGCTGTAGAAAATGTGCATATAAAATGACTCTGCAAAATATGATCATGGTAACAAATTGGAAAGTCTTTTAAAACTATGCATACTCTTTCTGAATCATGAAAGCTTATTTAGACTTTAGAGTTCCTTTAAATAATTATCTTTCCTCAGAGATTAGATTTATGACATAATGAGCCCATATAAACCAAGTTAATGGGACAGTCAACTAAACATTTGTTATTGTTTAAAAATATAGATAATCCATTTATATCCCATTCCCCAGTTTTGCATAGAAAACATGGTTATATTAATACACTTTTTACCTCTTTTATTACCTTGTATCTAAGCCTCTTCTACTCTCCCCTTGTAATCTAGGCAAGTATTTGCCATTTTACATTTTTCTCTCTAATGTCTTCCTGTATGGCTTATTTCTCTTCAGATGAATACTTTTGTAGTTTTTCCTTTTTAACAAGCTGTTTCCTGATAACAATAATATTGAGCTATTCATCAAGCTGTGATATTAACTTTAGTTTGCAAATTAATTTCCAATGTTACACAAGTTTGGTTAGTTAGTGCCACTATTTATTGGTATTTTCACTATATATATTTTTAAACATGTTACCAATTATACAAAATGCTATGATATTCCATCATATATTTTCTTATACAATCAGAGCAGAATTTATAATAAAGTAGAGTAGTCATGTGCCTACAGGTGCCCTCCATAAAGGGGTGCCTGTCTATGCCTATTAGATGTACTGGTCAGCCAGTGACCATAACTAAGATGGCCGCCTGCTGTGAAATACTAGCACTGTGCATGCACGGCAGCCATCTTATTTAAGGTTGCCGTGAGTATTACGAGTGTGCGGCATCCGGCTGTTATTGTACTGCCGTCCATCTTAGATAAGGTCACCAGCACAGATTTTGGGGCCTACAGTTACCTGTGCTGTAAGTCCGTCCCTGTATAGGATACAGTGATATGTTTTTTTGCCTATTTTATTTTATAATCCCATTTAGATGTTCTGTTGCCTATTTTACATTAAACTATGACAAATTTACACTGAGAAATTAATACATTATTTATTGATTGGAAGTGTATTGTATTTCTTTTTAGCCAAATATTGTTTTTGTTTCCTTTATTAATAAAAGCACAGTTTGGAGTTATTGGCAATAATACTTAATAAAACACTGGAATATCTATGGGAATTACTTAATGCTCAGAAGATATTTCATAATACAGTAAAGCAGTGCATAATAAAACATTTTTAAATGTATGGTTGGAGTTATTGATTATATACAACATTGGAAGATCTGTGGAAATATTGCTCAGAAAATATTTCATAACTATAAACTAGAACATATAAATATATTGAAACTTTTTTTTATAAATGGGTAACATTTTTAGTCCTATAAAAAAGTAATGAAAGAGATATAGTTTGAGTTGAATATGTATTGTGAGAGCCTGATTAATGATAGATTTATAGGTATAACAATCTGAATTTGTATAGCGGTCTTCATTAAAGATATGTAACAATATGGTAACACAAGGCCTGTGAAATATCAAGACAAGGCAAGGTCGGGAGAAGACCAGAGTTTATGTCATGCAATGTTTAAATGGAGAGTGCACTGTACAATTAGGTTTCCCCTTAATGAGAGAGAGAGAGAGAGAGAGAGAGAGAGAATGTTCTTTTAACTGAAGAACATAGGAATGAAAAATATTCCTAGTGCACCTTTGGCTTTAGATCCTAGTGCAGTATTGCGTTAGTGCTCAACTAAAAAGGTTTTCTTTAGCACATCCCATAGAAGTCTATGGGGAAAGGGCGGTCGCAATATCCAAGGTCCTGATGATAGCACACCTGAGTCTTTTTTCGTTTTCGCACTAACTTTTTAAATTTAACATAATTTAACACTAATCCGGCCAAGCTATTTTTTTTATTTTGAGCGCAGTTAGTTTTCGAGTGAAAAAAATATTCTCCAAAATCATTTTGTTAGTACATATATTGGACATTTAACTGATGAGCATTTTGTGAATTCATTAAAATATTGGTTCACACAAAACATTTTTAAATGATTAGAATTTTTGGATTCCAATGTGAGGTGAACGTAAAGGGACAGTATACACCAATTTTCATATAACAACATTTAATAGACACTACTATAAAGAATAATATGCACAGATACTGCTATAAAAATCCAGTGCAAAACCGTTTAAAAACTTACTTAGAAGCTTCCAGTTTAGCTCTGTTTAAAAGGTTACTGGAACACCCTCTGCAAGTAGGAAATAGCAGACACTCCCCCCCCCCTTTCTTTGCATATGAAAAGACTCTTTACACAAACAGGAGCAAGCTGGAGTTAGGAGTCTGAAAATCAGGACAATGTTATTTAAAATTAAGCAAAACTATCCATTTAAAAAAAAAAAACCTGTATGGGCTATATAAATGGATCATCTACAAAAACATGTATGCAAAGGAAAATCTAGTGTATAATGTCCCTTTAATGATATAGACATTCATAGTGATATCTGTCGATGCATTGCACTGGGTGTACTTAAATGTCTCAGAATTAAAACATAATAATTTGGGGGGGATAATAAAGATTTATAATGATTTCAGCCAAGCCAGCATAAATAAGCTATCAAGTTATTAAACTAAAAATGTAAAAACATTTATATTATGTGAAGAAAATGGTGTATAACTGAACTTTTATCAGGTATTTGCATAAGCAGTATTGATTGAAGGATATAATTAAAAAATGTATAAGGCTATTGAAAATAATGTGTTTCTATAATATTAACTTTGTTTTAAAAGGACGTGAAACCCAAAAATGTTTTCATGATTCAGATAGAGAATACAATTTAAAAAAAGTTTCCAATTTACTTCTCAAAATTGATTCGTTCTCATATTATTCTTTGTTGAAGGGATACCTAGGTAGGTAGCGTGCACATGCCTGAAGTACTACATTAGAGGAAATAGTGCTGCCATCTAGTGTTCCTTCTAATATATAACATTGTTGCAAAACTGCTGCCATATAGTGCAGACACGTGCACACTCATGAGCTTATATCCCAGCTTTTCAACAATGGATAACAAGAAAACAAAGAAAAATTGATAGCATAAGTAAATTGGAAAGTTGTTTAAAATTGTATGTTCTATCTGAATCATGAAAGAAAAAAATGGGGTTTTATGTCCCTTTAAGTTACTTTTGAAGCTTTGTATTTCTTCTAGTGGACAGTTTGTACCATGGCATCTGTTTCACAGTTGTATGATCTGTAATTAATATACTGAATCTTAAAGTGAAAGTCAACCATAGCATTTTTGAAACGCTAGGGGTGACTGTTAAGACAAATAAAGGGCACTTTTCATTCATGAAGTATAAGATACTTCATGCAGAAAGTGCCTTTATTCGTTTCAACCGTTCGCCGTTCTTAGCTGCTACAGCAGCCCATGGCCAACACATTTTTTTGCTAAGAGGTGACATTTTCACCTCTTAGCCAATAGCCATGCGGTAAATCTGGTTTGGCACCAATGGGAGTCAGATTTACTGCATGGCTATTGGCTGAGTTGAAAACGTCACCTCTTAGCAAAATTTTTTTTTTTTGCCGTGGGCTGCTGTAGCAGCTAAGAACGGCGATCGGTTGAAACGAATAAAGGCACTTTCTGCATAAAGTATCTTATATTTCATGAATGAAAGTGCCCTTTATTTGTTTCAACAGTCAACCCTAGCGTTTCAAAAACGCTATGGTTGACTTTCACTCTAAGTATAAGTAACAAACCTAGGAGGCTTGTTTATAGCTGAGAAGATTGGGCATTGTACACAATGAAAGATTTTGGAACCAAAATGATCTGGTTACTTTGATCCTCAATTAGTTATATCTGTTTAAGGTTCGACTTGTATCTTGTTGGTACAATTCTGTACCATTATAAATTAACATAACCTCTTCAATATCATGCATGTTAAATGTCTATGCTTAAAAAGGTGGTCCTGTATGGTCATATATATGAGCATTTGTACTGATCACCAGGGATGGGCGAATGTTTCTCAAAATTCAAAATTTTTAACAAATTTTGATACATTTGTTCGTTCGTTTGAATTTTGAATGTTTATATAACATTCTAACGTTCTATTTTTTAATTTTCGTTTTTTAATTTTTTCAATAACATTAGAAAATATTCGTTTGAATAATAGAATGTTTAGCTATGTATTTTATGTCACATTCCATTTTGAAATGTAATATTCAAATTCGAATGTGACATTTAAACTTGAATGTAACATTTGAATTCAAAATAGTATTTCTAGTCTACAACTGTGTTCGTATTCGTATTTGAATGTAACATTTAAATTAAAAATATTATTTCTAGTCTACAACTGTGTTTGAATTCAAATGTCACATTCGAAAAATATAAATAACATTTGATTATAGAATTTTTAAGAATATTTGTTCTTATCAACATTCAAATATGTAAATTGAATTTATACAATATCATTCGTTCAAACATTCGAATTCGAATATAAACACATTTGCCCATCCCTATTGATCATCATTTGGGCATTAGTACAAAGTACACTGATACTGATATATCAGTTTTAATTTGCATTTAACTTTGTACTAATTTCCTCAAGTAATAATAATAATAATAATATATAAAAATGCTTTTTTTCATGAAAATTTTGAGTACAATTTACATTTTAATGGGAACCAATTACATTAATATAAAACGCAAAACAAACGTTAAATAAAATCTGAAACTTTAAAAACAATTTTATTAATCTACCTTAAATAAGTAAGTGAACATAATAATATATTTCTATAAATTAACATTTACATGTTTAGATTTCTATGTTTGAAGATGTCTAACTGACCATTAGTGGTGCTAATTGATACAGTCAGTAAATTGCTTGATCACAAACTGACGCAGCTAATAAACTGCTCCACTATTATGTCAAATAAAGCAACCTTATGCTAGAGGCAGTGTTTTCAATCACATCATTGCTGGTGAGGGATACATGAATCAAGGACTAGTTCTGCGTTTCACATTCCTGGCCCTGCATTAAATTATAATGAACATTTACAGAAATGAGCTAACATAATTTACAATGCTGTGCATGCACATTAAAGGGACATTGTACCATAAATTATATATTTACTATGTTCCCAATCACCCATTTTACATTTTTTACAAAAATCCCTTTATCTTTATTTTGTCTTTTGAAAAAATGTTGTTTTGTAAGTAAACCCCTTAACAACCAGCACTGTACCCTGTACGACGTTGGTCGTTATGCCCTTAAGGACCAGCAATGTCCTGGGCTTCTCTCTGCTGTGATCTAGCTAAAAATAGCGAGATCGCACTATTTCTGCATGCCCTTAAGGACCAGTGCAGTCCTGGGCTTCTCTCTGCTGCAATCTCGCTAAAAATAGTGAGATTGCACTATTTCTGCATGATCCATGAATGGCCCTCTCTGCATTGGACAGCGGTGGTGCCGATTGTTGGTGGGTGGTACCCATAGCAGGGAGGCGGGTGGATGGCCCATCGCTGGAGATGTTCCGGCCAGCAGGGATCTCTTCCGGTAATGCGTGGAAGCTTCAGATCACAGTAAAGTGATCAAGTGTAAGGGAAGGTGGGAGAGGGAGGGGGGAATAAAGGTTGGGAAAGGGATCTGTGAGGGAGGGGGGGAATTGGGCCAACCTGGCAGACAGCTGCCAGTACCCAAGATGGAGGCAATTAGGTAGAGGGGGGAGGGTTAGAGAGCTGTTTGGGGGGATCAGGGAGGTTGGGGGCTAAGGAGGGACCCAACACTGCAGAATAATATATATTAAACAAAAGCCTTTTATTTTAGTACTGGCAGACTTTCTGCCAGTACTTAAGATGGAGGTGACAATTGTGAGGTGGGGAGGGCAGAGATCTGTTTGAGGGGGTTCAGGGAGGGATCAGGGGGTGGGATGCATCAGGTGGGAGGCTGATCTCTACACTAAAGCTAAAATTAACCCTACAAGCTACCTAATTAACCCCTTCACTGCTGGGCATAATACAAGTGTGGTGTGCAGCGGCAATTAACGGCCTTCTAATTAACAAAAATCAATGCCAAAGCCATATATGTCTGCTATTTCTGAACAAAGGATATCCCAGAGAAGCATTTACAACCACTGCTGCCATAATAGCACTAGCTGTTTGTAAATAATTTCAGTGAGAAACCTAAAGTTTGTGAAAAAGTTAATGATTTCTTTATTTGATTGCATTTGGCGGTAATATGGTGGCATGAAATATACGAAAATTGGCCTAGATCAATACTTTGGGTAGTCTACTACACTACACTAAATCTAAAATTAACCCTAGAAGCTCCCTACATGCTCCCTATTTAACCCCTTCACTGCTGGGCATAATACACGTGTGGTGCGAAGTGACATTTAGCAGCCTTCTAATTACCAAAAAGTAATGCCAAAGTCATAAATGTCAGCTATGTCTGAACAAAGGGAATCCCAGAGAAGCATTTACAACCATTTTTGCCATAATTGCACAAGCTGTTTGTAAATATTTTCAGTGAGAAACCTAAAGTTTGTGAAAAAGTGAATGATTTTTTTTATTTTATCGCATTTGCTGGTGAAACGGTGGCATGAAATATACCAAAATGGGCCTAGATCAATACTTTGAGTTGTCAACTAAACAAAAAAATATACATGTCAAGGGATATTCAGGGATTTCTGACATATATCAGTGTTACAATGTAACTATTGCTAATTTTGAAAATAAAATGCTTGAAAATAGCAAAGTGCTACTTATTGCCCTATAACTTGCAAAAAAATAAAAGAACATGTAAACATTGTGTATTTCTAAATTCAGGAAAAAATTTGGAAACTATTTAGCATGGTTTCTTTTGGTGGTTGTAAACATTTTATAGTAAATTATAAGATATGATTCAAATAATAGTATCTTTAAAAAGTCCATTTAATGGCGAGAAAAACGGTATATAATATGTGTGGGTACAGTAAGTGAGTAAGAGGAAAATTACAGCTAAACACAAACACCACAGAAATGTAAAAATAGCCCTGGTCCTTAAGGGTAAGAAATTGAAAAATGGTCTGGTCCTTAAGGGGTTAAATACACCACCTATACTGAAAATATGAATACCTTTGTATTCTCTAAAGACAGCAGTACAGTGAAGAGTGGGAATGAAATATAATAAATTATTTTGATATAGACAAAGACAAAGAGATAAGATAATATATGAAGGCAGGCTTGTATAGAGGAAAAGCTAAGGGGTCTAATCTTTCTGCAACCTCAGCCAATTTAAATGGGCTTTGTTTTTATTTAGCAAAAAAAAACAGTGATTCAATGTACAAAAATAAACCTAAAGGACACATTTTGAGTATATTTTATACTTTTCAGCTGATATAACAAGTCTTTAGACACACATTAAGGGGAAACCATTTTTATAGTGCACTGTACCTTTAACACTTTTATTATTTGCATGCACAACAAATATAAAGTATGTATACCTCAAATTAGTCTATATTAACAAAATTACATTGATGTATGGATTACTCAAGGGTGATTGTTTGATTTGCTGAATTTGAATATATTTGTGTGAGAAAAAAAACTTTTTTTTAATTGAATGTTACATTTTATTATAGTAACTCTGTTGTTTTAAATATTAAATGTAAAATGTGATTGAAATAAAGAAAACAAATTACATTTAGAGCCATAGTACATGTCAAGTACAAAAATGGAAACAAAATGGATCTTAACCCTTTCGTGACCGGGTTATAAAGTCTACATCGGAACAACATTCCGAAGTAGACAAATTGAAATCACGATCGCGAGATTTCAATTATGGGATCGGGTCTGGGGGGCGTCCCGATGACGCTAGGAACGCCCTCCAGACCGCGATCAAATCCTGCAAGCGCAGTAGGCTTCAGGACAGCCGTTGGCTATGACGTTGTATTCCGTCATAACGGCTTTAAAACCCAGCGCCGTTGTGACGGAATACAACAGCATAATGGCGGGAAAAGGTTAAACATACATACCACTTGTAAGTCCATGGTAAACATTTATCATGTGCTTGGTAGTGTAGTGTGCGCTACACTATTTATGTTGGATAGTGCAGGTGTGTTATATGCTTCAGATAATAGATTCCTATGAGGACCCACTATAAAATTTATGTAGGATAGCACTTGAGTGCAAAGACAATGAATCTCAAAAATTATATGTCTTAAAGGGAAATTAAACATTATGGGCTCCATGTACGAAGCTGCTCCGGAGCCTTTGCGGGGCAGGTTCGCATATGCGAGCCTGCTTCCCGCAATGTACACCCTACGCCACCTCTTAGGTGACGAAGCAAAATCACCGAGAGCACGCTCGCTCTCGGTAATTGACAGCCCCTTCAGTCGCGTGATTGGTCGCGCGATTGAAGGGGCGGGCATTACACACTCTGATGAGTGTGTAATGATACATACGGGCAAGCGGATCAACAGATCCGCTGCCCGTGTGTAGCGAAGGCGGGCGGACAGCTTCGCAAGTTAAGAAGCTGTCCGCCCGCCATTTAGTACATGGCACCCTATGGGTCAGATTACAAGTAAAGCACTAAATATCGCTTTCATGAAAGCAATATATGCGCTCCACTGTGTAATACCAGCGCACGCTAATGTGCACTGCTATTACAAGTTCACAGCAATGCTAATGTGAGCTTGCGTTCGCTTTGCTGAGAAGTATTGTGCTCATGAGAGCACGCTTCCTTAGGCACTAATGGGAACCTCATTCTGATGGCATCAGAACCAAAGTTTAGTGAAGGGTGTAAGTCCTGCAGCGATGGGCAGCAAATATAAATATATATGTTTATGCTGATATACATATTGATGTATGTGTATATACACATATTAACACATAAATATATGTATGTAAGCATATACATCTATATTTACTGGGAACACATAGTTCCATAGATCGCAATGTGAAGGTACTTTTCAGTGACACTTTTTTTTTTTAACACCCCACTCCCACCAACTTAAGACCCCAAAAACTGCCTATTGCAGTTGTTTTTTATTAAAAAAAATGCTACATTTTTTTAAATAAAAAAAGTACAATGCCCTAAATTTTGAGGGCATTTGGGGCACTTTTAGAAAATTAACCAGAGATCAGATCTCTGGTTAATTTTCTAAGTGCTAATTGCTGCCATGAGCTTGCAGTAGCAATAACCAGCCACTTGTATTGGCTGTTTATTTATTGCCCGCCTGCAAATTGGCAAATTTCCTCATTTGCAGGTGCGCAATAATTTAGCGCACCACTTGTAATCAGCTTAGTATTGAGGATATTTTCTAGATCCCTCTAGTCATGGGTGCAACCATATTGAAATCTTTATTTAACTACATTCCAGGGCTGACCTGTTCACAGATGTGCAGGGACTCTCCTTCAAATACCTGGGGGTCGATCCGATAAAAATCGTCGCCCGCAAAAGGCGGCGACGCCAATATTTGCGCGGGTTTGGTATCCTATATACGGCGTAACCTAGAAGTTACGCGCGTATATTTCTGCCGTCGCCCGTAGTTTTTTGGGCTATAGGCAGGTATACCAAACCCGCGCAGTTTGGTATCCAATATGCAGCGTAAGGACTTACGTGGCGAAAATGGAGAAAACTTACTCCATTTTCACCTCGCCACAAAAAGCAGCTGTAAGAAGCCTTACGCTGACTATTGGAGCCCCGTAACTCCCTAAACTGGCTGCTAAAATAAACCTAACACCTAACGCATGCGCAATGTCTATCTCCCTGTCAACCGCGATCTGCTAAAATAAACCTAACACATAACGCATGCGCAATGTCTATCTACCTGTCAACCGCGATCCCCCCCCCCCCCGAAATCCCTAATAAAGTTATTAACCCCTAAACCGCCGCTCACGGACCCCGCCGCCATCTACATAAACTAACCCCCTACTGTGAGCCCCTAAAACCGCCGCCATATACCTTATCTATCCCCTAATCTGACCCCTTACACCGACGCCACCTATATAAAAATTATTAACCCCTAACCTAATCCCCCTATACCGCCGCCAGCTATATTAATATTATTAACCCCTAATGTAAGCCCCTTACACCGCCGCCATCTCTATTAAAATGATTAACCCCTAATTTAATCTACCTACCCCGCCGCCAGCTATATTATCTATATTAACCCTAAGTATATTATAGTTAATATAGGTATTACATTATATATATTAACTATATTAACCCTAATTATATTAGGGTTAATATAGTTAATATAGTTACTATAGTATTTATATTAACTATATTAACTCTATCTAACCCTAACACCCCTAACTAAATTTATATTAAATTAATCTAATTCATTTATAAACTAAAATATTCCTATTTAAATCTAAATACTTACCTATAAAATAAACCCTAAGATAGCTACAATATAATTAATAATTACATTGTAGCTATGTTAGGGTTAATATTTATTTTACAGGTAAATTGTTAATTATTTTAACTATGTATAATAGCTATTAAATAGTTATTAACTATTTAATATCTACCTAGTTAAAATAATTACCCAATTACCTGTAAAATAAATCCTAACCTAAGTTACAAATACACCTACACTATCAATAAATTAAAGAAACTACAAACATCTATCTAAAAATACAATTAAATTAACTAAACTAAATTACAAAAAAAAAACAAACACTAAATTACAAAAAATAAAAAAAGATTACAAGATTTTTAAGCTAATTACACCTATTCTAAGCCCCCTAATAAAATAATAAACCCCCAAAATAAAAAAAATTCCCTGCCCTATTCTAAATTAAACAAATTTCAAAGCTCTTTACCTTACCAGCCCTTAAAAGGGCCTTTTGTGGGGCATGCCCCAAAGAATTCAGCTCTTTTGCATACAAATACAATACCCCCCCCCCATTACAACCCACCACCCACATACCCCTATTCAAAAACCACCCAAACCCCCCTTAAAAAAGCCTAACACTACCCCCCTGAAGATCTCCCTTCTTTGTCTTCACCACACCGGGCCGAACTCCTGATCCGATCCGGGCGATGTCTTCCTCCAAGCGGCAAAGAAGAATTCTTCCTCCGGCGATGTCTTCCTCCAAGCGGCAAAGAAGAATTCTTCCTCCGGCGACGTCTTCCTCCAAGCGGCAGCAAAGTCTTCATTCTTCCGGTGGCATCTTCAATCTTCTTTCTTCGCTCCGCCGCTGCGGAGCATCCATCCCGGCCGACTACTGAACTTGGAATGAGGTACCTTTAAATGACGTCATCCAAGATGGCGTCCGCCGAATTCCGATTGGCTGATAGGATTCTATCAGCCAATTGGAATTAAGTTAAAAAAATCTGATTGGCTGATTGAATCAGCCAATCAGATTCAAGTTCAATCCGATTGGCTGATCCAATCAGCCAATCAGATTGAGCTCGCATTCTATTGGCTGATCGGAACAGCCAATAGAATGCGAGCTCAATCTGATTGGCTGATTGGATCAGCCAATCGGATTGAACTTGAATCTGATTGGCTGATTCAATCAGCCAATCAGATTTTTTTAACTTAATTCCGATTGGCTGATAGAATCCTATCAGCCAATCGGAATTCGGCGGACGCCATCTTGGATGACATCATTTAAAGGTACCTCATTCCAAGTTCAGTAGTCGGCCGGGATGGATGCTCCGCAGCGGCGGAGCGAAGAAAGAAGATTGAAGATGCCACCGGAAGAATGAAGACTTTGCTGCCGCTTGGAGGAAGACGTCGCTGGAGGAAGAATTCTTCTTTGCCGCTTGGAGGAAGACATCGCCGGAGGAAGAATTCTTCTTTGCCGCTTGGAGGAAGACATCGCCGGAGGAAGAATTCTTCTTTGCCGCTTGGAGGAAGACATTGCCCGGATCGGATCAGGAGTTCGGCCCGGTGTGGTGAAGACAAGGTAGGGAGATCTTCAGGGGGGTAGTGTTAGGCTTTTTTAAGGGGGGTTTGGGTGGTTTTAGAATAGGGGTATGTGGGTGGTGGGTTGTAATGGGGGGGGGTATTGTATTTGTATGCAAAAGAGCTGAATTCTTTGGGGCATGCCCCACAAAAGGCCCTTTTAAGGGCTGGTAAGGTAAAGAGCTTTGAAATTTGTTTAATTTAGAATAGGGCAGGGAATTTTTTTTTATTTTGGGGGTTTATTATTTTATTAGGGGGCTTAGAATAGGTGTAATTAGCTTAAAAATCTTGTAATCTTTTTTTATTTTTTGTAATTTAGTGTTTTTTTTTTTTTAAATTTAGTTTAGTTAATTTAATTGTATTTTTAGATAGATGTTTGTAGTTTATTTAATTTATTGATAGTGTAGGTGTATTTGTAACTTAGGTTAGGATTTATTTTACAGGTAATTGGGTAATTATTTTAACTAGGTAGATATTAAATAGTTAATAACTATTTAATAGCTATTATACCTAGTTAAAATAATTATCAATTTACCTGTAAAATAAATATTAACCCTAACATAGCTACAATGTAATTATTAATTATATTGTAGCTATCTTAGGGTTTATTTTATAGGTAAGTATTTAGATTTAAATAGGAATATTTTAGTTTATAAATGAATTAGATTAATTTAATATAAATTTAGTTAGGGGTGTTAGGGTTAGATAGAGTTAATATAGTTAATATAAATACTATAGTAACTATATTAACTATATTAACCCTAATATAATTAGGGTTAATATAGTTAATATATATAATGTAATACCTATATTAACTATAATATACTTAGGGTTAACATAGATAATATAGCTGGCGGCGGGGTAGGTAGATTAAATTAGGGGTTAATCATTTTAATAGAGATGGCGGCGGTGTAAGGGGCTTACATTAGGGGTTAATAATATTAATATAGCTGGCGGCGGTATAGGGGGATTAGATTAGGGGTTAATAGCTTTTTTATTGTTAGGATAGTGAGGGGGGATAGCGGATAGAGGGTTAGACAGTGCGGGCTATGTTAGGGAGGCGTGTTAGACGTGTCGGGCTATGTTAGGGAGGCGTGTTAGACAGTGCGGGTGTTTTAGACTTTAGTCAGGTTTTATAGGCGCCGGCAGTTTCTAACGTGCCGCAAGTCACTGGCGACGCCAGAAATTTGTACTTACGCAGATTTCTGGACATCGCTGGTTTGTCAGACTTACGGCACGTTAGCATCTGACGGCGACTTATATGGGATAGCTCGAGTTGCGAGCTGAAACTGCGGGCGACGCCGGTTCCCTCGCTTGCGCCGCAAACTGCGATCTATATCGGATCGCGCCCCTGCAGTATAACCTAGGTTTCATAATAGCAGAACCCATGATTAGAAGGAGATGCATGACATGTATTTAGTGTCCCTTTAAGAGGAATATGATTCATTTATTTGCTATAAAACTTCCCAGTTTTTATGCACAATAGCAATTGATATCAATTATTATCAGATATTTAAAAGCGTTAAAAGAGAAAGCAATATTTTGAGTTGTGTATAATAGCAATACTTATCCAACAACTTAGAGGGACATTAAACACTAAATACATGCTAGATAGAATGATGCATTCAAAGAAAAGATTTGTCCATGACTAACATGTAGATGTATTTTTTAAAGTTTCATTAGTTGTTTAAAAAGTGACAACATAAGTTTAAAGTTTTAGTGTCTATAAAACACTGGGAGCTGCCATGTTGTAACTTGTGTTACCTTCTCTACTGTGGCCAATTAGGGACAGTTATACATAGGTCATTAGAGTGTGCAGCCAATGGTTGTGCTGGATTTAACAGTGTTCTGCACTTCCATTTCTAACAGGAACTGAAAAGCTCACAATTTCAGAATGGAATTACAGGCAGGAGGACAAAATAAATAATGAAAGTATATTGCAGAGTTGTTTTATTATATACAATTTATCATTTTATATTACCATCTCAAAGTGTTTAATGTCCCTTTAATACTGTAATAATGTAATTTGAGTGCAATGAGCCCTCGGCTACAGATTTCATTTAAAAGCTAAGGGCTAGATTACAAGCTAAGCACTAAATATCGCTTGCATGCAAGAGATATTAGCGCTTCAGTTTGTAATACCAGCGCACGATAATGTGCTCTGTTATTACAAGTTAATTACAATGCGAACGCGAGCTCGTGTTCACATTGCTAGGAAGTATAGTGCTCACGAGAGTGCGCTTCTATAGGTTCCTATCAGAGCCTCGTTCTGATGCTGTCACAGACTGCATCAGAACATCTCGCAGTGAATGGGGTAAGTAGCACAATGATAGGCAGCATTTTTATGAACTTAAATGGATCCATACACTAAAGACATATGCACAATGGGGTCTAAATAAAGATGCAAAAATTGCTGCATTTGTGTAGATTAATTCATCAAAATTAACGGAATGTAAAGTCATCCCACTACCACCAACTTGCTACATATTTTTAAAATAAAAAACTATAATGCTTTCAATTTTGAGGGCATTTGAGGCAGTTTTAGAAAATAAACCAGAGTTCGGCTTGCAGTAGCAATAACCAGCCACTTGTCATGACTGGTTAATTATCGCACACCTGCAAATAGGCACAAAATCTAGCCCTTAGTGTGCACTGTTGATGAGGTTAGGCTGTGACACCCACTGAAATGGGCTGAGAAAGCAGGAAGAACAGACACTCCCCCTCCCCTGCATATGAAGAGACCTATTACACAAACAGGAGCAAGCAGGAGCCTGTAGACATTGGTATACAACTAAAACGTTGGGGCTTGGTTAGTCTTAAAATCAGCACAATAGGCAAAACTATAAATTTTTACAAAACCACTCTCAGATGGGATATATATATATATATATATATATATATATATATAAATCATATTTTATATTAACTATACATAATAAGTTTGACAAACAATTAACAGCCATATTAAAAAAATA
Organism: Bombina bombina; assembly: GCF_027579735.1. Taxonomy (NCBI): domain Eukaryota; kingdom Metazoa; phylum Chordata; class Amphibia; order Anura; family Bombinatoridae; genus Bombina; species Bombina bombina. The sequence goes on from NC_069508.1 coordinate 124,323,353, forward strand.
TCATTTATTTTTTCAACAACATATTGGCCATCTATATTTAGAGCCAACAGATTTGCCTATCCTGATTTAGGATAAGGAGACTTTAACCTAGTCAGGAGGGAAATGTCAGTTTTCAGTCTTTGAGAGTGACCATTATAAAGTACCCTATCCTACTTGAGCAATTGTTTTTAAATGGGAATACAGAACAAGCCCCATGGGCAATTTCCCCCTTTGTTAATAGCCTTTACCTGACTCATTTAAAGTAACGTTAAATATTACTGTAGGTTCAAGAGGGTATTGACAAAAAGGAAGAAACAATAAATTATTCATTTTACATTTTTTATGGCAAATGTAAAAATGCGCTGTCAATATCCTGCAAAGTGCGATCATGATGAATTTGTGGCATCAGATGAGAAATTAAAGTTCAGATATTACCAGACACAGGAGTCATTTTATTGTCATAGCAAAAGGATGAAAAATAAATATGTATAAATAAATGTTTGACTATTGTACTTGACATCTAATTATCTGTTTATATTTCTATTTGTATATCTTTGATACACTTCTATTATTTCTAGTTCAGTCCTATTATTAGAGATGGATAAATACCATCTCTGGTTGTTTTCCTACGTTCTCTTAAACACGGTAATGCATTTAGATATAGTTTAGATGTGTTTCTGCATCTGTTAAAACCTTATATTTTATTTATATTTTAAATGAATTGTCCTAAACAACACTGTATTAAAATATTAATGAAAAATGTAATACACCAAATAAAATAAAAGTAGATGAATATGGTGGCTTAACATAAAATCGTTTTCATTTTTGTCAAACATTTTTTATAGCTTCTTGGGAATGCTGAGAAAACATTTTTTTTTTTTGCAATCAAAGGTTATACAACTACATAGCTTCTCCAAAAAATCAGTCAATGCATAATGGCTCATGCTTTTCTGTACAAGAGTCATTAAACACATTCATAAATCAATGGAGCACACTGGTGCATTACTTTAATTATTATTTATGCTCTATTGGTTGGGTTGTATTATAGACTCGTTTACTAAACACAGTACTATAGAAGACAAGCTTTGAAGGATAAACAAATGTGATATCTTTGAAATTTTTGGAAAACTGCATGCTATAAATGTAGCATTCTTGCTATATATCTAAATGATGTACTGCTGTTTATGTCCTAAAAGGACATGGGTATTAAAAACAATATTTACTGAATTACATGTAGGAAATTAAAATATAGAAGAATGACCTTAAAATAAAAAAGACAATTTTGATTTGTAGTCTTAAAATCTTAAAGTAAATGTAAATTTTAATGAATAAGTGGCCGGTTTTTAAAGATACTTATAAAAACAGGGGCACTTTCATTCATTAAAATTTACAGTAAAGCAGTGTTTCCCAACCGTGTCCTCAAGTACCCCCAACAGTCCTGGTTTTCATTATAGCTGAACTAGAGCACAGGTGAAATAATCTGATGGGTGAGAGCTCTTTAGTAACCATGGTTACTGATCAGCTGATCACTTCACCTGTGCACTGGATCAGCTATAATGAAAACCAGGCTTGTTGGGGGTACTTGAGGACCGAGGTTGGGAAACACTGCATTAAGGATTTTTTTTTTCTTTTTAAAATACTTACCTTTTTCTTTAGGAAATCAGCGATCATCCCCCTGCATCGCCTGCTGTACTTAACACAGCAATGACGAAACTGGCTTCCTCCTATCGTTGCGTGGCCTCACAAGCTGGACACCTTGGGGTGCACACAACAATTGGAGGAAGCCGGTTTTGTCATTGCTGTGCTAAGTAGAGCAGGAGCAGTGGGTGGAGGATCGCCAGTCTGGGTTTCCTAAATAAAAAGGTAAGTATTTTTAAAAAACGCTTAAATGTAAAGTTTAATAAATGAAGGTGTCCCTAATTTTAATAGTATTTTTAAAAACCGGGCACTTATTCATTAAAATTTACATTTAATTTAATTGTATATGTTATTTCGATTTTCTGTATTATCATGCAGTCTCTCCTACCTACCAGATTGTGCATTAAAAAGTTACATACACCCCATGGTCTAGATTTCAATGTCTTATTAAAGACACAGTGTACTGTAAATTTTTTTTCCATTTAATGTGTTTCCACTGACTTGTTAAATTAGTTGCAGAGTATAAGGATTCCTCCTTTAGTCTTATTTTTTTATAATACAACTGTTTTTGCTTTTATTTTTTTATTATAAAACGGTTTTTGCTAATTGAAACCACAAACCTTTAAAATGGGCTGATCTTGTAAGTAAAGCATATCTCATTATCTTATTACTTTGTGTAAGCGCAAATGCGTCCTTATCTTATCACTGTGTAAGGGTTAAGGTTAACATTCTTGCTGTCTCTGTCCCTTTAAGACCTTCCCCATAAGAAAGCACCTCCTCCAGCTCTCATTGCTGGTTTATTGAGTTAGAATTACAGCTCAGATTTCAGTAGGATTGATACCTGCTGTGATTTTTCCTTTGCAACTGAAAAGATTCTGTTACAATTTTTGGACTTTCAATTATACTTGCTCACCACATGTGGATACCAGATTCTATTTCTACCTGATACAAACTAACCTGCTGTATTAACAATTTCTTGCTGCTTTCTTCAGTTAACCAGGCTCTACAGTTACAAACGGCTGTGTTCACCTGCAGCAGCTACGTCATCAGCTACAGCCTGCAAGCAGCTCTCACACAGAGACACGCTGAAACTCACAGCAAGCAGGGAGAAGCTTTATCAAACACTGGATTAAGGTCAGACTTACATTTGCCTAAAAATACTTTGTCTTATTATGCTATAAGTGATCTGTATCTACAATACACAATATTCTATTGACTTTCAATACAACCTACAAGTAAAATTCTTATTCAATAATTTAAACTGCCTAAAGAAACGAATACAGCTTCAGCAGTTCCCGAGCTGCCTCTAACTTTGGCAAACATTAAAACATCAGAGAAACATTAACTTCTCATTCATTACGTTTCTCTTATGTAACATCCACCAATTTAAAGGGCTAGCTTAAGTATTGTGCTGAAACAAAACTTCAAGTTTTCAATATATAGCCTGCCATTACACTCTGTCTAGGATAACAGATGGAAATCAACATTTTAATACCTATTTCTTTTGCAAGATGTACTGAGTCTACGGTTTCATCCTTACTTGTGGGATATTATCCTTCCTAACAGGAAGTGGCAAAGAGAGCACCACAGCAGAGCTGTCTATATAGCTCCCCCCTTAACTCCGCCCCCCAGTCATTCTCTTTGCCGGCTCTAAGCAGGAAGGGTAAAGTGAAAGAGGTGATAAATCTAATTTCTCTGCAACTGACTGCTTGGAGATTGAACGCTTGATTTTATCAAAGCGGGGTTTCTCTGAGTCGGTCATAGATACCTTGATTCAGGCTTGAAAGCCTGTCACCAGGAAAATCTATCATAAGATATGGCGTAAATATCTTTTTTGGTGCGAATCCAAAGGCTACTCATGGAGTAAGATCAGGATTCCTAGGATTTTGTCCTTTCTTCAAGAGGGATTGGAGAAAGGATTCCTTAAAAGGACAGATATCTGCTTTGTCTATTCTATTGCACAAGCGTCTGGCAGATGTCCCAGATGTTCAGGCTTTTTGTCAGGCTTTAGTTAGAATCAAGCCTGTGTTTAAACCTGTTGCTCCGCCATGGAGTCTAAATTTAGTTCTTAAAGTTCTTCAGGGGGTTCCGTTTGAACCTATGCATTCCATAGATATTTATTAAGATTCTATCTTGGAAAGTTCTGTTTCTAGTTGCTATCTCTTCAGCTCGAAGAGTTTCTGAACTATCTGCATTACAATGCGACTCGTCTTATCTTGTTTTCCATGCTGATTAGGTGGTTTTGCGTACCAAACCTGGGTTCCTCCCTAAGGTTGTTACTAACAGGAATATCGATAAGGAGATTGTTGTTCCTTCTCTGTGTCCTAGTCCTTCTTCTAAGAAGGAACGTTTATTGCACAACTTGGACGTGGTTCGTGCTTTGAAGTTCTATTTGCAGGCAACCAAAGATTTTCGTCAAACATCTTCTTTGTTTGTTGTCTATTCTGGAAAATGTAGGGGTCAAAAGGCTATGGCTACCTCTCTTTCCTTTTGTCTGAAAAGCATCATCCGTCGGCCTCCTGAAAGAATTACTCCTCATCCTACTAGAGCAGTGGCTTCCACATGGGCTTTTAAAAATGATGCTTCTGTTGAACAGATTTGTAGGGCTACGACTTGGTCTTCGCTTCATACCTTTTCCAAATTTTCCAAATTTGATACTTTTGCTTCTTCGGAGGCTATTTTTGGGAGAAAGGTTTTGCAAGCAGTGGTGCCTTCCGTTTAGGCTCCTGTCTTGTCCCTCCCTTCATCCGTGTCCTAAAGCTTTGGTATTGGTATCCCACAAGTAAGGATGAAACATTGGACTCGGTACATCTTGCAAAAGAAAACAAAATTTATGCTTACCTGATAAATTTCTTTCTTTTGCGATGTACCGAGTCCACGGCCCGCCCTGTCTATCCAAGACAGATAGTATTTTTTATTGAAAACTTCATTCACCTCTGCATCGTTTCTCCTTTTTCTTCCTTGGCCTTCGGTCGAACGACTGTGGGGTGGAGTTAAGGGGGAGCTATATAGACAGCTCTGCTGTGGTGCTCTCTTTGCCACTTCCTGTTAGGAAGGATAATATCCCACAAGTAAGGATGAAACCGTGGACTCGGTACATCGCGAAAGAAAGAAATTTATCAGGTAAGCATAAATGTTGATTTCTCTCATCACCCACTGGAAGAGTGGTTTCTTCTGATAGATCTTATTGACATAGCTTTTCAATACCCATTACTGCATATTTAATTTTTTTAGTATAGTTGTTGGTTTCAAAAGGCAAAATCAGCTAATGAGAAAAATAAAGGTAAATGAGCCATTTGTAAACAATTTAATACAACATCTTTTAAAATTGGTCACGGACACATTAAATAGGATAAAGTTTACAATACACTGTTCCATTAAGTCTGTTTTGATCATTCCATACCTTTACAAGGTTTTCAATATTGAAGTTTCTTAAAGGTTAACAAGACATTTTATTTTTCTTTGATATATATATATATATATATATATATATATATATATATATTTTTTTTTTTAATTTTTATTGAGGTGAAAGACAAACAATACATAGTAACCACATACATAGGCCTCCACCCAGTGGGGGCAATTTATAAAGATGTACATTACTGTTTATACGCAGAGCATTACATAAAAAATATAAGGCATACAAGCATTTTAAGCGATAGCAGACTAATAGCCAAAAGCAACTCTAGAAACGTAATATGGTCTTAAGTGGTTAATAGACCTATGAATCGACCTCAGGTTTTAAAGTTTATGGTATATAGGACCTTTTTTTTTTTTTTTTAGGTCCTCACATCTATATCCTCTTATGTAATTCAATAACATATAGAGTCAAATATAAGCCCTTAACAATATAAACCAGTGGAGAGCTATCATGGTTTAATTTAACTACATATGGGATTGCAAAAGGTCAGGGAGCTCATTATTATAGACAATGGGGTGATGAACCTATTAACTTAGGGTCAATAGTTGCACCTTCTAGTAGGAGTCGGAATATAGAATATATCTCATAGCACGTATAACTAAACGCCCCAAACCACACTGTCCACTAAAGAAGTTGTAGAAAAATTCAAAGCGGCTTAGCTAAAATATAGCATTGTAATGTCATTGATTTTAAATTGGCATACCCAGACACCTTCATGTAGGAAAGGAAAGGAGAAAACAAAAGTATAACATGGGGGCATAATAGGCGGAAAATAACATACAGGCACAGTATATAAATAACCTTATGTGAATTTGCAGTCACACTGATCTCAGAAAAGCATCCTAGAGCAGGTACAGATGATGTATGAAACATGGCTGACACCACTGACTGTCTAATGTATACCTCAAACTCACAAAACAAAAAGAGCCAAAATATAAAGTGGAACTCTCAAAAATTTCCTTAGCTTAAATCAGCGTTAAAAGACTCTTAGATATAAAACATAGTAGTCGCCTTAGGATACCTCTCTCAGGATGTCTGTGTAAGCCTCAGTGATATCTGGACCTGTTGGGTATTTAGCAATAGCATGTCAATAAGTATAAGTGCCATATATGTGAACTATCAGTAACATGGAAAACATAGCATAAGAACTATAAGAAAATTAGGTGAAACAATATCGTTGTACATCTTTATTTATCGAGTCAGTGACTGTCATATAGACTTGTACTATGAGCAAAGTATAGTTCAAGCTGGCCTTGACAAAATGTAGGTTGTCGCAGTTCACAGCACCTAGATAAGTAAATAAAGGTGTAGGGCCATTTAGCGAGTTGGTAGAGTAGTCTAAATATATCACCCTATACCAGATCTTGTGATTTGAATCGGATGTCCAATATTCATGATCCCAAGCCACTGAAACCGTTTACAGGCACCATTCTGGGTAGCAGCCAGTCGCAGGGGTGTATCAAACTCTAGACTAATTCTCAGGTTTTCTCCCACAAGGGTCGCTTCACAAAACATGCCACCTAGCTGGAATAATTTAGTAACGCTAGCTAGAACTGTGGGTTTGTCTGCCGAGGTGTTTACCAGACATGTAGCTTGCAGATCCAGCAGTTTCCAGCTCCTCTCCAAAATGGTGCGATCAGTGCCGCTTCCCTTTTCACATTTTACAGCCAGTGCCACGCTTGCACAAGTAGCTATCCGGTTAGGTTCCATCTCTACTGAGGGACAAGAATCAGCAATCTCCTGATCTAGCGTGTTGCCAGCTAAAGACAATTTTGGCTGCTCACAAGGTAGAGTGTCTAGTTTGCCCTCAGGCACATATGGGAGGGTCGTTTGCTAAAAAACAACCGTGGTGCCTTCCGCGGGATCAGTGGGTGTCTCTTTCAGAGTCTCCTCTATGGCAGTTTGGAAAGCATCTAGGAGATTGCCCAGTCTGGATTCAATCCACACTGCATGCGCCATAAGTGCCATCAGTATCTGCACCAGAATTTTTTGAATACTCCCAGTCAGTAGCTCCTCGCAGCTCACAAATAAATAAAATGAAGAGTTAATCGAGAGTATCTATGTACTTTTTGACCCCAAGGTCTATGAGGGTATGAGTGGGAGCCGCAGTCACACAGTTCCCCGTCCGCAGGCCCGTTAAGGCCTAACTAGTCAAGGCTATGCGCTACTCGCTTAGAGAACATAGGCAGGTCTGTCAGTATCTGTTCCTTATCTCTAGCATAGAGGGTAAACCATTATTTCTTCTCAAGAGTTGAGGTTATACTGGAATAAAACCTGGTTTAATAGAATATGAGCAGGAGCTTCATTGAGACACGTCCTGCCGCTCCAAGTATAGGCTCCGCCCCCCTCTTTGATATATATTAATGGGCTTTTTAAAACCTATCACAGTTTTGTGTCTCAAGTAAGATTTTTTCTTTTGTTATGCTAGTAAAGCAATCCCTTTTCCCATACCTCACAACATTTCCAAAACAAATTCCAGGACAGGAAGGTGAGTACAATGTGTCTAGAGCTGAGAAAGGAAGGGAGGTACCATGGGCATGTCATGGGCAGAGTTAGGGAAAAGTCATTTGCAGGGCCAGGTGGAGTTGTGACCTGTGCTGGGCATATTTGTAGCTGCCCTAAAAACTAGGACATTAGTCTTGGCTGGAGAAGCTACAAGCATTATAACAGGCTGTCTTCTGAACCTATGAAAATCCCTCCCCAGAAAGGGATTTACAGAAATGACTGTTCCTCCTTTTTACACCTAAAGATAGGGCCTTTTACTTTGGCCGTGAAGAACAGGGCATACTCTGAAACTAAGAGCTAAGAATATACACCACAGATAATTCAAGTGTTGTCATGGGTTGAAATATTACAGCTATAAGACGGGCACACTAGGCTTTAGATGTGCTTTTTTTTAAATAAAACAGTTTTTGCTAATTGATTGGGATTTGACTCGTCCTGGATGCCTTGTTGGAAGGCTCCTTTTGAACCACTGAGTTAGGTTTCTTTAAGGGTTCATACCCTTAAATAATTATTCTGGTAGCCATTATAACAGCCAAAAAGACTTTTGAATATTAGTGCTCTCAATAGGAAAAAATATTTCTGGTTTTTCATAAAGATAAGGTAATGTTGAAAACAGTGCCCCTTTCCCCCCCCAAAAAAAGTTACATAAATTCCTTATCTCCCACGTTCTGAAGCAAAACTCTCTAAAACGGAACTCAGGGCGCACTGAGCTTTATGGATCTGTTTAGTTTTACCAATTTCTACTAACAGTTTATTATGAGCAGAAAGCTTCCATCCCACAGCACAGATAAAAGGGATCCCCAAATCTCAATTTATTAGAGCCCGTAGAAACTCTACAACTGACTCTGACTTTACAAATGAATCCAAAAACCTCACACAAAGAAAGGGGATATTCCAAAAAACTTATCAGTAAAAGTTTTAGATACATAAAAGACAAAACACAAGAGGAAAGCTTATTCAGTCTAGCATCTACTAAGACTTATAGATATGGAAAAGCCAAACCGACAGAGAGATATATTACACAATATAATGTAGAATGGGAAGATATAAAACACATCATGAAACGTCACTGGCATTTATTATTAATGGATGATAAACTTAGTTCCATTCTAACAACACAGCCACAAATTATTCCATGCAGAGCACCTAATCTCCGTGACAGTTTGGTACATAGTCACTATGTCCATCCCCCTGATCCAACTAATTGGTTACAAAAATCACAGATTGAACCTGGCTACTATCCTTGTAAATTATGCAAAGCATGCAATCATATTGAGCGTGCAAGGTTTTTTGTAGCAAGAAATGGCAAGGTATATAAAATCCGTGATAACATAGCCTGTAGGACTGAGGGACTTGTATATTTGGCTAAATGTAGTTGTTCCCTATTTTACGTAGGGAAAATGAAGCGCCCATTACGTGACAGAGTATTGGAACACCTTAGAGATATAGAGAATGAGGTAGATGACTCTAGCATAGCAAGGCACTTTAAATTGTTCCACAACTCAAACCCTTGTGACCTAAAAGTGATAGGCATTGAAAGGGTTAGATTAGGCATCAGAGGAGGAGACCTAGATAGAATCCTTCTGCAGCATGAAAGCAGTTGGATATTTAATCTTGATACCCTTAGTCACTTTGGCCTCAAAGAAGAATTGCATTTGGGCCATTTCCTCTAGTACTGACAAAAAATAGCAACTTATTTCTCGCAACTGTCAATCTCTCTATTTTATTTGAGTTCTCATCTGTTATAGAAATTTGAGAAATATTTTCATCTAATGTATATGTCTATAAACTGCTGTTGCACTTTGTAAATACTTTTTGTAATATGTTCTGTTATTAAGTATTTTTTCCGAATAGTTATGTTACATTTAGCAATGTTACTATTTGGTTTCATTCAGTATTCCTAAGTCAAGTTGGAACCAATATTCACCAGCATCTTTTTCCAGAGGGCTATGGATCCTCTTTAAAAAGGAGGAGTTAATAATTTGAAAATAGACACGCCCAGAAGAAGCCTTTTCAAGAGGTGAAACGATCGCTGGCATATACTTTTTACTAAGTAGGAAACTTAGTGTCCACTGCTGTTTCATGCTGAACTTTTCTAATAGGTATTTCCTATACTGCTTGCTTATTTGCGTTAGAGGTAGGAAAAGGCATTGGGCAATCTAACCCGATATCTCCACAACTTTGTTAGGCAGGGGCAACCCTGTTGTCTGGATGCGTTCGAGATACAGCACACTCCAATCGCCAAAATACACCCCCGGATTCAGATAATTAAAAGTCTCTCAATCTGTGATAGCCCATTATGGGAGCAGGCGTTAGCTGTACATTCCGACTTCTCTGCGGTTTGGATTGGTCTAGTAATACTGGCTGCCGACAGCATAAGAGATATTGCTACTCCCCTAGGGCTGTCATTCTTGGATTAAGGGACATTCAGTTACATCGTTTGGAACCATTGAACAGTCTTTAAGGGCAGGACTTTCAGGTCCCAATAGAGGACCTGAAATTGGCAGAACAAAGTTGTTAACAAGGTTGTCTCTCTCACTCAGACGACTGTACTTGGACTATCTGCTACAAAGGAGTATATCTTCTTTGTCTGCAATAGCTTTCATTTTCACTTGAGTCTTTGCTGTATCTAACGCTCTTTAGTCTGTATAATAAGTGGCTAAGTTGTATAAATCTCCTTATGTAAGAATGTTTATACAGAACATACACTTAACATTATTGTAAATTGTTTTTCACTGACCAATAGTGTTTTTTGTTCACTAAATAATTGGATATACCTCCATAAGTGATTAAAACTGGTCTTATATATGACAAGAGTGCTGTTTGGGATCTCTTTTTTTCTTTTCTTTTTAAATATCCTCTGTTTTGTTTTACCCCAGGAGAGAATATGCTATCCTTCTCACTAGCACCACATAGCTCTTCTTACAGAATATTGCCCTCTCATCTCTCTCTCTTGTCCTGGTGCAGCTTCTTCCACAAGCTGGTCTTCAGCTATACTCTACCTCTTGATGTGCTTCTCTCATTCCACAGGTCACTGGCTGAGCTTGTTTAAGTAATTTGTGTTATTTTTATTATCCTAAGTACCATATATGTTGATTGTTGTGCAATCAGCCCATTTAATAAATTAATATGATGTTGAGTTATGAAAACTACTTTTTTATGTAGATCTTTACAAAGTATATTCATTTTTTTGTAATGTAGTTAAAAGCACATATGTGCAGCACTGAATAATTTGTTTCGGATTAATCATTCAGAACGAATATTCTATAAAATTAGTTTTTCAGAATATTTGTTTGCCGCACTATTTGGTATTTGTATCTTTTAAAACAAAACGGATACTCAATATTCTGTATTATTTACGTTTGTTTTTTTAAATGAATGTAAATACTCTTTTACTGCAGGTGAACAAGTATAACCTGTAGTTTTCTGCTTACCTGTAACTCGCTGAGGGAGCTGCACTAATCCAGTAGAAGACTTAGTGCTGCAGATCCCAATGACAGCACTAAAGGACCTTTTCCTTTAACACAGGCTCTGTGATCCACTGCACTAAGCCTCCTATTAGCGTGACCCTGGACCATGTCAAGAAGAATCGGGATTAGCGCGGCTCCCGAGCATGCTATAGATCAGTGTTTCCTCAAGTACACCCAGACAGGCCAGGTTTTCATTATAGCTAAAATAGAGCACAGGTGAAATAATCAGCTAATCAGTAACCATGGTTACTAACTTGCTCTCACCCATCAGCTAATTATTTTACCTGTGCTCTAGTTCAGCTATAATATAAACCTGGCCTGTTAGGGGTATTTGAGGACCGTGGTTGAGAAACACTGATATAGGTTAAGTATTTTACCCTTTAAAGCAAATTTACAGTAAACAAATATATACTAACACATTTCATTAGTATATATTTGTTTTGTTTAAATTAGTTTTCACATTCATTTGAATATTCATATTTTCAGTACAAATATGCCTCTGTAACAAGACAAATGCATGTCTGGTAAATACCTTGTAATTACAACATTTTTCTAAAATCATCAAATACATTAACATATCAGCAGAGTCTTCATGGAAACAAATTGCTTTTCAGTGGTCAGACTCTTCTCACGACTTTCCTTATTCGGAGGAGCCAATCTGGAATTGAGTTTGGAAAAGAAAGGGGTCACTACTGTTTTTGTAACTCCTGCAGAGAAGATAAGATTGCAATCTACAAATTAGGGATAGATACAGTATGTAGTAAGGTTAAAGGGGCAAGAAAACCTATTATAATTCAGATAGAGCATTACATTTTATACAGCTTTTCCAATTTACTTCTATTATTTAATTTGCTATGTTCTCTTGGTATCTTTTGTTGAAAAGCATAGCTAGGTAGCCTCAGGAGCTGGGACATAGCTGCTGATTGGTGACTGCAAATATCTGCCTGTTGTCATTGGCTTACAGATGTCTACAGCTTGCTCCCAGTAGTGCATTGCTGCACCTTCAATAAAGGACACCAAGAAAATTAAGCAAAATTGATAATTGAACTAAATGGGAAAGTTGTTTAAAATTGTATGCTATATCTGAATCTTGAAACAGAAAAAAATGTGGGTTTCATGTCCCTATATGCTTGTAAAGTCTGGCTTGTGTATGTGTGTATATATATATATATATATATATATATACACACACACATACATGTCTATATGTCTCTATATATATATATATATATATATATACACACACACATACATGTCTATATGTCTATATATATATATATATATATATATACACATACATGTCTATATAAATATATATGTCTATATATGTATACATATGTATTTATGTGTATGTCTGCAAATACATATATATATATATATATATATATATATATATATATATAAATAAAGTAGCTCTGTAGATGGAGGGCACTCACAGGACTTATAGAAAATGTAATCTTTATTTACAACATCGGTTTCACATCAAAGAATGTCGACGTTTCGGCCCATCTAGAGGCCTTCTTCAAGACAATTCATCATCTTAAAGGGACACTGAACCCAAATTTTTTCTTTCATGATTCAGATAGAGCATGCACTTTTAAGCAACTTTCTAATTTCCTTCTATTATCAATTATTCTTCCTTCTCTTGCTATCTTTATTTGAAAAAGAAGGCATCTAAGCTAAGGAGCCAGCAAATGTTTGGTTTCAAAACCATGGACAGCACTGTTTTATTGGTGCTGTCCAATCAGCAAGGACAACCCAGGTTGTTCACCAAAAATGGGCCGGCATCTAAACTTGCATTCTTGCTTTTCAAATAAACATACCAAGAGAATGAAGAAAAATTGATAATAGGAGTAAATTAGAAAGTTGCTTAAAATTACATGCTCTATCTGAATCACAAAAGAAATTTGGGTACAGTGTCCCTTTAACGACCAATTTATTAGCCTTCATGACAACAAAATGGAATAAAAAAATCTTGTATGATAACTGCCTTGTTTATGTCACTTCCCTATCTCTCATTCACAGCTCCAACATGAAGTTAGACTTGTGTTGCTGGGCTTGAGTCTAACCTCATGTTGGAGCTGTGAATGAGAGATAGGGAAGTGACATAAACAAGGCAGTTATCATACAAGATTTTTTTATTCCATTTTGTTGTCATGAAGGCTAATAAATTGGTCGTTAAGATTATGAATTGTCTTGAAGAAGGCCTCTAGATGGGCCGAAATGTCGACTTTCTTTGATGTGAAACTGATGTTGTAAATAAAGATTACATTTTCTATAAGTCCTGTGAGTGCCCTCCATCTACAGAGCTATTTTATATTTCAATTTGAGGATTGCATCCAGGCTTTGGCTACATACGTGTGGAAGGATGCTAGGCCACCGGCTACATAATACATATATATATATATATATATGGCTTTTTCTAACACCTGATGCCTCATATCTTTGAGCCTTTATAACTTTTTTTTGCGCAATTTTAATTATTTTTATCAGACAGTGTTATTATGAGGGGGTAACTGTACTGTTCTCTGTATTTATGATGTGTTTTGTGACACTTTTTTGTTTTGCAAAACAGTTAACTAGATCTCTGAGGACTCGTTATCCCAACAAGTGTTAACTTGAATTGCACTCAAGTGATTGCATTTACGTTCAATTTGTAATACAAGAGCTAAACCCGACACAACATAAACCTCTTTTCACTTGTGCGTAACTGTTAGCACGTCACTCCTAATCTGGCTCAAAAGGGGAAAAAGGCATGAATTATATGAGAAAATGTTACCAGTAGGCAATATATGCCAAGGAAAAAGAGGGATAATTGTGCTTTATGTTAAAGGACCATTATAATAACAAAAATTGCTAATAGAGTCAAGTACAGTGTCTGCTCAGGACCAGCAGTTCTCTGTGGCTCCAATTTTGTACTTTAACTATGAGTTTAACCCCTTTGTTGGGGTTAAACACATAGTATCGCAGGGTTCCAAACTGACTTTTGGAGGAGATAACAAGGTGTGAAGTTGCTTGAAAAGTAAGTGTATGTAAAAATGGATCAGAATGGCTTCAAATTTTAAGACCCAGCAAAAAGCTACTTTGCATATATCTTGTGGTAAATGAAAATAGATACCATTGTGTTGACTGTTATGAATAAGGCCATTATGGAACATAAAACAAAAAAAAATACATGTTAAAAATCAATTGTCCCCTGAAACAGAGGACAGAATCATCTACAGAAGCAGTTCATACTTGTATTCAAGGTTAAGCAAAGAGCTTTTTTTTTGTCTTGAAAATCAAATAACCAAAATTTCACAAAGGACTCATCAATATTTCTAGGGGAATTGTTTGCAAGCAAGTGCATGAAGTTCCATTTTCAGTCTTGTACATAAGGTACAAAATAGTTACAAGAGTTCCTTGTACAATAACTAGAGAATTGTTTCTAACTACAGCATCTGACAACACGCTTGAGATGAATTTTCAGAGTCAGTAAGTTTTGTGGCCTTTAAATGATTGCTTGAGCACAGCTTGTCCTGTGGAATTGGCAAGACTCACATATCTTGTACGCTTTTGGCATAATTTCAAATTTAATGCAAAGTTGATGCAATTTATTGCCAGTCTAAAAGTCATGATATAATTGATGGTAGGTACTATATAAAAGTCATAAACCCTTAAACCTCTTCATCTCTGTGTTACTTTTATATATGGGGAGCACACGTTGATCAAGTAATCAACCCCATTTAAATAACAAGGAAAATAAAATGTCATTTTCTTTTTGACATGTTTTCAAATTATGCATTTAAAAGGGCTTATTTAAATATGCAGCTTAAAGGGACACTGTACTGGGAAAAAATATATCTGTCAGGCATATAAAAAGAGCAGCTCAATTGTAAACAGTTTCTTTTTAGGAGGAAAAAGTCAGGGTTTTTTTTTAAACTGAAATTAAAGGGACATTAAACCCAAAAATGTTCTTTCATGATTCAGATAAAGAATACAGTTTTAAACAACTCTCCAATTTACTTCTATCATCTAATTTTCTTCATTCTTTAGATAGACTTTGTTGAAGAAATAGCAATGCACATGGCTGAGCCAATCACATGAGGCATCTATGTGCAACCAACATTCAGCAGCTGTTGAGCATATCTAGATATGCTTTTCATGAAAGGATATCAAGAGAATGAAGCAAATTAGATAATAGAAGTAAATTAGAAAGTTGTTTACATGCTCTTTCTAAATCATGAAAGACAAAATATGGGTTTCATGTCCCTTTAATACAGCTGTATCACTTGTTTACTTCCCCTTAATGCACACTAGCTGACATATACTTTCTGTTTATTACCATGGGTTTATAGGTACTCACAGTTAAAGGGGACATTGTATACCCCTCCCTCTAATTATGGGTGCTGCCATTTTGGATTCTAGGTTTCACTACAGGTATCCGAAGGAGAGTTGCTACACATGTGCAAACACCTCAGCACTGAAATGTGGTGAAATCTAGCTTTCAACATGGATGCACCCGTGACTAGAGGGAGGTAGGTAATAATCTCAATTCTATGCATATAAAAAGGTATTTAGTTATTAAATGTATTTTATAATGTTCACTGAACATTAGTATGAAGGGCATAACTGCTACTTGTATATTTGCTTAATTTGAAGCAGTTTTTACTTAAAGTAGTACTGTATCCTAGCAATAAAATTGACTTGTGTCTTGCATCACATGAGTCATAGAGCAAATTTAGAGCTCTGGTTAACTGTTATGCTCAACTAAAATGTTGCACAAAAAAAAACATCAAAATTATATTTAAAAGTACAGTTACACTTATAACTGTCTAATAAAAATGGTTTAAAAAAATTACCTAAAAAAGTTATAAGGATATTTAAAGATATGACATAACCAATATAACATAAAAATATAAATTGTGGTGATTCAAAAAGTCCCAAGTGATAAAGAATGGCCTATAGGATTATGATATCCTTATCAAGTGTCCGATAAAATGTCCTGTGTCCTGGGTGTCCATGTAGGTCCTGGTATGAATAATCAAAAAATATGTCCAAAGTTCCAGATAGTAAAAATAAAAAAATAATAAAAATAAAAATAAAGTGTATAATGTGAAAAAATGTGGAAAAAAGATCCAAAGTGGTTAATCAAAAATCCAATGGATTCAGTAGAAAGTGGTACCTGTGAAAACAAAAATCACATAGTGCAGAAACGCTAATTCAAATGTAAACTTAATTGGAGATAGGCTTACCCTATATTTAGACTTGAGCAGTGACTACTTCTAACATATATATCGACGCGTTTCGGCCCCAAACCAGGCCTTCCTCAAGATGTCAACTGCTAGTAATAACATGGCTTAAATAGCCTATAATGACCATTAAGAATACATGTAGTTTCCCACCTCAGATTGCCATTACATATGTCATAAAAGCCCTAGAATGCCTTTAGACAAAATGGTGAGCATTCATGCTTATTACTAGGTCACTTCCGGTATCGGACACATTTTTTAGATTGAATTCTAAAACTAAAGTTACAAATCTTTGTGATGTAAATTACTCATAATGTTCATTGTCACTAAATGTAACATAAGGGTCTAGATCATTAATCCATATTCGGATATTAGATTCTGTAAGAGACATTACGTCACTTCCGGGTGACACGTCACTTCCGGTTTGCTGGATTGTGTGTAATCTCCAGAAACGGCTATGTCATTGTAGCTGGTAGTGTGTTAGAATTCTGGGAAATGTAGTTTTCATGAGTAATTATTTATTAGGGGTGTTATTAGAAAATTGAATTATTGTCAGTATATCTATGTATATATATATATTGAAGGCTAATATTCATTATTATTATGCTCAAGTCTAGAATACAAATAGTTAAAAATCTTTGAATAAATAAAATTAAGTTAACTCCAATATAAAGGATTCTCCATATCGGTGGGAAGAATTAATCTATATATACCACTAAAACAATAAATTATATAGATAAAGTATTATATCGAAATACAGTAATATATGACAATGTTTTGTAAAATAGGAAAAATAAGACATAATACAATTATAAAAATTATACAAATTAATACAGTTACAAAAATTGATACAGTTATAAAAAACAGATATAATTGATAAAAATAGATATCATTATAAAAATGGTACAACTTTAAACATATTACATAAAATGCATTTAATAAAATGTTTTTTAATAAAATACATTTGGATAAAGTGTGTACTAAGCGGTGGGGAGGTATCATATTTTATTGCTGAATTTTGGATACTACTTCAATCATAAAAACTGGACAATAAGCCATAACTAAATTATAAATATTTGTAACATAAATAACTTAGTTAAAAAGATAACTTAGTTAAAAAGATGGAAAACTTCAAAATTACCATTAAGGCCCTGCGGGTATATACTATCTGCGTAGAAGATCCATTTTGCCTCGGCTTGCAGCAATCTTTTACCATAATCTCCCCTCTCCATTACTTTGGTACTTTACATATAGCCATATACTTGAGACTCATATTTTTGCCTCCATGTTTATCTTGAAAATGTTTATATAGTGGGACATCGTCTCTATTATGTTTAATGGCTAACAGGTGTTCCCTAATCCTGTCTTTGACACTCCATGTTGTCTGTCCAACATATTGGAGGCCACAGTTACATTCTATCAGGTAAATTACCCCTTATCCTGACAACAAATGATATAAATAATCTTGAAAACCTCTTTGCTAATACTGGATTTGAATGTGTCACCCTTGATACCATGCTGGCATGCTTTACACCATCCACAGTGGATGAAGCCTTTTAGTCTCTCCCCTTTGATATTAGTCTCAAAAAAATTATTTTCTCTTTTTTGTAGACTTGGTGCTAGCCTTGTTTTGAGGTTTTCAGATCTGTGGTAAAAAAAAATTAGGGACATTGCTTAGTTTTTCACCTATTATATTGTCTTGTTTCAATAAGTACCAATTATTCTTAACTATGCGTTTAATTAGAATGTGATTTTCACTGTATTTTGTAATCAGTGGCATTCTCACTTAATTTGTTCTTATTTTTGTTTTTATAGACCAAAATAGATTATCGGTCTATTGTGTTGACAGTTTTAATGGTATTCTCCAGCACATCTTCTGAATATCCTCTTTCCAAAAATCTATTTTTTAAAAGACTCAACTGTTCCTACCACTTTCCTGCCTTTGTGCAATTTCTCTTAACTCTTAGTAATTGTCCCTTTGGTATATTAGGTTTCCAAGTGTGATGATCGCAGCTTGATAGGTGAATATAATTATTACAATCAACTTTTTTTAAAAAAGGTGGAGGTTTCAATTTTACCATTTTCTATCTCTATAGAAAGGTCTAAAAACATTATCGCCTAGATTTAGAGTTTGGCGGTAGCCGTCAAAACCAGCGTTAGGGGGTCCTAACACTGGTTTTTACCACGCGCTGGTATTTGGAGTCAGTCATTAAAGGGTCTAACGCTCACTTTGCAGCCACGACTTTTCCATACCGCAGATCCCTCTACGCCAATTGCGTATCCTATCTTTTCAATGGGATCTTTCTAACGCCGGTATTTAGAGTCGTGGCTGAAGTGAGCGTTAGAAATCTAACAACAAAACTCCAGCCGCAGAAAAAAACAGGAGTTAAGAGCTTTTTGGGCTAATGCCGGTTCATAAAGCTCTTAACTACTGTGCTCTAAAGTACACTAACACCCATAAACTACCTATGTACCCCTAAACCGAGGTCCCCCCACATCGCCGCCACTATAATACATTTTTTTTTGCTGCCGACCGGACCTCACCGCTACTCTAATAAATGTATTAACCCCAAAAGCTAAGTCTAACCCTAACACTAACACCCCCCTAAGTTAAATGTAATTTAAAGCTAACGAAATAAATTAACTCATATTAAATAAATTATTCCTATTTAAATCTAAATACTTACCTGTAAAATAAACCCTAATATAGCTACAATATAAATTATAATTATATTGTAGCTATTTTAGGATTAATATTTATTTTACAGGCAACTTTGTAATTATTTTAACCAGGTACAATAGCTATTAAATAGTTAATAACTATTTAATAGCTACCTAGTTAAAATAATTACAAAATTACCTGTAAAATAAATCCTAACCTAAGTTACAATTAAACCTAACACTACACTATCAATAAATAAATTAAATAAAATACCTACAATTATCTACAATTAAGCCTAACACTACACTATCAATAAATTAATTAAATACAATACCTACAAATAAATACAATGAAATAAACTAACTAAAGTACAAAAAATAAAAAAGAACTAAGTTACAAAAAATAAAAAAATATTTACAAACATTAGAAAAATATTACAACAATTTTAAACTAATTACACCTACGCTAAGCCCCCTAATAAAATAACAAAGCCCCCCAAAATAAAAAAATGCCCTACCCTATTCTAAAATTAAAATAGAAAAGCTCTTTTACCTTACCAGCCTTTAAAAGGGCCATTTGCGGGGCATGCCCAAAGAATTCAGCTCTTTTGCCTGGAAAAAAACATACAATACCCCCCCACCAACATTACAACCCACCACCCACATACCCCTAATCTAACCCAAACCCCCCTTAAATAAACCTAACACTAAGCCCCTGAAGATCTTCCTACCTTATCTTCACCACACCGGGTATCACACCAATCCGTCCTGGCTCCGATGTCTTGATCCAAGCCCAAGCGGGGGCTGAAGACATCCATCCTCCGGCTGAAGTTTTGATCCAAGCGGGCAGAAGAGTACATCCAGACCGGCAAACATCTTCATCCAGGCGGCATCTTCTATGTTCTTCCATCCGATGACGAACGGCTGATCTTCAAGACCTCCAGCGCAGATCCATCCTCTTCTTCCGACGACTAGACGACAAATGAAGGTTCCTTTAAGGGACGTCATCCAAGATGGTGTCCCTCGAATTCCGATTGGCTGATAGGATTCTATCAGCCAATCTGAATTAAGGTAGGAAAATTCTGATTTGCTGATGGAATCAGCCAATCAGTTTCAAGTTCAATCCGATTGGCTGATCCAATCAGCCAATCAGATTGAGCTTGCATTCTATTGGCTGTTCCGATCAGCCAATAGAATTTGAGCTCAATCTGATTGGCTGATCCAATCAGCCAATCGGATTGAACTTGAATCTGATTGGCTGATCCCATCAGCCAATCAGAATTTTCCTACCTTAATTCCAATTGGCTGATAGAATCCTATCAGCCAATCGGAATTCGAGGGACGCCATCTGGATGACGTCCCTTAAAGGAACCTTCATTCGTCATCTAGTCGTCGGAAGAAGAGGATGGATCCGCGCTGGAGGCCTTGAAGATCAGCCGTTCGTCATCGGATGCCACCTGGATGAAGATGTTTGCCGGTCTGGATGCCCTCTTCTGCCCGCTTGGATCAAAACTTCAGCCGGAGGATGGATGTCTTCAGCCCCCGCTTGGGCTTGGATCAAGACATCGGAGCCAGGACGGATCGGTGTGATACCCGGTGTGGTGAAGATAAGGTAGGAAGATCTTCAGGGGCTTAGTGTTAGGTTTATTTAAGGGGCGGTTTCGGTTAGATTAGGGGTATGTGGGTGGTGGGTTGTAATGTTGGGGGGGGGGTATTGTATGTTTTTTTTCCAGGCAAACGAGCTGAATTCTTTGGGGCATGCCCCGCAAATGGCCCTTTTAAGCCTGGTAAGGTAAAAGAGCTTTTCTATTTTAATTTTAGAATAGGGTAGGGCATTTTTTTATTTTGGGGGCTTTGTTATTTTATTAGGGGGCTTAGAGTAGGTGTAATTAGTTTAAAATTGTTGTAATATTTTTCTAATGTTTGTAAATATTTTTTTATTTTTTGTAACTTAGTTCTTTTTTATTTTTTGTACTTTAGTTAGTTTATTTAATTGTATTTATTGTAGGTATTGTATTTAATTTATTTATTGATAGTGTAGTGTTAGGTTTAATTGTAGTTAATTGTAGGTATTTTATTTAATTTATTTATTGATAGTGTAGTGTTAGGTTTAATTGTAACTTAGGTTAGGATTTATTTTACAGGTAATTTTGTAATTATTTTAACTAGGTAGCTATTAAATAGTTATTAACTATTTAAAAGCTATTGTACCTGGTTAAAATAAATACAAAGTTGCCTGTAAAATAAATATTAATCCTTTAATAGCTACAATATAATTATTATTTATATTGTAGCTATATTAGGGATTTATTTTACAGGTAAGTATTTAGCTTTAAATAGGGAATACTTTATTTAATAAGAGTTAATTTATTTCGTTAGATTTAAATTATATTTTATTTAGGGGGGTGTTAGGGTTATGGGTTAGACTAGCTTTAGGGGTTAATACATTTATTAGAGTAGTGGCAAGGTCCGGTCTGCAGATTAGGGGTTAATACTTGAAGTTAGGTGTCAGCGATGTTAGGGAGGGCAGATTAGGGGTTAATACTATTTCTTATAGGGTTATTGAGGAGGGAGTGAGGCGGATTAGGGGTTAATAACTTTATTATAGTAGCGGTGAGGTCCGGTCGGCATGATTAGGGGTTAATAATTGTAGGTAGCTGGCGGCGACGTTGTGGGGGGCAGATTAGGGGTTAATAAAAATAATATAGAGGTCAGCGGTGTTAGGGGCAGCAGATTAGGGGTACATAACTATAATGTAGGTTGCGGCGGTGTACGGAGCAGCAGATTAGGGGTTAAAAATAATATGCAGGGGTCAGCGATAGCAGGGGCGGCAGATTAGGGGTTAATAAGTATAAGGTTAGGGGTGTTTAGACTTGGGTACATGTTAGGGTGTTAGGTGGCAGACTTAGAAACTGTTTCCCCATAGGAAACAATGGGGCTGCGTTAAGAGCTGAACGCTGCTTTTTTGCAGGTGTTAGTTTTTTTTTCAGCTCAAACTGTCCCATTGTTTCCTATGGGGGAATCGTGCACGAGCACGTTTTTGAAGCTGGCCGCGTCCGTAAGCACCGCTGGTATCGAGAGTTGCAGTGGCGGTAAATTATGCTCTATGCTCCTTTTTTGGAGCCTAACGCACTGAAAACGCAGCCATTCTGTGAACTCTAAATACCAGCGGTATTTAAAAGGTGGCGGGGGAAAAAAAAGCATGCGTTAGCTACATGGGTCATTACCGACAAAACTCTAAATCTAGCCGTTAGTTAGTATGGCTAAATTCATAGGTGAACTGAGGTTTTGTTTGTTTTTGTTCATCATCTCTAGTGCAAATTTTAAGTCTTCCTCTGTGCCATGCCATATCATAGAGTACTAGATCCGTGCTAGCTGGGCATGAGTCAAAAAATATGGTCTCCCATTTACCCATATATAAGTTTTGCATAGCTAGGCGCGAATCTGGTCCCCATCGCCGTACCCCACAGTTGTTTATTAAAACTTGTTATCAAAATTAAATATATAATGGGGTTAAAATGTATAAAATACCTTCCATAATAAAATATTTTTTTCCTCTGCCATTGTATTATCTTTGCTAAGAAAATATTGCACAGCCTCTATCCCTTTTTTGTGGGGTATATACTCGTATAGTAGGGACGTCACATCACAAGTTACTAAAATACATTTTCATCCCAAGTTATTCTATTTAATATATTCAGCGACTGTGTGGAGTCCCTTAAGGTATGAGGATAAAGTGCTAACATATTTTTTGTAATTTTTTATCAATATATTTGTGATAATTTACCTTGTTATAGATCAAATTCCCAAAATGATTGGTCTGCCTGGGGGATTGATGAGTGTTATGTGTATCTTCGGCAGATAGTAGAAGATAGGGATTTTGGGTATTCAATTTTCAAATATCTGTATTCTTTCTCGTTTAGAACCCCATTCTGTTTAGTCCCTTCTAATAATCTATATAGTTCTTCCTTAAATCTAATTGTTGGATCTCTCTCTTAGAATTTTGTAAGTTTTGGAATCTCCCAATATTCTTTTAGATTCAATCTTATAAGCTTCCTTGTCTAGGAACACAATTCCTCCCCTCTTATTGGCTGGTTTAATTAGCACAATATTTATTGTTTTCTAGACCTTTAAGGATTTTGTTTCTTCCTTTGAGAGGTTGTGTCTATATTTATTGATTTTTCTGGGGTTTAAGTTTTTTAATTTCGTCACTTAACCACACTTACAAATGTCTCAATAGACCCCACCTTTATGTGATTTAGGGTAGAAGGTCGATTTGGGCTTAAGATATGTATGGTATAATTTTACTCTCTTGCAAATTTTTATCTTATATAGTTCTAGCAGTATTATCCATCTTTGTTGATTTTCTACTGCTGTTTTTAGGAAATACCTCTTTAGAGGTCATTTCCTCACCATTTTCCTAAAATTATATATTCAGGTTTGTATAAGCATAGTGTTTGGGGTGCTTGATATCAGGGTTAGGTCTTTCTCTTTGCTTAGACTTCCTCTCTTTTTTATGTTTTATGCTTGCGCCCCCCCTTCCTCCCCTTTTTTGTTGTGGGGTATCGTGGGTTTCTTAAAGCCCATTTTCCTTGTTGTGTGACAACGGAGAGTGCCTTCTTTGCTGTTGTGAATATTATTCTGATTAAAAGTGCACCCCGGGAGGCTCTCTTGGTTATTGAGTGCTGGTTCCCTATCTTGCATTAGTGTATATATATATATATATATAAATATATCTACCGGCCCCTGGGACATGTCCAGCTAAAATTTACCGGGCCTTGAGGTCACTTTGGTTGAGAACCACTGGTCTATAAAGAACAAAATAAGAACAAATTAAGGGAGAGAATAGCATGAGATGCGTTGTGCCACTGATTACAAAATACAGTGAAAATTGCATTCTAATTGAATGCATAGTTAACACCCTTAACAACCGAGGACGTGCAGGGGTACATCCTCAAAAAAAAAGGCAGTTAACTAGCCTGAGGATGTACCCTGCACGTCCTCGGTGTGGGAAAGCAGCTGGAAGCGATCCTGCTCGCTTCCAGCTGCTTTCCTGGTTATTGCAGTGATGCCTCGATATGGAGGCATCCTGCAATAACTTTTTAAGCCATCCGGTGCAGAGAGAGCCACTCTGTGGCCCTCTCTGCACCGAGATCAGTGGCTTACTTTGTTGGTGGGTGGGAGCCGGTGTGGGAGACAGGTGGCTGCCATCGTTTGGCCCTGGTGATGTGAGGGGGGCAGGATCATGATCGGGGATGACCAAGGTGTGCATCTGATGTGCGCAAGTGCACTGGGAGGTGCGGGGGCGGGTGCATGCACAGGAAGGGAGCAGGTGGGAACCGCTACCACTACAGAAAGAAAGTTTAATAAAAGTGCTACAAAAAGGGGGAATAAAAGTTTTAATAAAATAAATCAATCAGAGTGGTAGGGGTTGGGTCTGTGGGGGGGGGAGCTACACTACAGGTAAAAAAACCCCCAAAAACAAATAAAAACATTAATTTCTGCTAACTGCTGCCAGTACCCAAGGAGGCCCCCAATAATGCAGAGGGGGAGGTTTAGAGGGAGCTGTTTTTTTTGGTGGGGGGGGAATCAGGGAGGGTTGGTGGGCTATGGGGATCCTACACATCAGCAGATTTTTAATATGCTAAAAAAAAAAAAATATTTTAGGTACAGCAGACTTTCTGCCAGTACGTAAGATGGCGGGGACAATTATGGGGTGGGGGAGGAAGAGGGAGTGTTTGGGAGGGATCAGTGGGGTTGGGATGTGTCAGTGGGGAGGCTGATCTCTACACTAAAGCTAAAATTAACCCTGCAAGCTCCCTACAAACTACCTATTAACCCCTTCAATGCTAGCCATAATACACATGTGATGTGCAGCAGTATTTAGCAGCCTTCTAATTACCAAAAAGCAACGCCAAAGTCATATATGTCTGCTATTTCTGAACAAAGGGGATCCCAGAGAAGCATTTACAATCATTTGTGCCATAATTGCACAAGCTGTTTGTAAATAATATCAGTGAGAAACCTAAAATTGTGAAAAATGTTGCGTTTTTTTTTAATTTGATCGCATTTGGAGGTGAAATGGTGGCATGAATATACCAAAATGGGCCTAGATCAATACTTGGGGTTGTCTACTACACTAAACCAAATCTAAAATTAACCCTAGAAGCTCCCTACATGCTCAATCAAGGTGTGCTCAATCAAGGTGTAAGGGTTGGTCTGTGGGGGGGGGGGGGAGCTACACTACAGAAAAAAAAACAAAAAAAAAAAAAACATTTATTTCTGCAAACTGCTGCCAGTACCCAAGATGGCCCCAAATAATGCAGAGGGGGAGGTTTAGAGAGCTGTTTTTTTGGTGGTGGGGGGGATCAGGGAGGTTGGGGGCTATGGGGATCCTGACCAGCATCAGCATATTTTAATATGCTAAAAAAAATTAAAAAAAAAAATATTTTAGTTCTAGCAGACTTTCTGCCAGTACGTAAGATGGCGGGGACAATTATGGGTGGGGGAGGAAAGGTGAGTTGTTTGGGAGGGATCAGGGGGTGGGATGTGTCAGGTGGGAGGGCTGATCTTCTACCAGCTAAAAGCTAAAATTAACCCTGCAAGCTCCCTACAAACTACCTAATTAACCCCTTCACTGCTAGCCATAATACACATGTATGTGCAGCAGTATTTAGCGGCCTTCTAATTACCAAAAGCAATGCCAAAGTCATTATGTCTGCTATTTCTGAACAAAGGGGATCCCAGAGAAGCATTACAACCATTTGTGCCATAATTGCAAAAGCTGTTTTATAAATAATATCAGTGAGAAACCTAAAATTGTGAAAATGTTGCGTTTTTTTTAATTTGGATCGCATTTGGAGGTGAAATGGTGCATGAATATACCAAAATGGGCCTAGATCATACTTGGGTGTTCTACTACATCTAAACTAAGATCTAAAATTAACCCTAGAAGCTCCCTACATGGCTCCCTAATTAACCCCTTCACTGCTGAGCATAATACACGTGTGGTGCGCAGTGGCATTTAGCAGCCTTCTAATTACCAAAAAGCAAAGCCAAGCCATATTTGTCTGCTATGTATGAACAAAGAGGATCCCAGAGAAGCATTTACAACCATTTATGCTATAATTGCATAAGTTGGTTTTTAAATAATTTCAGTGAGAAACCTAAATTTGTGAAAACAAATTGTGAAAAAGTGAACCATTTTTTATTTGATCGCAGTATGGCGTGAAATGTAGGCATGAAATATACCAAAATGGGCCTAGATCAATACTTTGGGATGTCTTCTAAAAAAATATATACATGTCCAATGGATATTCATGGATTCCTGAAAGATATTAGTGTTCCAATGTAACTAGCTCTAATTTTGAAAAAAGTGGTTTGGAAATAGCAAAGTGCTACTTGTATTATGGACCTATAACTTGCAAAAAAGCAAAGAACATGTAAACAATGGGTATTTCTAAACTCAGGACAAAATTTAGAAACTATTTAGGCATGGTTTTTTTTGGTGGTTGGAGATATGTAACAGATTTTGGGGGGTCAAAGTTAGGAAAACGTGTTTTTTTTTTTCAATTTTTCCTCATATTTTATACTTTTTTTATAGTAAATTATAAGATATGATGAAAATAATGCTATCTTTGGAAATTCCATATAAATGGCAGAAAAACGGTATATAATATTTGTGGGTACAGTAAATGAGTAAGAGGAAAATTACAGCTAAACACAAACGCCGCAAAATGTAAAAATAGCCTTGTCCCAAACAGGACTGAAAATGGGAAAAGTGCTGTGGTCATTAAAGGGTTAAGAATAATTGGTACTTGAATCAAGAACAATATAATAGGTGAAAAACTAAGCAATGTCGCTAAATTTATTTACCGCATATCTGAAAACCTCAAAACAAGGCTAGCACCAAGTCTACAAAAAAACACAAAAGAAATTATTTGAGACTAATATCAAAGGTGAGAGACTAAAAAGGCTTCTTCCCCTGTGGATGGTGTAAAGCATGCCAGCATGGTATCAAGGGTGACACATTCAAATCCAATATTAGCAAAGAGGTTTTCAAGATTAATGATATCATTTGTTGTCAGGATAAGGGGGTAATTTACCTGATAGAATTTGGCTGTGGCCTCCAATATGTTGGGCAGACAACACAGAGTATCAAAGACAGGATTAGGGAACACCTGTTAGCCATTAAACATAATAGAGATGATGTCCCACTGTATAAACATTTTCAAAATAAACATGGAGGCAAAAATATAAGTCTCAAATATATGGCTATATGTAAAGTACCAAAACAATGGAGAGGGGGAGATTATAGTAAAAGACTGCTGCAAGCCGAGGCAAAATTGATCTTTTACATAGATAGTATATACCCACAGGGCCTTAATGGTGATTTTGCAGTTTTCCATCTTTTTAACTAAGTTATCTTTTTAACTAAGTTATTTATAAGTTACAAATATTTCTAATTTATTTATGGCTTATTGTCCAGTTTTTATGATCAAAATAGTATCCAAAATTCAGCAATAAAATATGATACCACCCCACCATTTAGTTTGCACTTTATCCAAATGTATTTTATTAAAAAACATTGTATTAAATGCATTTTATGTAATATGTTTAAAATTGTACCCTTTTTATAATATCTATTTTTATAATGATATCTATTTTTATCAATTGTATCTGTTTTTATAACTGTATCAATTTTTATAACTGTATTCATTTTTATAATTTTTATAATTGTATTATGTCTTATTGTTCCTATTTTACAAAACATTGCCATATATTACTGTATTTCGATATAATACTTTATCAATATAATTTATTGTTTTAGTGGTATATATAGATTAATTTTTCACACCGATATGGATAATCCTTTATATTGGAGTTAACTTAATTTTATTTATTGAATGATTTTTTAACTATTTGTATTCTAATCTTGACTCGAGTATACTAATAATGAATATTAGCCTTTAATATATATATATATATATATATATATATATATATATATACATATATATATTGACAATGATTTGATTTTCTAATAACACCCCTAATAAATAATTACTCATGAAAACTACATTTCCCAGAATTCTAACACACTACCGGCTACGATGACATAGCCGGAACGGAAATGATGCACAATCCAACAAACTGGAAGTGACGTAATGTCTCTTACAGAATCTAATATCCGAATATGGATTAATGATCTAAACCCTTATGTTACATTTAGTGACTATGAACATTATGAGTAATTTACATCACAAAGATTTGTAACTTTAGTTTTAGAATTCAATCTAAAAAATGTGTCTGATTTAAGCCATGTTATTACTAGCAGTTGACATCTTGAGAAAGACCTGGTTTGGGGCCGAAACGCGTCGATATATACATTAGAAGTAGTCACTGCTCAAGTCTAAATATAGGGTAAGCCTATCTCCAATTAAGTTTACATTTGAATTAGCTTTATTGCACTATGTGATTTTTGTTTTCACAGGTTCCACTTTCTACTGAATCCATTGGATTTTTTATTAACCATTTTGGATCTTTTTTCCACTTTTTTCACATTATACACTTTATTTTTATTATTTTGTATTTTTACTACCTGGAAATTTGGACATTTTTTTTATTATTCATACCAGGACCGACTTTGACACACAGGACACAGAAATTTTTTATAGGACACTTGGTAAGGATATTATAATCCTCTAGGACATTCTTTATCACTTGGGACTTTTTGAATCACCACAATTAATATTTGTATGTTATATTGGTTATGTTCTCTTACTTTTGAGGGCTAACTTACTCTATTATTTTTAATGTGTATAAGGTACCCTATTAGATGTGTATGTTATAATAAATTTATTTTTAATCACAGTTTTTCATATTTTCAGGTGTTAGAAAAAAAGGCATGCAAATAGAGATGCATACATACACGTCTAACTATATATATATATATATATATATATATATATATTAATATTTATGTGCATATAGATGTATTTTTATTTGTATATATGTCATTACAAGTAAAAGGACAGTTTTTATGGTGTATCCCTAAGTATATACAAAAAAATTGCTCCCCATTCCAGTGTCCGGGTCTTATGTAAAGAATTCCCTCACCCCTGTAATGGCATGTTCAAACTTTGCCACCAAGTAGACTATGCAATCATCCAATATTCCCGTCCTTCCTGAGTCTGCCATCAGAGGTTATTCGCTATAACATCCAGAGAATCTGTAAGCCATACAGGCTGAGAAATTACTCATCAAAGCATCCACTGCTGCCTCCGGGTCGTTACCTTTATCTGCAATTCAGCCAGCTGTGCTTGGCTCCAAGGAGATGACGTTAGACGTGACATTACAGAGGAAGAAGGAGGGGTGAGGGTTATCTTTGCCCCCGGTGTTTGCAAATCCCTGGGGAAACCAAGACTAAAACTGGTTAGGAGAATGCTAAAAATAAGAAAATAGTCCCGCTGGATTTGAAGATAAATATTCCGACTTAGATAGTTGTAATAATGATCTATCCCTTGCTGAGACCTCTATGCCTCTTCTGTATAAGAAGATACAATCACTGCAGACAATCTTTGTCAGATAGCTGAACTCACCAATACCTGTCAATCCACAAAGTTGCTTTATTCTGAATATTAGGTTACAGCAGATAATGAATACAGCAGATGAATGAATGGTTAAAGTATTTTGTGGTCAAAAGATGATACTGATCGTAGCTTGCAATGTATTAACATGAGTGCTTGTTACATGAGGCTGTTAGCTGCAGCCATGACACAGGAAAACATCATAAAACTACAAGGGCGGAGTAATACACAAAAAGGAAATGCATAGTAAGGTCAGAGGTAAGACATTCTAGAAAACAGGAGCATTACCAAAAAAGGGTCGGTAGATGGCAGTACAGAACAAACACAGGGAAGCCTAGAAAACAATGGCATAAAAATATATGATTTCTTAACTATAACAACATGAACATAACAGAGGCTATGTAATATTCTATGCCTCATTGAGGCAGCACACTCCACGTCTGGCATAATAAATGTCACTATTTAAATCATAACGGAAGTTATGCATAACAATGTAATTTGCAGAGATGTCTTGAAGATCTGAAAGAGATAAGGAGAACATTCATATAATGCAAGAACAACTATAATATAAGACTTCAAGTTGTGTCAATTAAAGTTCAAGATACTTCCTTCTTGAAGTCACAGGAAGAATCCAATAGCATACATAAGTAATTTCAGTCTCCAAGGGGCAAAAGCAAGGTAAGTTCCGTGATCGGTCTGATGAAAGTTTTATAGTCCCTTGTCTTGCAACTTTCACCTCCACCTTACGCACCTTACCATCATCACTAGGAATGCTCTTTACATGGGCCATTCGATTATTTCAGCTTGCTGGTCCTTGAGGAGAACAAGATCTCCAACCTTGATGTTAGGGTTCAGATGTTGACATTTCCTGCATCCTTGCAGAGTAGAGAGACACTCCATCTTCCAATGATTCCAATGATTCCATAAGCAGTTGGCAAGGTGTTATACTCGCTTCCACTGATTGTAGCACAGATTTCCTGTTTTAAAGTCTCCAGGGGGAACAGGAACAGACCCAAGCTTTTGGGTAAGGAGAGTAGCTGGAGAGAGGAGAGTTGGGACCTCTGGAGCTACAGAAACTGGAACAAGTGGTCTTGAATTGATTATGGCAGATGCTTCTGCCAGGAAGGTGGTTAGAATCTCATGGGTGAGTCTTGTGGATTTCAAGTCCATAAGCATGGAGTCCAGTATTTTACGTGTGATGCCTATCATTCTCTCCCAGGAGCCACCCATATGGGAAGAATGAGGAGGATTGAAAATCCATGTACAGCCCTTTTCAGCTAAAAGGTCTTGAATTGGCCTAGAGTTGAGATGTAGCTCTCGACAGGCTCCAACGAAATTAGTTCCACAGTCAGATCTTAATATTTTGACTGGTCCTCTGATGGCAAGAAATCGCCTTAGAGCATTTATGAAGCTTGAGGCATCCATATTTTCTATTACTTCAATGTGTACTGCACGCACACTCATGCAAGTGAACAGCACTGCCCATTGTTTGCTATTTGCTTGGCCACCGGAGTCGAACACTACCCTGATTTGTTTTGGCTTATGTGGATGATACACTCCGAAGAAAGGCAGGTACCAGCACTCTTGGAGTTGTTGAAGTGGTGGAGCTGGCTCGGAATGATCATTGTCAAAGAATGGGTTCAGGTTAGCTATATGACTGTTTTTTGGAATGCATTTACTTTCTGAGCCAAAGACATCCTGTTGGAGGAATTCAGCAGGAATTCAGGGCCTATTAACCAAGAAGAATTTGCAAAGACACTTGCAGACACTGGCCTGATGGCATGATCTGCAGGATTCATTTCAGATGGAACATAATGCCATTGATTGGGCTTAGATGATTTCCTGTCTTCAACTGACAAGGCTATTTTGTTTTCATCACTTGTAGTACAAAACACTGTGGTACCCGGATTGTCATCACAAAGGATAGGAGTAACATCAGGTATTTGGATGATGTCAGGAGGCTTCTCCCTTACTTCATGATGGCGAGAGCACTGTTTGAAGTGGGATGCACGTCCATTTTCTGATATGTAAGTTTTGAAGGAGTGGATCTCAGATGACGTACGCATACTATTCAAGCATACATCGCCCACTATCACCCAGCCTAGATCAAGTCTTTGTGCATAAGGGGCATTGTCAGGTCCATTGCACTGCTTGCATACTTTATGTACTCTGAGAATGTCTCTTCCTAGCAGGACCAAGATTTCAGCATTCATGTCCATTGCCGGAATCTCATCAACAAGGTGCCTTAAGTGAGGATGGTGATAGGCAGCCTCTGGAGTAGGAATCTCTTCCCTTTCACCTGGCATCTGGTCACACTCGACTAATGTTGGTAGGGGTATGCCTTCATTTCCTTTGATATGATAGACCATGAATCCATTGGCCCTTCTGCCAAAGGCCTCTACACGACCAGAACAGTTTCTGAGAGTATACGGTGTTGCATTACCCTCTATGCCGAAGATCTCAAAGAATTTAGGCTTAACCAGGGATCTGTTGCTCTGTTCATCTATTATAGCATACATTCTAGCAACTTTCTCAGGTTGATCCTGTGGGTAAATCTTGACTAGACATACCTTGGCACAGCATTTGTAGTCTAAGCCTTCTCCACAGACTTCTGTGCATGCAGAGGAAACACTCGCTGTGACTGGAGCAAGACTTTGTTGCTCCCCGCCATGAATTGAGACAGGGGTGAAGTCAGTTAGCTGCTGTGGGTTGTCTGGAAGTGGAGTAGGATGCATAGCTGTAACGTGTCTGTCGCTACTGCATTCTGTGCACTTTATAACATCTTTACAGTCTTTAGCAAAGTGACCATAAGAAGCACAACACCTATAGCATACTCCAAGTTTCTGGAGAATCTCCCTGCGCTCTTTTAAAGTCTTTGCCCTAAGCCCACGACATTTCTTAAGAGGGTGAGGCTTCCTGTGAATAGGGCACTGATGATTAGGGTCTTTATCTCTCTCGCCCGAGTCACTCTGGTTTGCAGGAGAGGATACGGGTGATGAGATGTCTGTCCTTTTAACAGATATTGCTCTATTAAAGTCTTTACGTTTAGCTGCCGTGTTATCATACCTTGATGAAGTTGGTAAGGATGATGAAGCAGGCAAGTTGGGTTCGCAGAAGCTGAAGCTGGGATCGTTTCTCATCCAGGCTTGATCGCTGATGTACCTGCAAAAGTATGAAAATGGAGGAAATGATACGTTATAGTCTCTTTTGTATCTTGAGCCCTGTTGTGCCCATTTCTCTTGCAGGTTATATGGCAGTTTAGACACCACAGGATTGACACCATGAGCAGTGTCCAGAAAGCATAGTCCAGGTAGATGTGGGTCTGTCTTTGCCAACTCTAGCTCCATGAGGAGGTCACTTAATTCTTGGAGCTTGCGATAGTCTTTGTTTCCTATTTTTGGGAAGTTTTGCAGTCTCTTGAACAGAGCGCTTTCTATGGCTTCAGAGCTACCATAGGCTTGCTCAAGTCTTGCCCATGCACCAACAAGGCCTGCATCTGGGTGGTCAACATGTACTGTTCTCAGTCTTTTAACACGATCTGCAGATTCCGGCCCCAGCCACTTTATGAGCAAATCAAGTTCCTCCTTGGTTGTAAGGTCGAGATCAGCGGTAGCAGCCTTGAAGGTTGATCTCCAGGCCCTGTAGCTCTCTGGACAGTCATCAAACCTTGAGAGGCTTGTGTTAATGAGCTCACGGCGTATCATGTATCTGGCAAAGTCAGTCAAGTCTGATTTCTCACTCTTTGGTGCCAAAGTAACTTGAGGAACCCCTTGGGTGTGAAAGTTCTTTGGTGAAGAGGGGTGAAGTTTACCAGGATAGAATGATGTTGCAAGAGCATTCAACTGTGGTGTAGTCTCTAAGGCTTCTGCTAGCTGTGGCTTGAGCTGCGGCTTGTCACTGGAAGTCACCTTATTGTCAGCGGGAGGTGATGCGGTTTGCTGCTTAGATGCACTTGTGTTGTGGATTTGAAGAGGCTCAGGCATTTGGTGCTGAGAGGTCTCTGTGTTGAGATTGAGAACGATGGTGTTAGTAGTAGGCACAGGAGATGACTCTGTATCGTTGCAAATATTATGCTTTAGCACGTATTTACTAGTGCGTTCAACTGGGTCTTCCAGATCTGCTGGCATATGGCAATCTGAATTAGTACTTTCTCCCATTGCTTGTTCAAGGACTTTCAGCCTTGCTAGGGTTGCTGCTTCTTTCTTTTGCATTTGCAAAACCTTTATTTGGGAATCCACCTCTGCTTGCTGGGCAGCCATTTGTGCTTCCTGGGCAGCCCTTTGTGCTTTCATTTCTGCTTGCTGGGCAGCCATTTGTGCTTCCTGGGCAGCCATTTGTGCTTCCTGGGCAGCCCTTTGTGCTTTGCTTTGGGCTTCCATTTCTGCTTCCCTTCTGATAAAGGAGCTTTGCACTTTATTTGATTCTGCATCAGCACGGGCCTCTATTAGCTTGTCGCTTAATGTTGAACTTCTGGAGCGAGAGGATCTAGAAGAACGTGCGGTGAGCTTAGTTGATGTGGATCTATGAGATCTGGTCTCCTGCAGTTGAGCAATGCGGAACTCTGCCTTTTCTTTAGCCATTTGCATAGAGATCTCTATGTTGGTCCAGTGCATCAGTCCTAGTCAGTTCTGCTGAAGAGTCTTCTATATTAAAGTCCTGTAAGAAGGCTGTGTATTTTGCAGACAGCCGCTGGTAGCGTTCATATGCAGCAGATAGGTGATCTATAGAGTCTCTCAATTTGGCTGGTTGATCATTAAAGTGTGACAAAACTGACATGCATTGTGAAATTCTGTCCCATAGGTCTGACAGATTGCTGGAGAACTCATCTCTAGTGAATTCACAGTTTTCTCTGAGTTTATGTGTCGGTTTTATTGTACGTTTGGGTCTTACACTCTGTTCAGCAATATCTGCAGGATCTGCTCCCTGTACGTCTGTGGGTTCAGAGGCATGATGTATCTGCGTAGGTTCGGCTATAAAAGAGTGCTCAGAGCCTTGTCTAGACATTTTTTCAAGTTTTGCAAAAAATAATACTGTCTCTTTAAGAAGACAAACAGCAGCTTAGACAGGTGGGGTAACAGTTCAATGCAGAGAAACAGTTTTCAACATTCAGATGAAGTGCAGTAAACTTGTGCGACATGTGCTTTCACAAGATGGCGGATGACCCTGAGCTTGATTGCAGATTAAACACACACATATACATAGCAGGCTGTAGGAATTCTATACATCTTTTGACTATTCTGACTCAGATAGTTGTAATAATGATCTATCCCTTGCTGAGACCTCTATGCCTGGCCTGTATAAGAAGATACAATCACTGCAGACAATCTTTGTCAGATAGCTGAACTCACCAATACCTGTCAATCCACAAAGTTGCTTTATTCTGAATATCAGGTTACAGCAGATAATGAATACAGCAGATGAATGAATGGTTAAAGTATTTTGCGGTCAAAAGATGATACTGATCATAGCTTGCAATGTATTAACATGAGTGCTTGTTACATGAGGCTGTTAGCTGCAGCCATGACACAGGAAAACATCATAAAACTACAAGGGCGGTGTAATACACAAAAAGGAAATGCATAGTAAGGTCAGAGGTAAGACATTCTAGAAAACAGGAGCATTACCAAAAAAGGGTCGGTAGATGGCAGTACAGAACAAACACAGGGAAGCCTAGAAAACAATGGCATAAAAATATATGATTTCTTAACTATAACAACATGAACATAACAGAGGCTATGTAATATTCTATGCCTCATTGAGGCAGCACAATAAAACTTTTCTTTATTTCCAAAAAAAAAGGTAAAAACAACAATTGGAAGGAACCCTTCCATTTGTTGTTTTTACCTTTTTTTGGAAATAAAGAAAAGTTTTATTTCAAATCCAGCGGGACTATCTTCTTATTTTTTGTATATGTATTTACAGACATACAGTATATACACAAATAAATACATATGTATACATATATAAACATAAAAATCGCTTCAGTCTTGAGAAAGGAAGATATTCTTCCGAAAGCTTGTCATCTTATAAATGTATAGTTAGTCCAATAAAAAAATATCATTGCTCAATGCAATACTCTTGTTATTTTGATATATAAACTTATATATATAAGTGCATTGGAGCACTTTGCAGTTATGATGCTGAAACCATATAAAAATATTTTTTATGCAATATTCATATTTAATAAAGTGTTTTTACCTCTGTACTGTAAATATTTTACATTCAATGTTCTTCACATAAGGGAATATGTTCTAAGTATTGTTAAATAGATTCCTATATCTGTATACATTTATAGCTATTCCTATATATAATCATATAGATAAATAGGTATAGATATATATATATATTTAAATATACAAATATTAGTAAGGGAGTGCTAATCAAAGCTAAGGAGTCCCAGGGGATAATAAATAAATATAATACTCTGTTCTTATTTTCTGGCTACCTTAGGGAAGGGTTAGCCTGTACGGTAGCTTAGGAGTCCAATACTTAGTTTTGTGTTAATATAGATATATATTTTACCAAAAGAACATCTGATATACTATAGAAATATGCATTTCAGAATAAATAGAACATATTCTTCTATGTGAAGAGCATTGGAATGTGAAGTATTAATATTTCATGTCGGGTTAGCGTACTTGAGAAAAAGGGATCAGGATTGTGTGCGAGTAACTGTGTGAGTTCCCCCCCCCACACACTTTTCATGCTTCATTGACTTATATGAGGGAATACGTTAATGTGGTTGCTATATTCAAAGCTCAGCTTTTTGCGCCAGCGAAATCTTTTAACTTTCAACTTGTAATACACGCGATACCTGACACGTGCAAAAAAACACCAGTCTAGCGGAGTTAACGCCCATGCGGGAGTGCAAACTACAGATCTACTCCTAATCTACCCCCATATGGAGTACTGAGTGCATTTATGAAAGTGATTTGGGGACTTGAATACCCTCCAAACTATCTCAGTTAAAAACATTCCTAGAGATATCAAAAACAATATTCATTTAGAAATGAATCTGCAAATTGTCTTTCTTAATGGGAAGAGGTTTTAACTAAAGTTATTTTATGTTAATTAGTAATTTGATTAAATTTAGGGAAGCACTTGTATTAAAGAGTAGTACCAAGATTTGAATAGCTTTAAAATAACAAAGATTATAATGAATGTAATAAAAAATATTATAGAGAGGACCAATAAATTCCATGAAAATGTGGTAAAATCAAAGGCTACAAAAATGAAATAGAAACAATGTGAACTACAAAAATGGATTTGTTTATCATTTGAATAGAATAAAAACATTAAAAGTAACAGATTAATCTAATACACAAACTAATACCGAAGGGGTGGATAACATTCATAAAATAGAGGAAGAAAATATAATAATTACAGCAATACATTTCTGTCAAATTGTTATTCCAATAGAAAGAACTCATCAGAATGATAGGACATAAGGTATTTAGGGACTGAATATTCAAACACATATAAATAATAAGATATACAAATAGTTTTGTATCATATTACAGATAAGAAGATGACTATGGGGTCAATTTATTAAATGTCGACAGTGAATCATGTCAGCTCAACATTGCTAAACATAGGCTGTCGGCATTTAACATTGCACAAGCCAATCAGCCGCTAGCATGGGTAGTCGATCATCACGATCGTATCTTATTGGGTGCAGTCCACCACCTAAAAGGTAATGGAAAAGTTAAGGAGCAGCGGTCTTTCAACACTACTGCTTGTTTAACTCCTCTAAATTGCCTTCTATTATATTAATCTTATTATGGGTTTGTTTGAACATTTATCCATTTGCCCTTGTGTTTAGGATTAAGCCTGATAATTTGTTGCCCATATATTGACAATATGATTCTAATTTGGAATCGTGATATTATTTTTGCATGTTGTTTATATATAATGTGGGAAAAGCAAAGGCAACTCCTCTAAGTTGATGTCTTCTTTAAAATATAGAAAAAAAAATATTTTGTCACTGTAGAAATGAAGTGTTCTTACTTGCGATTCTTTATATGGGGTATATGTAATTGATTGCATTTGTAGGGTCCTTTATACAGGCCTCACTAGTAGGAAGTTACAGTTACGTACCCTTTTGGGAGAATATTTTTAAATAGCAAAAAACCCTTTAAATTGCACGGGGAGGATGACTGAGTCATTGGGGCCTAGTTATCAAGCCGTCAACCTCAAATACGCTGGAATTCCGCATTGTATTTGTGGCGAGGCTGATACGCCTTAGTTATCAAAGGCTCGAGACCGGCAAAAGTAGAATTTTGTGACGTAAGCATCGATCCGCCGGACTCAGTCCGACACAGATCGATTCTTACGTCACTCCAGATGTTCCGCACACAAGTGCGGCACATTCTCACTACTTTTGCTAGTTATCAAAAAACTAGCAGGTACGCTCGGCACTTTTACGGCCCAGCGTACCTGGTTTTCAATCCGCCACCCCTGGAGGCGGCGGATCCCATAGGAATCAATGGGAGTCTGACCATAGCGAAAGTACAAGTTCGCTGCTGACAGACATCCCATTGATTTCTATGGGAGCTGTCTACACCTAACACCCTAACATGTACCCCGAGTCTAAACACCACTAATCTGTCCCCCCTACACCGCCGCAACTAAATAAAGTTATTACCCCCTAAACCGCCGCTCCCGGAGCCCACCGCAAGCTACTCTATACATATTAACCCCTAAACCACTGCTCCCGGAGCCCACCGCAACTATAATAAATGTATTAACCCCTAAACCCGCCGCTCCCTGAACCCGCCGCAACCTATATTAAATGTATTAACCCCTATCCTGCCCCCCCTACACCGTCGCCACCTATAATAAATTTATTAACCCCTAATCTGCCCCCCCTACACCATCGCCACCTATAATAAATTTATTAACCCCTATCCTGCCCCCCACTACGCCGCCGCCACTGTAATAAAATTATTAACCCCTAAACCTAAGTCTAACCCTAACCCTAACGCCCCCCTAACTTAAATATTAATTAAATAAATCTAAATAAATTAACTCTTATTAACTAAATGAATCCTATTTAAAACTAAATACTTACCTTTAAAATAAACCCTAATATAGCTACAATATAAATAATAATTATATTCTAGCTATCTTAGGATTTATATTTATTTTACAGGTACCTTTCAATTTATTTTAACTAGGTACAATAGCTATTAAATAGTTATTAACTATTTAATAGCTTACCTAGCTAAAATAAAGAGAAATATACCTGTTTAATAAATCCTAACCTAAGTTACAATTACACCTAACACTACACTATACTTTAATAAATTATTCCTATTTAAAAATAAATACTTACCTGTAAAATAAACCCGAAGATAGCTACAATATAATTAATAATTATATTATAGCTATCTTAGGATTTATATTTATTTTACAGGTAACTTTGTATTTATTTTAGCTAGTTAGAATAGTTATTAAATAGTTATTAACTATTTAATAACTACCTAGCTAAAAGAAATACAAAATTACCTGTAAAATAAATCCTAACTTAAGTTACAATTAAACCTAATACTACACTATCATTAAATTAATT
The DNA here is from genome assembly GCF_027579735.1 of Bombina bombina. Classification (NCBI taxonomy): domain Eukaryota; kingdom Metazoa; phylum Chordata; class Amphibia; order Anura; family Bombinatoridae; genus Bombina; species Bombina bombina. The sequence goes on from NC_069508.1 coordinate 124,362,421, forward strand.
AAATAAACTACCTACAAATAACTACAATTAAATACAATTACATAAACAAAAAATAAAAAAGCTAACCTACAAAAAATAAAAAAATAAGTTACAAACATGTTAAAAATATTACAACAATTTTAAGATACTTACACCTAATCTAAGCCCCCTAATAAAATAACAAACCCCCCCAAAATAAAAAAATGCCCTACCCTATTCTAAATTAAATAAATTTCAAAGCTCTTTTGCCTTACCAGCCCTTAAAAGGGCCATTTGTGGGGCATGCCCCAAAGAAAACAGCTCTTTTGCCTGTAAAAGAAAAATACAACCCCCCCCCCAACATTTAAACCCACCACCCACATACCCCTAATCTAACCCAAAACCCCCATACAAAAACCTAACACTAATCCCCTGAAGATCATCCTACCTTTAGTTGTCTTCACTCAGCCGAGCCACCAATGGAACTGAAGAGGACATCCGGAGCGGAAGAAGTTAATCCTCCAAGCGGCGCTGAAGAAATCTTCCATCCGATGAAGTCATCATCCAGGTGGCGCTGAAGAAAAGTCTTCGATCCGGCCGATGTCATCTTCAAAGAGGCGCTGAAGAGGTCTTCTATCCGGGCGAAGTCATCTTCCAAGCCGGGTCTTGAATCTTCCTTCCGCCGACGCGAAACCACCTTCTTCACCGACGGACTACGACGAATGACGGCTCCTTTAAGGGACGCCATCCAAGATGGCGTCCACTCAATTCCGATTGGCTGATAGGATTCTATCAGCCAATCGGAATTAAGGTAGGAAAATTCTGATTGGCTGATGGAATCAGCTAATCAGATTCAAGTTCAATCCGATTGGCTGATCCAATCAGCCAATCAGATTGAGCTCGCATTCTATTGGCTGATCGGAACAGCCAATAGAATGCGAGCTCAATCTGATTGGCTGATTCCATCAGCCAATCAGATTTTTCCTACCTTAATTCCGATTGGCTGATAGAATCCTATCAGCCAATCGGAATTGAGGGGACGCCATCTTGGATGACGTCCCTTAAAGGAGCCGTCATTCATCGTAGTCCATCGGTGAAGAAGGTGGTTCCGCGTCGGCGGAAGGAAGATTCAAGACCCGGCTTGGAAGATGACTTCGCCCGGATAGAAGACCTCTTCAGCGCCTCTTTGAAGATGACATCGGACGGATCGAAGACTTTTCTTCAGCGCCGCCTGGATGATGACTTCATCGGATGGAAGATTTCTTCAGCGCCGCTTGGAGGATTAACTTCTTCCGCTCCTGATGTCCTCTTCAGTTCCATCGGTGGCTCGGCTGAGTGAAGACAACTAAAGGTAGGATGATCTTCAGGGGATTAGTGTTAGGTTTTTGTAAGGGGGGTTTGGGTTAGATTAGGGGTATGTGGGTGGTGGGTTTTAATGTTGGGGGGGGTATTATTTTTCTTTTACAGGCAAAAGAGCTGTTTTCTTTGGGGCATGCCCCCACAAATGGCCCTTTTAAGGGCTGGTAAGGTAAAAGAGCTTTGAAATTTATTTAATTTAGAATAGGGTAGGGCATTTTTTTTATATGGGGGGGGGGGTTTGTTATTTTATTAGGGGGCTTAGATTAGGTGTAAGTATCTTAAAATTGTTGTAATATTTTTAACATGTTTGTAACTTATTTTTTTATTTTTTGTAACTTAGCTTTTTTTATTTTTTGTACTTTAGTTAGTTTATGCAATTGTATTTAATTGTAGTTATTTGTAGGTAGTTTATTTAATTAATTTAATGATAGTGTAGTATTAGGTTTAATTGTAACTTAAGTTAGGATTTATTTTACAGGTAATTTTGTATTTCTTTTAGCTAGGTAGTTATTAAATAGTTAATAACTATTTAATAACTATTCTAACTAGCTAAAATAAATACAAAGTTACCTGTAAAATAAATATAAATCCTAAGATAGCTATAATATAATTATTAATTATATTGTAGCTATCTTCGGGTTTATTTTACAGGTAAGTATTTATTTTTAAATAGGAATAATTTATTAAAGTATAGTGTAGTGTTAGGTGTAATTGTAACTTAGGTTAGGATTTATTTAACAGGTACATTTCTCTTTATTTTAGCTAGGTAAGCTATTAAATAGTTAATAACTATTTAATAGCTATTGTACCTAGTTAAAATAAATTGAAAGGTACCTGTAAAATAAATATAAATCCTAAGATAGCTAGAATATAATTATTATTTATATTGTAGCTATATTAGGGTTTATTTTAAAGGTAAGTATTTAGTTTTAAATAGGATTCATTTAGTTAATAAGAGTTAATTTATTTAGATTTATTTAATTAATATTTAAGTTAGGGGGGCGTTAGGGTTAGACTTAGGTTTAGGGGTTAATAATTTTATTACAGTGGCGGCGGTGTAGTGGGGGGCAGATTAGGGGTTAATAAATTTATTATAGGTGGCGACAGTGTAGGGGGGGCAGGATAGGGGTTAATAGGTTTAATATAGGTTGCGGCGGGTTCAGGGAGCGGCGGTTTAGGGGTTAAACTATTTATTTAGTTGCGGAGAGGTGCAGGATCAGCAGGATAGGGGTTAATAATTTTATAATAGAGGGCGACGGTGTAGGGGGGACAGGATAGGGGTTACTAGGTATACTGTAGGTGGCAGCGGTGTCCGGGAGCGGCGGTTTAGGGGTTAATACATTTATAAGAGTTGCGGCAGGGTCTAGGAGCGGCGGTTTAGGGGTTAATACATTTATAAGAGTTGCGGCAGGGTCTAGGAGCGGCGGTTTAGGGGTTAGTAACTTTATTGAGTTGCGGGAGGCTCCGGGGGCGCCGGTATAGGGGGTAGAACAGTGTAGTTTAGTGTGAGTGCTTAGTGACAGGCTAGCAATAAAGCTGGGAAAAAGACGAAGGGCAGCAAGATCGGATGAGTGATAACTGTCACAGTCCGTTGCTCATTGCCCCGCGGCTTTTTGACAGCTTTATTTGATAACTTAGGCGTATTTTTTCAGGTCCGCGGCGGCGATGTGAGGCGAGCTTAGGCGGGCGTATTGGGCCGGCGAAGCCAGAAAAGTAGACAGGTTGATAACTACCCCCCATTGTGTACAAAGGCATTCTGGTAATCACATATTTTTTTAAATTATTTTTATAGAGAATATTCCCATATTTTTGTTATAAAATGTTTAGTTAGACTCCAATAAGGAGAGAACTTCTGGACATTCAAATTAAAATAAATATTTGCACCCCAGGGTACAAATAAAAATTATCTGTGTTATTGACCAGGACATTAGATCAGTCTGTAAAAGTAATTTGGTCCCAGATATAATTGATTAAAGCTGTGTCTTTAGTCTTAAAACCATGCTTTTACTTTAATTAAAGGCAAAGGTCTCTATGGAGCACACAGGTCAAAAATGTCACGATCGTTTGGTATGACATAAACAAATAATCATTACCAACTTTTTTTTCTAGGTTGTGTTTTCAACACATATAAGTTGGGATTGTTTTTAATACATCAACTTTTTATATAATTTGTATAACATTAGACAGTATTACTGTGATTCAAATTAAATAACTATGGCAACAAACTTATTTTTGTGCTAAATTGCTAATGTGTCATTTCTCAACAGGAAGAAGACAAATTAATGAAACATGATTTTACAAGAGACTAAGAAGTAAATTCACCCAGTTTCTCTTGTTATACAAACTTTCTTATATGCTAAACATATCATGTCATCTGCTAGGATATGGTTTAAACAATTTTATTTAGTGTTTAGACAAAGTTTCTGTGGTTAAGCTGAACATGACAGACTTATCTTAAACACTTTCTTTGAAATATCTTCACTTTCTTTAACACTTCTAGCTGTTTACATTAAGTATATATATATATATATATATATATATATATATATATATATATATAATAAAAAAGGTTTTTTTTCAACTGAATAATAAAAAAACATTTAAAGTTTTATGTCTCTTTGATAAAGTAAAAAAAAAATGAAATATTAAATTAACTCTAGATAACCCAACACAACAGTAACAAAAAACCCCTAGGACCCTAATGATATTTAATTTTTATCATTTCAACCTCCTGAAACCCCAACCAAAACAAATCATTAACCTCAATGAATCCCAAACTTCAGTAAACCATTAACTGCAATTACCCAGAGATCCCCAACACAGCAATAATCATTTATAGGAAACAATGGTGGAATGAAATTGGTGGGGTAGTTCAGGCGATGAAGTTTGTTTAGAGATGGGATAATTATGTTATAGGAGTATAGATTTTTAGAGGGCTCAAGGTAATGTTAATTGCACTGGGGGGGCTCTGTAATCAGTATTCTTTATTGTTAAGGGTTAGTTTACATTGGAGTCTAGGTGATTTCAGTTAAAGGGACAGTCTACACCAGAATATTTATTGGTTTAAAAGATAGATAATCCCTTTATTACCCATTACCTAGTTTTGCATAACCAACACAGTTATATTAATACACTTTTTTACCTCTGTGATTATCTTGTATCTAAGCATCTGCAAACTGCCCGTTATTTCAGTTCTTTTGACAGACTTGCATTTAAGCCAATCTGTGCGGGCTCCTAGGAACTCCAGGTGCATGAGCACAGTGTTATCTACATGAAACACATGAACTTACACCCTCTAGTGGTGAAAAACTGTCAAAATACCCTGAGCTAAGAGGCGGCCTTCAAGGGCTTAGAAATTAGCATATGAACCTCCTAGATTTAGCTTTCAACTAAGAATACCAAGAGAACAAAGCAAAATTGGTGATAGAAGTAAATTGGAAAATTGTTTAAAATTACATGTCCTATCTGAATAATGAAAGTTTGTTTAATATTAAATTAATTCTAGATAACAACACAATAGTAACAAAAAAAAACCTAGGACCCTAATGATATTTAATTTTTATCATTTCAACCTCCTGAAACCCAAACCAAAACAAATCATTAACCTCAATGAATCCCAAACTTCAATAAACCATTAACTCCAATTACCCAGAGATCCCCAGCACAGCAACAATGGTGGGATGAAATTGGTGGGGTAGTTAAGGTGATGAAGTTTGTTTAGAGAAGGGATAATTATGTTAAATGAGTATAGATTTTTAGAGGGCTCATGGTAAAGTTAATTGCACTGGGGGGCTCTGTAATCAGTATTATTTATTGTTAAGGGTTAGTTTACATTGGGGTCTAGGTGATTTCAGTTAAAGGGACAGTCTACACCAGAATATTTATTGGTTAAAAGATAGATAATCCCTTTATTACCCATTACCTAGTTTTGCATAACCAATACAGTTATATTAATACACTTTTTACCTCTGTGATTATCTTGTATCCAAGCATCTGCAAACTGCCCCTTATTTCAGTTCTTTTGACAGATTTGCAATTAAGCCAATCAGTACGGGCTCCTAAGAACTCCAGGTGCATGAGCACAGTGTTATCTATATGAAACACATGAGCTTACAGCCTCTAGTGGTGAAAATCTGTCAACTAAGAATACCAAGAGAACAATGCAAAATTGGTGATAGAAGTAAATTGGAAAATTGTTTAAAAATTACATGCCCTAGCCGAATAATGAAAGTTTGGTTTGGACTAGACTGTTCCATTGTTTTATTGTGCCATGTTTTCAGGTTATTTGCAGTAAAGGTTTAACATAGGAGTATGGATTTTTTAGGGGGCTCATGGTAAACATCAAATGCAGTGGGAGTCTCTGCAATCAGTATTAGTTCTTCCTATTAAGGGTTAGTTCATTTTAGGTTCTAGGTGATTGAGTTAAGATTTTTTGCATCAGGAGTCACAGTATGTTTGTCCTTTAAGGTTTAACTGCAGTTGGGGGTTGGAGAGGGACTTGGGGGGGGGTGATAGTTATGTTGCATTGTGGTGCAGTTGTTATTTTATATTTATGGAGCAATATTCTTGGTTCTTATTTAACATAATGAAAATACCAGCTTTATAGGTAAAGGCATACATCTGATATATATATTATATATATATATATATATATATATATATATATATGTGTGTGTGTGTGTGCATATATGTGTATTTTATGTGTTTATATTTTTATATATGACGGAACAATGGGGGTGATAGACTTGGTCAACACAGGGTTGCCAAAAACCTTTAATTTGTAAAAAAAAACGCAATATCTGCAAAGCACAATGAACTGAAATGCCTGTACTTGGGTCAGAAATTCCCTGAGAGTTTATTGCTATGATTGGCTCTCATGGGCATTATATTGAGATCAAGGTTCCAGTTTGAAAGTCTATTTATTTTACATTTATGGATTTACACAAGTGCAGTGACTCTATGGGGTAGAATTATCAATGTGCGGATCTGGCTGATTGCTTTCCGCCACCTCAGAGGTGGCGGATGAGTTAAGGAGCAGTGGTCTCAAGACCGCTGCTTCTTAATTCCTGATTCTGGCGAGCCTTAAGGCGCGGTGATGAATAAGATGGTTGACAGCTTACTAAATCTGCCCCTATGTATAATATACGGTTATATAAGATAGATGCAGCTCCAAATTGCAAATGTATTCTGCAAAGGAATGAAATAATTGTGTGAATCAAACTTTGTAGATCATTTTAAATGAAAAAATCCATATGTTTAAACTTGGGGTTGATTTAGCTAAACTAAATATTTAATTGGAGATCAATAAACCCAACAGAGTAATTTTGACATTGGGAACAATCATAGAAAACATTTAAACAATATTAACTAGCAGGGTTGTTAAAAACGAAATTCTACCATGTTAATAAAAGAATAAATAAAAATTAAAGTATAAACAATATTAATTACTGGATGCAAAGAGCATGGCATTTAGTGGCAGTACAATAAGTTGGGTTGAAGTGAAAAGTCAACAGATAGAAAGCTTCCTTTGAATGGAGCATCTACTTCACTTGTCAAGTGGAAGATATATTGGAATGATTTTAAATGACATCTAACCTACAAAATTGGATGACGGACAGCAATGACAATGGTTAAGATAATAGTTAATCCCAAGACAGGTTATTTGAAAGACATGGTTTCAAAGTGTTTTTTGATTAAACATGTTTTTTTTTGTGTGGATTGCCTGTACCCTTTCTCTGACATGGAAGATAAAGTGAACTCACTGGAAGACATTCAAGAACCAGAGACCATGGAAGCCACATAAAAGTGATATTGTTACAAAAAACAATCAGTTAAAAAGACACTGAATGTAAAACGAATATAAAGAAAGGTGATTGTAAAAAAAGAAAATAGGTGATAGCATTTATTTTGTTAAATAAAACAAGTAAACAGAGGTTAATCATTTAAAAAATATTCATAATATATTTTTCGACTTGCTTACATAATATTCTAAATAAGATATGTATGGTGAATGGATGGATGACACATATATAATATATATAATATATATATATATATATATAATATATATATATATAATATATATATATATATATATATATTATATACCAAACTAACAAAGGTAAGTTCAGCACCCCTGCAAATACACTTTCCAGTGTACCCTCTCATACATTGTTCCGCATAAGTACAAAGGTAGTGCCAGCACTGTTTCTTGGTAAAAACTTTCTTTATTGAAGCAACATAAGTATAAAACAGCAATGTTTTTGAGTCCAGCTGACCCTTAATCAATGATATATGAATATAATCAGTGATTGAGGGTCAGGTAGACCCAAATGTCACGTTTTATCTTTAAGTTGCTTCAATAAAGAAAGTTTTTACCAAGAAACAGTGCTGACGCTACCTTTGTACTTATGCAGAACTATGTATGAGAGGTAAACTGGAAAGTGTATTTGCAGGGGTGCTGAATTTACCTTTGTTAGTTTGGTATATATATATATATATATATATATATATACAATTCAAGTAAAGGATAAACACTCTTTAACCCCAGGTTGGGGTAAGCATATACCACGGTCCATGTGTCAGATATAAACAGTCCAGAGCACTGGATTTAAGTAAAAAATAACTTTCTTTCATGTAATTAGCAAGAGTCCATGAGCTAGTGACGTATGGGATATACATTCCTACCAGGAGGGGCAAAGTTTCCCAAACCTCAAAATGCCTATAAATACACCCCTCACCACACCCACAATTCAGTTTTACAAACTTTGCCTCCTATGGAGGTGGTGAAGTAAGTTTGTGCTAGATTCTACGTTGATATGCGCTCCGCAGCAAGTTGGAGCCCGGTTTTCCTCTCAGCGTGCAGTGAATGTCAGAGGGATGTGAGGAGAGTATTGCCTATTTGAATGCAGTGATCTCCTTCTACGGGGCTCTATTTCATAGGTTCTCTGTTATCGGTCGTAGAGATTCATCTCTTACCTCCCTTTTCAGATCGACGATATACTCTTATTTATATACCATTACCTCTGCTGATTCTCGTTTCAGTACTGGTTTGGCTTTCTACAAACATGTAGATGAGTGTCCTGGGGTAAGTAAATCTTATTTTCTGTGACACTCTAAGCTATGGTTGGGCACTTTATTTATAAAGTTCTAAATATATGTATTCAAACATTTATTTGCCTTGACTCAGAATGTTCAACATTCCTTATTTTCAGACAGTCAGTTTCATATTTGGGATAATGCATTTGAATCAATCTTTTTTTCTTACCTTAAAATTTGACTCTTTTTTCCCTGTGGGCTGTTAGGCTCGCGGGGGGCTGAAAATGCTTCATTTTATTGCGTCATTCTTGGCGCGGACTTTTTTGGCGCAAAAAATCTTTTCCGTTTCCGGCGTCATACGTGTCGCCGGAAGTTGCGTCATTTTTTGACGTCCTTTTGCGCCAAAAATGTCGGCGTTCCGGATGTGGCGTCATTTTTGGCGCCAAAAAGCATTTAGGCGCCAAATAATGTGGGCGTCTTATTTGGCGCTAAATAATATGGGCGTCGTTTTTGTCTCCACATTATTTCAGTCTCATTTTTCTTTGCTTCTGGTTACTAGAAGCTTGTTTATTGGCATTTTTTCCCATTCCTGAAACTGTCATTTAAGGAATTTGATCAATTTTGCTTTATATGTTGTTTTTTCTCTTACATATTGCAAGATGTCTCACGTTGCATCTGAGTCAGAAGATACTTCAGGAAAATCGCTGTCTAGTGCTGGAACTACCAAAGCTAAGTGTATCTGCTGTAAACTTTTGGTAGCTATTCCTCCGGCTGTTGTTTGTATTAATTGTCATGACAAACTTGTTAAAGCAGATAATATTTCCTTTAGTAATGTACCATTGCCTGTTGCAGTTCCTTCAACATCTAAGGTGCAGAATGTTCCTGATAATATAAGAGATTTTGTTTCTGAATCCATCAAGAAGGCTATGTCTGTTATTTCTCCTTCTAGTAAACATAAAAAATCTTCTTTAAAACTTCTCTCTCTACAGATGAATTTTTAAATGAACATCATCATTCTGATTCTGATGACTCTTCTGGTTCAGAGGATTCTGTTTCAGAGATTGATGCTGATAAATCTTCATATTTATTTAAAATGGAATTTATTCGTTCTTTACTTAAAGAAGTACTAATTGCTTTAGAAATAGAGGATTCTGGTCCTCTTGATACTAATTCTAAACGTTTAGATAAGGTATTTAAATCTCCTGTGGTTATTCCAGAAGTTTTTCCTGTTCCTAATGCTATTTCTGAAGTAATTTCCAGAGAATGGGATAAATTGGGTAATTCATTTACTCCTTCTAAACGTTTTAAGCAATTATATCCTGTGCCGTCTGACAGATTAGAATTTTGGGACAAATCCCTAAAGTTGATGGGGCTATTTCTACCCTTGCTAAACGTACTACTATTCCTACGTCAGATGGTACTTCGTTTAAGGATCCTTTAGATAGGAAAATTGAATCCTTTCTAAGAAAAGCTTATCTGTGTTCAGGTAATCTTCTTAGACCTGCTATATCATTGGCTGATGTTGCTGCAGCCTCAACTTTTTGGTTGGAAACTTTAGCGCAACAAGTAACAGAATCATGATTCTCATGATATTATTATTCTTCTTCAGCATGCTAATAATTTTATCTGTGATGCCATTTTTGATATTATCAGAGTTGATGTCAGGTTTATGTCTCTAGCTATTTTAGCTAGAAGAGCTTTATGGCTTAAAACTTGGAATGCTGATATGGCTTCTAAATCAACTCTACTTTCCATTTCTTTCCAGGGTAACAAATTATTTGGTTCTCAGTTGGATTCTATTATCTCAACTGTTACTGGTGGGAAAGGAACTTTTTTACCACAGGATAAAAAATCTAAAGGGTAAAAACAGGGCTAATAATCGTTTTCGTTCCTTTCGTTTCAACAAAGAACAAAAGCCTGATCCTTCATCCTCAGGAGCAGTTTCAGTTTGGAAACCATCTCCAGTCTGGAATAAATCCAAGCCTTCTAGAAAGGCAAAGCCTGCTTCTAAGTCCACATGAAGGTGCGGCCCTCATTCCAGCTCAGCTGGTAGGGGGCAGGTTACGTTTTTTCAAAGAAATTTGGATCAATTCTGTTCACAATCTTTGGATTCAGAACATTGTTTCAGAAGGGTACAGAATTGGTTTCAAGATGAGACCTCCTGCAAAGAGATTTTTTCTTTCCCGTGTCCCAGTAAATCCAGTGAAAGCTCAAGCATTTCTGAATTGTGTTTCAGATCTAGAGTTGGCTGGAGTAATTATGCCAGTTCCAGTTCCGGAACAGGGGATGGGGTTTTATTCAAATCTCTTCATTGTACCAAAGAAGGAGAATTCCTTCAGACCAGTTCTGGATCTAAAAATATTGAATCGTTATGTAAGGATACCAACGTTCAAGATGGTAACTGTAAGGACTATCTTGCCTTTTGTTCAGCAAGGGAATTATATGTCCACAATAGATTTACAGGATGCATATCTGCATATTCCGATTCATCCAGATCATTATCAGTTCCTGAGATTCTCTTTTCTGGACAAGCATTACCAGTTTGTGGCTCTACCGTTTGGCCTAGCTACAGCTCCAAGAATTTTTACAAAGGTTCTCGGTGCCCTTCTGTCTGTAATCAGAGAACAGGGTATTGTGGTATTTCCTTATTTGGACGATATCTTGGTACTTGCTCAGTCTTTACATTTAGCAGAATCTCATACGAATCGACTTGTGTTGTTTCTTCAAGATCATGGTTGGAGGATCAATTTACCAAAAGTTCTTTGATTCCTCAGACAAGGGTAACCTTTCTGGGTTTCCAGATAGATTCAGTGTCCATGACTCTGTCTTTAACAGACAAGAGACGTCTAAAATTGATTGCAGCTTGTCGAAACCTTCAGTCACAATCATTCCCTTCGGTAGCCTTATGCATGGAAATTCTAGGTCTTATGACTGCTGCATCGGCAGCGATCCCCTTTGCTCGTTTTCACATGCGACCTCTTCAGCTCTGTATGCTGAATCAATGGTGCAAGGATTACACAAAGATATCTCAATTAATATCTTTAAAACCGATTGTTCGACACTCTCTAACGTGGTGGACAGATCACCATCGTTTAATTCAGGGGGCTTCTTTTGTGCTTCCGACCTGGACTGTAATTTCAACAGATGCAAGTCTCACAGGTTGGGGAGCTGTGTGGGGATCTCTGACGGCACAAGGAGTTTGGGAATCTCAGGAGGTGAGATTACCGATCAATATTTTGGAACTCCGTGCAATTTTCGGAGCTCTTCAGTTTTGGCCTCTTCTGAAGAGAGAATCGTTCATTTGTTTTCAGACAGACAATGTCACAACTGTGGCATACATCAATCATCAAGGAGGGACTCACAGTCCTCTGGCTATGAAAGAAGTATCTCGAATTTTGGTTTGGGCGGAATCCAGCTCCTGTCTAATCTCTGCGGTTCATATCCCAGGTATAGACAATTGGGAAGCGGATTATCTCAGTCGCCAAACGTTGCATCCGGGCGAATGGTCTCTTCACCCAGAGGTATTTCTTCAGATTGTTCAAATGTGGGAACTTCCAGAAATAGATCTGATGGCGTCTCATCTAAACAAGAAACTTCCCAGGTATCTGTCCAGATCCCGGGATCCTCAGGCGGAGGCAGTGGATGCATTATCACTTCCTTGGAAGTATCATCCTGCCTATATCTTTCCGCCTCTAGTTCTTCTTCCAAGAGTAATCTCCAAGATTCTGAAGGAATGCTCGTTTGTTCTGCTGGTAGCTCCGGCATGGCCTCACAGGTTTTGGTATGCGGATCTTGTCCGGATGGCCTCTTGCCAACCGTGGACTCTTCCGTTAAGACCAGACCTTCTGTCTCAAGGTCCTTTTTTCCATCAGGATCTGAAATCCTTAAATTTAAAGGTATGGAGATTGAACGCTTGATTCTTGGTCAAAGAGGTTTCTCTGACTCTGTGATTAATACTATGTTACAGGCTCGTAAATCTGTATCTAGAGAGATATATTATAGAGTCTGGAAGACTTATATTTCTTGGTGTCTTTCTCATCATTTTTCTTGGCATTCTTTTAGAATACCGAGAATATTACAGTTTCTTCAGGATGGTTTAGATAAGGGTTTGTCCGCAAGTTCCTTGAAAGGACAAATCTCTGCTCTTTCTGTTCTTTTTCACAGAAAGATTGCTATTCTTCCTGATATTCATTGTTTTGTACAAGCTTTGGTTCGTATAAAACCTGTCATTAAGTCAATTTCTCCTCCTTGGAGTTTGAATTTGGTTCTGGGGGCTCTTCAAGCTCCTCCATTTGAACCTATGCATTCATTGGACATTAAATTACTTTCTTGGAAAGTTTTGTTCCTTTTGGCCATCTCTTCTGCCAGAAGAGTTTCTGAATTATCTGCTCTTTCTTGTGAGTCTCCTTTTCTGATTTTTCATCAGGATAAGGCGGTGTTGCGAACTTCTTTTGAATTTTTACCTAAAGTTGTGAATTCCAACAACATTAGTAGAGAAATTGTGGTTCCTTCATTATGTCCTAATCCTAAGAATTCTAAGGAGAAATCGTTGCATTCTTTGGATGTTGTTAGAGCTTTGAAATATTATGTTGAAGCTACTAAATCTTTCCGAAAGACTTCTAGTCTATTTGTTATCTTTTCCGGTTCTAGAAAAGGCCAGAAAGCTTCTGCCATTTCTTTGGCATCTTGGTTGAAATTTTAATTCATCTTGCCTATGTTGAGTCGGGTAAAACTCCGCCTCAGAGGATTACAGCTCATTCTACTAGGTCAGTTTCTACTTCCTGGGCGTTTAGGAATGAAGCTTCGGTTGATCAGATTTGCAAAGCAGCAACTTGGTCCTCTTTGCATACTTTTACTAAATTCTACCATTTTGATGTATTTTCTTCTTCTGAAGCAGTTTTTGGTAGAAAAGTACTTCAGGCAGCGGTTTCAGTTTGAATCTTCTGCTTATGTTTTTCATTAAACTTTATTTTGGGTGTGGATTATTTTCAGCAGGAATTGGCTGTCTTTATTTTATCCCTCCCTCTCTAGTGACTCTTGTGTGGAAAGATCCACATCTTGGGTAATCATTATCCCATACGTCACTAGCTCATGGACTCTTGCTAATTACATGAAAGAAAACATAATTTATGTAAGAACTTACCTGATAAATTCATTTCTTTCATATTAGCAAGAGTCCATGAGGCCCGCCCTTTTTTTGTGGTGGTTATGATTTTGTATAAAGCACAATTATTCCAATCCTTATTTTATATGCTTTCGCACTTTTTTATCACCCCACTTCTTGGCTATTCGTTAAACTGAATTGTGGGTGTGGTGAGGGGTGTATTTATAGGCATTTTGAGGTTTGGGAAACTTTGCCCCTCCTGGTAGGAATGTATATCCCATACGTCACTAGCTCATGGACTCTTGCTAATATGAAAGAAATGAATTTATCAGGTAAGTTCTTACATAAATTATGTTTTTATTGAAAAAAAGTTAAAAGCATAGTCCCATGACATTTCGGTGTCCACAGACACCTTTGTCAAATGGCATCACCAGCTTGAGGACCGTTGTATAATCCTGACATCCGGGAGGCAGAGTAACATATCTCCTATCAAGCAGTCTTATATACCCTCAAATGATTAGTCAAATAATCCAAATTGCATGCATCCGTGAGGCCACGCCCCTTCCTGTTTCCTGCTCCTTTACAATTGGATGTAGATTCGCTCACACTCCTCCAGTGTTTGTTTTGCATGCACATGGCTAATTAGCATATCCGGAACTGTGCAGGTCATCATCACAGCTCCTGGGTGTGAACACATGTAAATGCTGCTTGTAGGAAAAAAGAACAGTTTGTAAAAGGGCAGCTGCTGATGTATAAACACATTCAACACTGTCATGGTACAGCAAATGGTATAGGAAAAGAAAGGCAGACACAATAATATGCTAAACCACATCCTTGTTATGCAGAGTGAGAGTTACAAAGATTGGCATTAAATTCCTAAGTCTTTGAATGTCCTTTGTTGAAAAGCACTTGTGTATATACACAGATCCCAGCAATGTCCTTTTTGTGTGCATGGATATCTACCACAAATAGATACAGAAAGATGAGTATCAACAGATCAAGAACCCTAGACAATAAATGGTCCAAAGTCAATCTTGAATGTCCTTTGTTGAAAAGCACTTGTGTATATACACAGATCCCAGCAATGTCCTTTATGTGTGCCAGGGAAATCTACCACAAATAGATACAGAAAGATGAGTATCAACAGAATCAAGAACCCTAGACAATAAATGGTCCAAAGTCAATCTGAATGTCCTTTGTTGAAAAAACACATGTATGTATGCACAAATCCCAGCAATATCCTTTTTGTGTGCAGGGATAACTACCACAAATAGATGTAGAGAGATCAGTGTCAACAGATCAAGAACACTAACCAATAATGGTCCAAAGTCCATCTTGCTGTTAAGACCCCTTGGGGTCTACTGTATCCATGGTATAAATCTACATTGGTTTCGATCTGCAGTAGCCTTCTCCCTCCTGTCCTCCCCCTCCTCTCATGGGAGGCACATGATCCATGATCATAGTCTTCAGACTGGAGGCATTATGTTTGTGCAGAGCAAAGTGTCGGTGCCACCGGCTGTTCAGAGGTGCCGCTCTTAATGGCCTCCCTAATAGCATGGTGATGGTTAGCCATCCTCTCCCTTGAAAGTAGTAGTGTTTTCCCATGTAAAAAAGGGAACACAGACAAATTAGTAGATAGATCACAAAATTGCTATTGCAGGACAACCTATGCCAGATCTAAATACTCATGTTGGTTGTGGGGGGTTGTTGGAAGCAGTCTCCGTCAGCATCCCATTACAGGTGATGCAATCCCCACACTTGAAGCATTCCATTCTTGTGGGTTTAAGCCTGGTGTCCTTCTGATATGAGCCACTCGGGTCCGTTTTTACCAGGATATCCCGAATATTTTGTGCTCTGCGGTATACCACCCGTGGTGGTCTCTTCTTTCACTGTGTTAGCTGTTTGTCCGTGCGTATGATCATGCATTGGAGAGTAAGTTTGTAATGAAGTTCAAATGTGAATCCTCTTTAGTTTGTGGCAGTCGATCCCTGCAAAGTAGGGTCATTTGTGTGTCCTGTGCTAGCTTCACTCTTGCCTTGTCTATATCAGTAGACGGTATCCTCTTGCCAATAGTTTATTGCACATAGTGTCAAATTGTTGTTGGAGAATTTCAGGCTCTGAGTTATTCCACACTACTCTGGTAATTTGGGAGAGGATGTTGTGGATGGCAGCTATTGGATAGCAACAAAGAGTTTCTATCCGTGGGCTTGGAGAATAGAGACATGCCAAAGCGATACCCCCCCATCCTCAAAAACCTTGAAAATATTCAGGTCCAAGAAAATGAATGCTGTTTGGAATCATATTCTAACTTTAGTCTGATAGGTGATTTGGCACTATTCAGATCATAGGTCCACTGTTCGAGTTGCCTCTCAGTGCCTGTCCAAACAAGGAACAGATCATCTACAATACTAGTGAATAAAGAGATATGTGGATGTTGTATAGAGGATCTAATAGTCAGCAGCTCATAGCCCGAACATAAAAGATTAGCATAAACCCGGGGCCAATATTTGACCCCATGGCCATGCCTGATAATTGGAGGAAAAAATCCTTCTTAAATTTAAAATAATTCTTAGTGAGACAGTGTTCCATGAGCTCTAAACGAAACTCTAACACAGGAACAGAAATAGTGACATGATGCATCACTCACAATTGGTTTTGACAGTCTCCCAACCCCTCAGAGTGTGAGATCACAGTATAGAGACTATCAACATCCATAGTGACCAAAATATCATTGGCTTGCAAAGTAGTATGTTGCTTTAATTTACGAATCATACTGGAAGAATCTTGTAGGTATGAGAATGAGTTACAGACCACCGGTTGCAAATGGTGATCAATAAACTCAGCGATACCAGAGAAGATAGATCCTCTGGCAGACACAATTGGTCGGCCTGGAGGATTAACCAGGCTCTTGTGTATTTTTGGGAGTAAATATAATATTGATGTAATCGGATGTTCGACACACATGAAATCAAATTCAGACTGAGTAATAATGTTAGACTGTAATGCACAAAATGTGTCTGATCTATAGATTTTTTAAAAACCCAGGTGGGGTTTGCAGGTTTTAGGATCAGACAGTTGCCTCATAGCCTCCAGTCTGTAATCACAGTAATCCTGTAATACTATAGCTCCGCCCTTGTCAGCGGGGCGTATTATACTATGGTCATTAGTCAGTGTATTTAATGCCTGTCTTCATCAGAAGGTAAATTGGAAAAACTATGTTCATCCAATTGCATCTCACAATCGTCGTCTAAGGAGTCTAGAAAAACTCCTAATAGAGGAATTAGTGGTCTGAGGGTCAAATTTGGATAAAGGTTTAAATTGCCTAAGATTTGAATCACTCTGAGGTTGAGCAACTTTAAAGAGCTCCTTAATATTTAAGTTCCACTGAAACTTGTATTATTATCAATAGCTGTTTGGAAGCTATCATGTCCTGGGGGTAGGTATAAAGGATAGCCCCCCTATTAAGTAAATTAGTTTCTCTGACAGTGAGTAGTCTTGGTACTTAAATTAAACGACTATGTTGTTTTTTTACTTCTGATTGTATGTTTTTCTTTTGTGCCCCCCTCATCTGGGATGTTGCCTACCCCGTTTTGTTAACTCTGTAGTGGGAGTTTATTAGCTGACCTGGTGATAATCCCAGTGTGCACATCATTATCCCTCACTCTGTATCCTATCCAAATCCCCCTCTGATGAATCCCCTCCACTTGTATTTACTGTGTCAATATGTGTCCCCCCCTAGGGTTTCTGCGTCTAGGTCTGAATGTTCTAACAAATTCATCCTTACCATAGAGCCACTTATAGACCCATTTCTCTCGGTAGTCAATTTCAACTGCGGTGAGTTTTTTATTCTTAAATGCTGTCAGCTCATTGTTATATTTGGTGACTAGTTTCTCTAACTTAAGCACCCACTCCTCAGTTTTGTCATCAATCAATATCTGATAGCTATTCATTTTGATGATGTCAATCTCATCTCTATCTTTTTTTCCAACCTGCTAACTTATTCTATAGTGAGAAGCATGAGATCATAGGAACATTTGTTGAGAATGGAACACCATTTGCGACAAAATGCAGGATTAGAGCGCCTAGTGTAGGAATATTACAGACTCTGAACCCCCTAGGTATTTGTTTATTTTTGTGGTAGCATGATAGGTAAACAGCATGAAAGTTATAATCAACCTTCCGTTTACGTAAATTTAACAATCTATGTTAAATATCAATGGGTTTGTTCCCTCTCAACTCGCGTATATCCGTAGTGGTGCAAATCCTCTTGGCATCCTCCTCAGTGAATACAAAAGTGTCCGTATTAACATCATCTTCATTATAGTTATGAACCCCACTTGACTGTGAGGCTTGCATATTGTAAGTATCTATACCATGTGCTGTACAAAATTTAAAAACAATAATGTTCCACAGACAGTCAGAGTGAAACAACTTCCTCAGTGGTCCAATAATATTTAAGATCAAATTTTAAAGTGGGGATACAAAAAGCAGAAAGCAGACAAAAAATTAGTCCGTTGTAAGGTGCAATCATTCAAAAATAGATACAATTCAAGTAAAGGATAAGCATTCTTTAACCCCAGGTTGGTGTAAGCATATACCAGGGTGCATGTGTCAGATATAAACAGTCCAGAGCAAAGACAGCACTCACTGGATTTAAGTAAAAAATAACTTTTATTGAAAAAAAGTTAAAAGCATAGTCCCATGACGTTTCGGTGTCCACAGACAAAACTGTTCTTTTTTCCTACAAGCAGCATTTACATGTGTTCACACCCAGGAGCTGTGATGATGACCTGCACAGTTACGGATATGCTAATTAGCCATGTGCATGTAAAACAAATACTGGAGGGGTGTGAGCGTGTCTACATCCAATTGTAAAGGAGCAGAAAACCGGAAGGGGGCGTGGCCTTATGGATGCACGCAATTTGGATTGTTTGAAAGGTCATTTGAGGGTATATAAGACTGCTTGATAGGAGATATGTTACTCTGCCTCCCGGATGTCAGGATTATACAACGGTCCTCAAGCTGGGTGATGCCATGTCTGTGGACACCGAAACGTCATGGGACTATGCTTTTAACTTTTTTTCAATAAAAGTTATTTTTTACTTAAATCCAGTTAGTGCTGTATTTGCTCTGGACTATATATATTACTACCTGTACAGCAACTTATGCTGGTGTCCACAAAATATTTAAAATGAAATCAACAACAGATATTCAAATTTTTTTTTAAAAAACTATATATATATATATATATATATATATATATATATATATATATAATTTTGTATATTCTGTATTTTGGGGGAATTTTTTTTTAAATGTAATTTCCTAAATTTAAGAAAAGTAACTTTTAAATGCTTTATATAGGGTATACTGAGCATGGTTATATGACGAAAAATAGATCAGTATTATTATTAATAATATTAATGTTTATTTATTAGACATGTGCATGGCGAAAAAATTCGGTTCGGTTCGGAACTATTCAGATTTTTTCGAATTTCGGTTCGGAGTGATTCGAATTCGGAAAAATTTGTATCAATTCGGTTCGGATTTGTTTAGGATTCATTCGGATTCGAATAAATTCAGTTCGGATTTGTTTTGGATTCATTCAGATTCGAATAAATTCGGCTGGATTCAATTCGGTTCGGAAATTAGGAATTTCGGTAAGTGTTAAGTGGGATGTGCTGTGTATTAGACTAGTATTATGTACTGTACATTAGGTGTAACCCATAGCAGAGTGATATAACCTAATATACTGTACAATACTAGTGTAATCCATGGCCATCCGAATCTACCGAATAAATCCGAATAAATCCAAAGTAATTCGGATTTATTCGGTAGATTCGGCACTATTTTAATTCAGAGATTCGGTTCGATCCGAATATCCGAATTTGCCGAATTTTCTGAATTTCCGAATAGAACCGAATCGCACATGTCTATTATTTATACAGCTCCAACATATTATGCAGTGCTGTAACATTAAGTATACAGTTATGGGATACAAATTAACAGAAGACATATAAATTATATATATATATATATATATATATATATATATATATATATATATATATACACAGTCACTGTAAGCTATAAACCATCTTTAAATTAAATTATCTACAAGACAGGCAGACTTGTTCGCTTACATTCTAAAGATACATAGATAGATAGACAGTCAGACAGACAGACAGACAGATAGATAGATAGATAGATAGATAGATAGATAGATAGATTACTAAGAGGCGGAAAGCCTCAATTATCACTGAAGTAAGATTTAGAGTTTCCGTTACGGGCGGAGGAATGGCAGAAGATATCATGACATGAAATTGTAATTTTTTAAAAAAATAAGCAATTACAAAGCTTTTCATGAATTAAAGTCCCTATTTTTTACTTTATGATTATTAATATTGTAAAGGAAAAAGGTTAAAGTTTGCAATCACTATAAATGAGATTTATTTGATGGCTTCGTAAATGTGTACAAAATAGAGGGTATTGGTGCAAATCCACTTGCAAATAAACAGAACATTTTGAAATGCTATTATATTAAAATTGAGATCTCTGGCAGCACTCCAGTGATATATTTAAGCTTTATTTTTGTAAGGTGTGCTAAACCAAACTAGGTGGATCTGTATTTAAAGGGACAGTCAAGTCCAAAAAAAACTTTCATGATTAATATAGGGCATGCCATTTTAAACAACTTTCCAATTTACTTTTATCACCAATTTTGCTTTGTTCTCATGGTATTCTTAGTTGAAAGCTAAACCTAGGAAGGCTTATATGATAATTTCTAAACCCTTGAAGACCACCTCTTATCACATGCTTTTTTATTTGCTTTTCACAACAGGGGAGAGCTAGTTCAGGTGAGCCATATAGGTAACATTATGATCACGTCCGTGGCTTGTGGCAGACACTGCACTATTTGGCTAAAATGAAAGTCAAAAGATAATAAATAAAATGTCATGTGATCAGGGGGCGGTCAGAAGATGCTTAGATACAAATTAATCACAGAGGTAAAAAGTGTATTAATATAACTGTGTTGGTTATGCAAAACTGGGGAATGGTAATATAGGGATTATCTATATTTTTAAACAACAAAAATTCTGGTGTTGACTGTCCCTTTAAAAAAAGGAAGACTGAACATTGTTTAACGCCCCCCACCCAAGTTCAGGTGTACTCATAACAGTGTATTGGAGTTGTATATAAAGTCAGTGAGTCTTATTATATTATAACGAGAGACATAGGAATGTTTCAGCTCTAATTGTACTATTAGGACACCTTATAATTTGGTGACTGGCTAAGCAAAATATAGTAATACTAGTCCTAAAGCCCGTGTACACGGGCCATTTTTTGCAGTACAGCGGTCCCACCCCTTGCTCTCTCTCTATCCCCCTCTCTTTTGCTCTCTCTTTCTCCCCTCTCTTTTGCTCTCTCTTTCTCCCCTCTCTTTTGATCTCTTTCTCTCTTTCTCCCCCCTCTCTTTTACTCTCTCTCTCCCCCCTCTCTTTTACTCTCTCTCTCTCCCCCTCTCTTTTGCTCTCTCTCTACCCCCTCTCTTTTGCTCTCTCTCTCCCCCCTCTCTTTTGCTATCTCGCTCCCCCCTCTCTTTTGCTGTCTCTCTCCCCCCTCTCTTTTGCTGTCTCTCTCCCCCTCTCTTTTGCTCTCTCTCTCCCCCCTCTCTTTTGCTGTCTCTCCACCCTCTCTTTTGCTGTCTCTCTCCCCCCTCTATTTTGCTGTCTCTCTCCCCCTCTCTCTTTTGCTGTCTCTCTTTCCCTCTCTCTACCCCCCTCTTCTGCTCTCTCTATCCCCCCTCTTTAGCGCTCTCTGTCTCTTGGCAGCCGGCCCCGGCATCTGGCCCCGCCTGGCCCCGCCCGCGTCACGTCCAACCCCACCCATGTCGTGCCCGGCACCGTATACGTCACGCCCACGTCACACCCGGACACGTCCACATTACACCCGCCCGGTCACCTCCACGTCCCGTCTGCCCAGTCACGCCCACTCCGCACCCGCCCGGCCACGCGCACTCCACCACACAACGCCAGGTTAGTTGGAAGGCTAGGTGTGTTTGTCCTCACGCACAGTCTCTACTGCGCATGACAGCTTCAGACAAACACACTTGGCCTTTTATTATATAGGATTGTGTGATCCTAATTTGGATATAAAAACAATGGTAATTTTGCAGCCAATCTTTTTGCAGCATTTAAAAATGTTTTTTAAACATAAAGGCCAGATTATGAGTAGAGTGCTATTTAGTGCTTTCGCTAGAGCACTTATTGCGCTAGAAGTTAACTTGCAATATTGCACGCATGATAACCTATTCTCCCATAGAAGTAAATTTAGAAAAAAAAGTGGAAAAACCTAAAACCCTATTCTTGTGCAAACCCAATCATATATTCTCATGTGCTCTAACCCGACATGAAAATATAAATATTTCACATTCTAATGGTCTGCACATACAGGAATATGTGTATTCATAAATAAAAAAGAAAGTCTTGCATCCACTTGCAAGCACTTAGCTAAGATTAAAAGCAAAACTGGAAGAGTTAGTTACCGCATCTTGCTAAATGGAACAAGCCCAGGTACCATGTCAAGGTCTCTTCCAAAACCTGGGTCCCTAATGCAGCCATACAATGCAAGCCCTCAATCAATCAAACTGGGGACAAGGCATAGACTTATTCAATCACCCTAGACATATTCAAAGCACAGAAGGGGACTGCACTCTCAGACTGGACTGGCTACACATCACATGACCCTGCAACATGCACAGCCCTGGGTGTTCAATAGCACTCACAGGTGGCTGCACAGTCCACAGAGTCCCTAGCAGTTAACCCCAGACATGTCTGGATGCAAGGCTCATAGGGAAAATTACAAAACAAATGCATACAACACACAGAGAAAGTCTAGCACTCATGTTTTCATCTACTTAACTGCAAAGGGCTCCAATGCACATAATATACAGTGTAATTATATATATATATATATATATATATATATATATATATATATATATAGTTTCAGAATATTTTTAAAAAGAAAAATATTATAACATAGCAGAGCTATATGAGTATACTATGTATAAAGTAGGGGAACACAGCACTCAGCAACAATATACTCCTGATTGATCTAATATGTAGATTAAAGGCTGAAACATATGTATCCAGACACAGAAACAACTGACACACCTCGGTCTCTTCAAAAAACCATGACTTTATTCCTATAGCTAAACAAAACAAAGCATGCATGCTATTTGCTATAAATTAAGTAGAGCACCACTGCAGTAGATAAACTATCTAATTGTATATGTATGTTAATACAAAATACGGATAGATATTGCAAGTGCTTACAAGCTTCTAAGATACATAGATATTCAACAGCACATATGTGCTTCAAACAGTGTCCCCTCTTGGCCTAAATGAGAGAATTGAATATGGATCTTTCTTAAGCTAAAATTGTTTCTCTAGCTAATTTAGGGAGTTACACTATCTAGTTAAATTTATCACTAGCTTCTTCACAATCTATTAAGATCTTATACTGTATATATAGAAAAATTGAAGGTGTACAATTTTATCTATGAGTCGCATTCTCAATTATTTCATTAGATTTAGGTATCATATATTGTAACAATAGTAACCTTTAAATTAAGGAATATCACATATAATTTGTTACTTCCAAATCGGCACCCCGTATAGTTTGTTTTTATATTTAATCTAAGCCTATCGTCTTGATACATGAGAATCTAACCAGTTGTCTCTTATATGTAATTTTGACATGATTTGTTGAGGCTCTGCACACTTCGGTTTCTTTTTAATGCCGTGACTTTTTGTTTCCTTTATATGCTTTTATTATGCCTAACCGCCATTGATAAAATATTTTACCTTTCTGTACATCAACCTTGTGTTTGATAAGTCTTTTTAAGTAAAAATCCAAGTTGTTGAAATATATAAGAAAAGGTAAAAACAAGGTGTTACACATTTAACAAATATGATTGGCCAATATGGACACACCTCATTATATCGGCAGGTGAGCAATCAATAAAAGCAGCAAGTTCTATCCCAGATTGATAGTCCTGATGAGGCCCAGACCGCACAGCATTGTGGGGCGAAACGCGCGTTGACCTAATCACTCTGAATGAGCAGCATAGGTATAGCACCTGTAAAGTTTGGCGGGTACATACTCTAAAGAGCCGGAAAAGTCTTGGCGGAGGCGTAAGAAATGTTGAATTGCCCAAAAATTGAGTTCCAAGTCTGACCTGTGCTCTTTCGAGCAAAGATACAGACCGCACCAGTTGGGATTGACAGGACGTTGGAGGAGGAGTCCCGGTCCACTTACCTGAATGCCTCTTGAAAGTGCCCAACATACCCGGATCATGCTGCCATAAACAAGGTCGTATGCATTTGTTTAAATTTATGAGCCACTCATGGATAACGAGCCGAAATTTTCTGAGATTGGTAATATCTGGCTAACTGATGTTTGCGGACGTTTTTACCTCGGTATCGTCAGTTTTTATAAAGTTATGCTAAAATGCCATATTTATCAGTGACTTTGAGACTTTAAGGAATCGTATAACATAAACAGTCTTTATCATCAGGACTTTGATTCAAGATGTTTCATCATATCTGTTCTTTCAGTCACAACTCTATTTGGCATTTTTTCTTGTACTGTTGAATATCTATGTATCTTAGAAGCTTGTAAGCACTTGCAATATCTATCCGTATTTTGTATTAACATACATATACAATTAGATAGTTTATGCACTGTAGTGGTGCTCTACATAATTTATAGCAAATAGCATGCATGCTTTGTTTTGTTTAGCTATAGGAATAAAGTCATGGTTTTTTGAAGAGACCGAGGTGTGTCAGTTGTTTCTGTGTCTGGATACATATGTTTCAGCCTTTAATCTACATATTAGATCAATCAGGAGTATATTGTTGCTGAGTGCTGTGTTCCCCTACTTTATACATAGTATACTCATATAGCTCTGCTATGTTATAATATTTTTCGTTTTAAAAATATTCTGAAACTACATAATTATTTTGGGGTTTGCACCAGGCCTATGTTCAGCTAACGTTGGCTAGGTATTATATAAAAATTTCTTTCTACTTAATAAATACCAGTAATAAGGTGTTTCAGAAAAGTATAGTTTCTCTCCCTAACCTTATTTTTTATTCCATATATATATATAGATGGAAAAGAGAAAATCAAAAAGGGCGCACAGCTAGGCACTAGAATAAAAATTGACTATTAGTAAAGTAGGTATGTAGTTTTCAGACCTATGTGGTTATAGTAACAGGATAATAAAAATAATAATAATAATAATGTCCTTGGATTGTTATTGTATTCTAAAGAGTTCAGTAATGTGCTTTAGAATATTCGACACTTCTTTGTCTGAGATGAGTGGATTTGTGCTTACCAGAGGTAACCTCAATCATATGAGGTAAGTTGTAGACTTGTCTGGGTTAGAGATGTTTCTTTGGCTCTTGTCCAGTCGATTTTGCTTTGTTCTTTGCTGTAGGAATCTTTCCTTTGTTGAAACCCTTTGGGATCTTTGTTTCCAGGTGGCTCCTGGCAGCAGTATGTTGTTTTGAATGAAAATCTTGGACTCTCTTGTATCGTTTGTTGAAAGGCAATGGAAAATCCTGGACTCTCTTTTTCTTCTTGGTGATGAGAATCTGGGTTGTCTCAGGTGTTCATATCGATTGAGATGGAATAAGAAAAGAAAACAAGAACATAGTGTGATAACGTTTAAATAAAAAAGCTCTTTTTAATTAGAACTAAGTAAATGTGCTTACATCAAATGCCCTCAATCAGAGTATGAGGTAAGTAATAGACATTGATTAAGTATTTCGATCTCCTGGTCAGTGCTCTGGTTGGCTGCAGTATAAAGATTGCCCAATGCAGTATTTGAATTTAAAATACAGTTCAGCCTGCTTGTGGGACACTAATGGCTGTATGCTTAATGTGGTTCTTTTAAACAGCTTAACCTGCTGGCCGTAATTTGTGGTCAATAAGACCAATACGTTTATAATGCTGTTAGGCTAAAAAGCCTCTGTTGGCAGTTGGTAAGTTCAAATTGTGCGTATAATATGCTCACAGAGGCATATGTATAAGGAAGGGTACAGTCGCTCAACAAGTCCTGTTACCCGTTGTGTTAAATATGATGCCGTGCCGCAATGTAGCAAAAGGATGTCCGCCCACCTTAAGATAATCCTTACGCGTTTCGAAGTGATCAGTCACTTCTTCATCAGAGGAAAAAAGTGGAATGGACAGAAGTCGGCATCATGAGAATATAAAGGTCTGTGGTGGGCGTGTTTGTTCCTAATTGTCCAATTGCGGCTAGGTTGTAGTGACGTCAGTTGTGTTAGCGTATCGGTTGTCATAGTGACCATGCTTTGTTGACTTCTGGGAGTTGGTCGTCAGTGTCTGCTGGGTCCTATAGTTTCTCCTATTCTGAGTATATCGTACTATTTTTACTGGAACGTTTGCTTAAAGTCCTAAATAGTAAAACAATCTTTTCTCTTATTTTTATAGTATTTAAGGCGAACGGAAAGTAATAATGAAAACGTAATATAATGTTTATGGTGTAGTGTTTGGATTTAAACAATTTTATTCTGTATATTTTTCTTGGACGTTTTTTGATTATGAATTTTAGATAAAGGTGGAGGTATGGGAAGTAGTGGAAAGTGTATTAGCCTTGAATTTTTTGATTTACTGGTAATCCAGATATAAGTTTGATACCTATTAATTATCTGTTTTTATGGCTAAACATAAATTGCTGATTTTTGTGACTGATTTTTAAGAGATTTCTATAAAAATGCTGCCAGATCTATATCTTCATTTAATCCATTGCCTTTCAACAAACGATACAAGAGAGTCCAAGATTTTCATTCAAAACAACATACTGCTGCCAGGAGCCACCTGGAAACAAAGATCCCAAAGGGTTTCAACAAAGGAAAGATTCCTACAGCAAAGAACAAAGCAAAATCGACTGGACAAGAGCCAAAGAAACATCTCTAACCCAGACAAGTCTACAACTTACCTCATATGATTGAGGTTACCTCTGGTAAGCACAAATCCACTCACCTCAGACAAAGAAGTGTCGAATATTCTAAAGCACATTACTGAACTCTTTAGAATACAATAACAATCCAAGGACATTATTATTATTATTATTTTTATTATCCTGTTACTATAACCACATAGGTCTGAAAACTACATACCTACTTTACTAATAGTCAATTTTTATTCTAGTGCCTAGCTGTGCGCCCTTTTTGATTTTCTCTTTTCCATCCACATTCCTAACAGTGACACGGGTACACTGTATCAGAGGCAGCACGCACATATATCACTATTACTACTATTGTTGCAAAAATAGCCATTACTCACCAAGTGTTAGAGTTTTTAGCGCAGGTGCCCCTCCTTTTTTCTAACATACTTTATACCACCTACATTGGTGCTATACCCCAACCAGCAGCTCAAACACAACACTTTCAAACCTAAACCATATATAAAGTATAAATAGTACTACTACTAACAATAATATGGAGATTACTAATTTTGAATTTGGTAACTACTTTGATCCAAAAACCAAGGTCAAAAAACTTTCAATTAACCTAGACGAAGACAGTAAAAACGTGATTGAACACAACATGGACCCCAGAGAAGTCTTTGACAAAATAGAAAAACTTAGCAAAAAACAACTCACCCACTGGCATGACAGTGTTAACTTAGAGAGATACATAAAATATAAAGTAGTACCAAAAGGTCTAAAACTCTATAAATCTGCGGTTTTTGAACCAGAAGATATAGAGTACCTCACAGAGTGGGACACTGCTCTTGATGAAGCATCTTACGTTCTAATGAATATAGCTATCAGATACAGAAACCACAAAGTGGACAAACTGACATTAGAAATACAAGATATGAAAAAACTTTTAGAATCACATAAGGGAGACACAACTTTCAAAGAACTAGATGAAAGAAATAAAGAGAGAATACAAAAATTCGAAAACACCATTGAAGCTAAAAAAAAGAAAAAATTTCTCAGAGACTACTTAGAAATGCAAGAGATCACTGATGAAAACAAATTTGACTTAGAAACAGATAAAGATA
Organism: Bombina bombina; assembly: GCF_027579735.1. Taxonomy (NCBI): domain Eukaryota; kingdom Metazoa; phylum Chordata; class Amphibia; order Anura; family Bombinatoridae; genus Bombina; species Bombina bombina. Next base: position 124,389,983 of record NC_069508.1, read on the forward strand.
TGGAGGTATGGGAAAACACCAACACCCCAGAACAATCTACTGCAAAGGGTACATTCACCTTTCCAAATTCTACCAAAACAAATACAAATGACAATCATCATTTGAGAGTCAAGCACAACGACAAAAACACTATTACTAACACATCAAAGAAAAACCCTAGAGAACAACATGCAAGAAACACACCCTCCAACTCAGAAAACACATGGAGAAGAAATTCAAATCAGAACTACACACATAATAAAAACACACATTGGCAACACAATTATCAAAATCCACGAGTCCCTAAAAATAAATTCCATCAGAAAAAGGTCTCATGGCAAAATAACGGGACAAACCATTATAACATGACAGATTCCAGATATAACCAAACACCATTTACAGGGAATATAAACATGAGAATTAATCCCTCATATTACGAATATAATAAAAATACTGCAACAAAATGTGAATGTCAGAATTATCATCAAGAACAACATGATACTTTCCAAAATAGATCACATAACTATAATTATAAACAAAACAGAAAACAAGAACAAAAACACAATCAACAAAACAGAAAAATTATGACCAAGAAAGGAACAACACAAACTAAAGGACACCATCATTTTTTAGAAAGGGATTGGATAGGAAACCACCCCCCAGATACTACACCAAATTTTACAGGGACAGCACCACCCAGAGAGTACCAAAGGGAAGATCAAAACATAAATCTAAGACCCCAGTGGTCAATGGGAAACCCAAAGAAAAGAAAAGGTCTAGAAGAGGAAGACGGGGAGGAAGACTGGTGGGAAACAGAGGAAGAACAGGAAGAACCCAGAACCCCAAAAAGGGGCAAACAGGAGAACCACTTCTAAAAATATTCAATCTGTCGTCCCATTCCTTCACAGAAAACGAATTGAGTATTCTGTCAAAAGGGCTAAATTTTGCACCTACAAAAGGTCCCAATCCATTTAATCTATACATTGACTTCAACAAATTTATAAGAAAACTCACATTATGTAGACATTTCGAGAAACTCAATGCAAAAGATAACATTGACTTTCTAAAAAACATCTCAGACACTGATCTGGATGTACTAAATACACTGGAGGAATTATACAATAGTAATGAAACTCAAACACAGATTCAAACTAAAAGACACTCCAATCTCAAACCCTCCTCTATATTCTTTCCAACACAATCCAAAGGTAATGCCATCCCTACCTTTAGTGAGTTAGTACAAAAGGATTTACAATCACTTTGTGAAAACTATTCAATCAAAAAAGATAACCTAAAGAAACACGAAAAAACAGCTTTAGAATCAATCAAAGAGATGAAAGACATAGTTCTGAGGGAAGCAGATAAGGGAGGAGGACTGGTCATACAAAATAGAACTGACTACCTCACAGAGGCCAACAGACTGTTAAATGACCCCGAGACATATAAAAAACTCTCAGGGGATCCTACTACCATTTTTCAAAAACAGTACAATTCGATGATAGACACAGCAAATCATTTGAACTTACTCAACAAAAATGAACACAAATACTTAACACATGCATTTCCAAATAAAGCTATTTTTTACCACTTACCAAAAATCCACAAAGATCAGGTTAATCCCCCGGGACGGCCAATAGTCTCAGGCATAGACTCCCTGACGGCCAGGATTTCCGAATACGCAGACTTTTACCTAAAACCACTAGTACCACATCTTAAATCTTACCTAAGAGACTCTACAGACACTATAGCTAAAATTACAAAAATCAAATGGAAAGACACATACCAATGGATGACACTGGATGTGTCCTCCCTATACACTAGTATACCCCATGAAAAGGGGATTTCCGCAATGACACAAATTCTAAACGATACAGATCTATCGAATGAACACCAAAACTTCATTACTGAATGTATCAGATTTGTTTTAGAAAAGAATTATTTCGAATTCAATAACTCCTATTACTTGCAAATTAGCGGAACCGCTATGGGTACAACCATGGCACCCAGCTACGCCAACCTATATATGGGGATGTGGGAAGATACCTATATCCACCAAAATAACCCATTCCAACAAAACATTATTTGGTGGGGTAGATATATCGATGATATCCTACTAATATGGGAAGGAGATACCCCCACCACCACAAATTTCTTACAACATATTAACAATAATATTTTTAACCTACAATTTACTTCCAAAATTGAACAAAACTCAATAGAGTTTCTTGATCTAATATTGTTCAATGAAAATACAAACATTTACACTAAACTTTACAGAAAAAGCACCGACTGCAATGGGTACCTAAGAGCAGATAGTGGACATTACAAACCATGGATCCACAACATCCCCTATGGGCAATTTCAGCGCCTAAAAAGAAATTGCACAAAAGACAGCGATTTCAAACAAGAAGCTGAACTTCTCAGGGAAAAACTGATACAGAAAAATTACCCTAAAAAATTAATCGACAACTCCCTTAAGAAAGTGCAAAGACTAGATAGAACACAACTTCTTACTGCAAAAAAAGACATAGAGAAACCAAACAAAAGTACCAAAAAAATAGGTATGGTTACAACTTTCAACGAAGCAGCCCCAGAAATTAGAAAAATACTGAAAAAATATTGGCCAATATTAGAGCAAGACAAATTCCTGAAAAACAGCATAGGCTCTGCACCAAAGATCACATTTAGAAAGAACAGATGCCTATAACAACTATTGGCACCCAGCAGACTCAAAGACACCACCAAGAAAACAAATTGGTTATCCACAAACACTAAAGGTTTTTTTAAGTGCAACAGGGCCAATTGCAAGAGCTGCGAACATGCTTATGAAAGCAAAAAAGCAACAAAAATAATTCAATCAAAAACTTTTCCATCAAAAAATGTGAAATAAATACCCTCACTAACTGTAAAAGCACTTACGTGGTATATCTATTGGAGTGCACTTGCAATCTACAATATATTGGGCGTACCAAACGCCCATACAAGAAAAGACTGCTTGAACATCTGAAAAACATAGAGGCAGGCTACAAGGGCCATAGTGTCTCGAGACACTTCAAAAAAATTCACAATAAAGATCCAAAAGCACTCAGAGGCACAATATTAGAACAAATTCAGATACCACGCAGAGGAGGAGACAGGTTCCTTAAGCTTCGCCAGAGAGAAACTTTCTGGATTCACTATATGGGCACAATGAGCCCTATGGGATTAAATGAAGATATAGATCTGGCAGCATTTTTATAGAAATCTCTTAAAAATCAGTCACAAAAATCAGCAATTTATGTTTAGCCATAAAAACAGATAATTAATAGGTATCAAACTTATATCTGGATTACCAGTAAATCAAAAAATTCAAGGCTAATACACTTTCCACTACTTCCCATACCTCCACCTTTATCTAAAATTCATAATCAAAAAACGTCCAAGAAAAATATACAGAATAAAATTGTTTAAATCCAAACACTACACCATAAACATTATATTACGTTTTCATTATTACTTTCCGTTCGCCTTAAATACTATAAAAATAAGAGAAAAGATTGTTTTACTATTTAGGACTTTAAGCAAACGTTCCAGTAAAAATAGTACGATATACTCAGAATAGGAGAAACTATAGGACCCAGCAGACACTGACGACCAACTCCCAGAAGTCAACAAAGCATGGTCACTATGACAACCGATACGCTAACACAACTGACGTCACTACAACCTAGCCGCAATTGGACAATTAGGAACAAACACGCCCACCACAGACCTTTATATTCTCATGATGCCGACTTCTGTCCATTCCACTTTTTTCCTCTGATGAAGAAGTGACTGATCACTTCGAAACGCGTAAGGATTATCTTAAGGTGGGCGGACATCCTTTTGCTACATTGCGGCACGGCATCATATTTAACACAACGGGTAACAGGACTTGTTGAGCGACTGTACCCTTCCTTATACATATGCCTCTGTGAGCATATTATACGCACAATTTGAACTTACCAACTGCCAACAGAGGCTTTTTAGCCTAACAGCATTATAAACGTATTGGTCTTATTGACCACAAATTACGGCCAGCAGGTTAAGCTGTTTAAAAGAACCACATTAAGCATACAGCCATTAGTGTCCCACAAGCAGGCTGAACTGTATTTTAAATTCAAATACTGCATTGGGCAATCTTTATACTGCAGCCAACCAGAGCACTGACCAGGAGATCGAAATACTTAATCAATGTCTATTACTTACCTCATACTCTGATTGAGGGCATTTGATGTAAGCACATTTACTTAGTTCTAATTAAAAAGAGCTTTTTTATTTAAACGTTATCACACTATGTTCTTGTTTTCTTTTCTTATTCCATCTCAATCGATATGAACACCTGAGACAACCCAGATTCTCATCACCAAGAAGAAAAAGAGAGTCCAGGATTTTCCATTGCCTTTCAACAAACGATACAAGAGAGTCCAAGATTTTCATTCAAAACAACATACTGCTGCCAGGAGCCACCTGGAAACAAAGATCCCAAAGGGTTTCAACAAAGGAAAGATTCCTACAGCAAAGAACAAAGCAAAATCGACTGGACAAGAGCCAAAGAAACATCTCTAACCCAGACAAGTCTACAACTTACCTCATATGATTGAGGTTACCTCTGGTAAGCACAAATCCACTCACCTCAGACAAAGAAGTGTCGAATATTCTAAAGCACATTACTGAACTCTTTAGAATACAATAACAATCCAAGGACATTATTATTATTATTATTTTTATTATCCTGTTACTATAACCACATAGGTCTGAAAACTACATACCTACTTTACTAATAGTCAATTTTTATTCTAGTGCCTAGCTGTGCGCCCTTTTTGATTTTCTCTTTTCCATCCACATTCCTAACAGTGACACGGGTACACTGTATCAGAGGCAGCACGCACATATATCACTATTACTACTATTGTTGCAAAAATAGCCATTACTCACCAAGTGTTAGAGTTTTTAGCGCAGGTGCCCCTCCTTTTTTCTAATATATATATATATATATATATATATATATGTATATATATGTATATATATGTTAGCAAGGACTATAAGAAAAGCAATGGAACATCTTAATTAATTTAAACATTAAATGCACCATATATAAAGATAGGGAATCAAGCACTCTTTTTAGATAATTAACAACAGTATTTATTATTCTCTATAACAGAGATAATGGTTCAGATCTAATATATTAGGGTACTCAATGTTAAAAACTACAGCAAGTATCACCAAAATACTATTAAAATCCCCACATTGTGTTAAATATAAAGAAGAAGTCACGTGACTATACACTTGTAACCCTGCATGAGATCAAAATCATATGTAACAAAATTAGAAACATAGGGGGGTAGTTAACGTGTCAACTTTCCTGCCTTCGCCGGCCCAATACGCCCGCCTAAGCTCGCCTCACATCGCCGCCGCGGACCTGAAAAATTTCGCCTAAGTTATCAAATAAAGCTGTCAAAAAGCCGCGCACCAAGTACGGGGCGATGAGCAGCGGACTGTGAGAGTTATCACTCATCCGATCTCGGTGCTCTTCAGCTTTTTCCCAGCTTTATTGCTAGCCTGTCACTAAGCACCCACACTATCTACACTGTTCTACCCCCTATACCGGTGCCCCCGGAGCCCCCCACAACTAAATAAAGTTATTAACCCCTAAACCGCCACTCCTAGACCCTGCCGCAACTCTGATAAATGTATTAACCCCTAAACCGCCGCTCTTAGACCCTGCCGCAAATCTGATAAATGTATTAACCCCTAAACCGCCGCTCCCGGACACCGCTGCCACCTACATTATACCTATTAACCTTTATCCTGCCCCCCACTGCACCGCCGCCACTGTAATAAATTATTAACCCCTAAACCTAAGTCTAACCCTAACACCCCCCTAACTTAAATATTAATTAAATAAATCTAAATAATATTTCTATTATGAACTAAATTATTCCTATTTAAAACTAAATACTTACCTTTAAAATAAACCCTAATATAGCTACAATATAAATAATAATTATATTGTAGCTATCTTAGGATTTATTTTTATTTTACAGGTAACTTTGTATTTATTTTAGCTAGTTAGAAAAGTTATTAAAAAGTTATTAACTATTTAATAACTACCTAGCTAAAAGAAATACAAAATGACCTGTAAAATAAATCCTAACCTAAGTTACAATTAAACCTAACACTACACTATCATTAAATTAATTAAATAAATTACCTACAAATAACTACAATTAAATACAATTACATAAACTAACTAAAGTACAAAAAATAAAAAAGCTAAGTTACAAAAAATAAAAAAAATAAGTTACAAACATTTTAAAAATATTACAACAATTTTAAGCTATTTACACCTAATCTAAGCCCCCTAATAAAATAACAAACCCCCCCAAAATAAAAAAATGCCCTACCCTATTCTAAATTAAAAAAGTTCAAAGCTCTTTTACCTTACCAGCCCTTAAAAGGGCCATTTGTGGGGCATGCCCCAAAGAATTCAGCTCTTTTGCCTGTAAAAGAAAAATACAACCCCCCCAACATTAAAACCCACCACCCACATACCCCTAATCTAACCCAAACCCCCCTTAAAATAACCTAACACTAATCCCCTGAAGATCATCCTACCTTGAGTCGTCTTCACTCAGCCGAGCAGCGATGGAACCGAAGAGGAGACCCGGACCGGCAGAAGTTATCCTCCAAGCGGCGCTGAAGAAATCTTCCATCCGATGAAGTGATCCTCCAAGCGGCGCTGAAGAAGTCTTCCATCCGGGCGATGCCATCTTCCAAGAGGCGCTGAAGAAGTCTTCTATCCGGGCGATGTCATCTTCCAAGCGGGGTCTTGAATCTTCATCCCGCCGACACGGAACATCCTTCTTTACCGACGGACTACCGACAAATGAAGGCTCCTTTAAGGGACATCATCCAAGATGGCGTCCCTTCAATTCCGATTGGCTGATAGGATTCTATCAGCCATTCGGAATTAAGGTAGGAAAAATCTGATTGGCTGATTGAATCAGCCAATCAGATTCAAGTTCAATCCGATTGGCTGATCCAATCAGCCAATCAGATTGAGCTCGCATTCTATTGGCTGATCGGTAAGGTAAAAGAGCTTTGAACTTTTTTAATTTAGAATAGGGTAGGGCATTTTTTTTATTTTGGGGGGTTTGTTATTTTATTAGGGGGCTTAGATTAGGTGTAAGTAGCTTAAAATTGTTGTAATATTTTTTAAATGTTTGTAACCTATTTTTTTATTTTTTGTAACTTAGCTTTTTTTTGTACTTTAGTTAGTTTATGTAATTGTATTTAATTGTAGTTATTTGTAGTTAATTTATTTAATTTATTTAATGATAGTGTAGTGTTAGGTTTAATTGTAACTTAGGTTAGTTTTTATTTTACAGGTAAATTTCTCTTTATTTTAGCTAGGTAAGCTATTAAATAGTTAATAACTATTTAATAGCTTTTGTACCTAGTTAAAATAAATTGAAAGATGCCTGTAAAATAAAAATAAATCCTAAGATAGCTACAATATAATTATTATTTATATTGTAGCTATCTTAGGGTTTATTTTACAGGTAAGTATTTAGTTTTAAATAGGATTAATTTAGTTCATAATAAAAATATTATTTAGATTTATTTAATTAATATTTAAGTTAGGGGGGTGTTAGGGTTAGTGTTAGACTTAGGTTTAGGGCTTAATAATTTTATTACAGTGGCGGCGGTGTAGTGGGGGGCAGGATAGGGGTTAATAAATGTATTATAGGTGGCGACGGTGTAGGGGGGGGCAGATTAGGGGTTAATAAATTTAATATAGGTTGCGGTGGGCTCCGGGAGCGGCGTTTTAGGGGTTAATATGTATAGAGTAGCTTGCGGTGGGCTCCGGGAGCGGCGGTTTAGGGGGTAATAACTTTATTTAGTTGCGGAGGTGTAGGGGGGACAGATTAGTGGTGTTTAGACTCGGGGTACATGTTAGGGTGTTAGGTGCAGACATCTCCCATAGGAATCAATGGGATGTCTGGCAGCAGCAAACTTGTACTTTCGCTACGGTCAGACTCCTATTGATTCCTATGGGATTCGCCACCTCCAGGGTGGTGGTTTGAAAACCAGGTACGCTGGGCCGGAAAAGTGCTGAGTGTATCTGCTAGTTTTTTGATAACTAGCAAAAGTAGTCAGATTGTGCCGCACTTGTGTGTGGAACATCTGTAGTGACGTAAGAATCGATCTGTGTCGGACTGAGTCCGGCAGATCGAAGTTTACGTCACAAAATTCTACTTTTGCCGGTCTCTAGCCTTTGATAACTAAGGCGAATCAGCCTCGCCACAAATACGCTGCGGAATTCCAGCGTATTTGAGGTTGACGGCTTGATAACTAGGCCCCAATGTGTACAGCATGATGTAATTTACACCTCACACTACGTACCGCTCACACTACACCCCAGCTGCACACAGAACCCCTGCAAATACAGGGGCCAATTCTTGGCAGGTATGATATAGGGATTTAAGTGTGGCGATATAATGTCAGGTGTTTACACAATCTCCCGGCTTATCAGGCAGGGGCCATTTCTGGGCAGGTATGATATAGGGATTTAAGTGTGGCAATATAATGTCAAGTGTTTACATAATCTCCCTCACTCTGAAAAAGAAAAAAGCGCAAAGAGAGACTCAAGTGCAATAAATAACACAAACGCTGCTGCTCTTAAAAATATGCACTTACAATGTTTTATTAATAATACAGCAGTTAAAAACACAGCTTTCTCCTTTAGGGTAAAATGTCCAAATACTCAGCTGCTCCGGTCTGTTTTCACAGCCTAGTTGTCTTTTTTTCAATGTCCGTTCCCTTCCGCTGTTCACCGGAACTGTCAGTGTATGGGAAATCCTTGTTCCTGGGGCTATGGTAGCCCTAAATGTCCAAAAAGCAAAAGCGTTCTATTCCTAGAACTACGGCTCCTCTGAAGAGCCAAAGTACAATCCTATGATACCTCTACGCGTTTCTTCTGCTATCGTGCAGACTTTCTCAAGAGGATGAAGAGTCAAATGCTGGGTGGATGCGATATCCGTCACAATATAAACCCTCATGGCAGATCCTATTGGTTAAAATTTCCTCTATGTTCTACAGGTAAAAAATATATGCTCTGGGTCCTAGAGACCAAATCCATAATGCTATGTTATTTTTCCTGATAACAAGGATATACGATTTAATAACAACATATCTAAAATTAATACATGCCGCAAACAACAAATAATTTGCACCAAATGTAAATATCTTAAAACATAAGTATGTAGCAATAATATTAAAATCCTTAAACTAGGAAAAATTTTATAAGAGATATATGTAAAATTAATACTTAAAATTAATACAAACTGTTTTATGCACATATTAAGAAATTGAATCCCTGCAAGCTAGTCAAAATTTATCTATACATGAAAAACATTCTGGGGATAACATTTAAACTGTATTGTGTGTATTAAAAATATGATTATTACCTAACACTATATTATTAAGAAATTCATTTTGTATTTAAAATGTGATAATTGGAGAAAAAATTAAAAAAAAAAATTGAAAAAGAAAAAATTATACAAGAGGTGCTACTAAGGAACCCTAAATCTATTTAGATCAAATCAATAGTCACATAAAAGCTGCTATGTCAATATCTATATTCAATCCTTTTGGATGTAAGCTATTAAGTTTTTGTATCCAAAAAGTTTCTTGCTTCCTTAGGCTCATCAACCTATTACTACAACTGTTAGGTATCCAATCAATTGCTTGTATTCTAAGAGACCTAGGGTCTCCCCCATGATGTTCTGCAAAATGTATTGGTACACTGTGATTATCGACTTTTTCTTTTATATTGTATAAATGTTCTGTCAGTCTACTTCTTATCTTCCTTTTAGTGCGCCCTACGTAGATTTTGTTACACCCACAGGTTAAGAGGTACACTACATAAGTGGTGTCACATGTACATCTACTCTTAATATTAAAAGACTTAATGCCATCGCTATCTTTAAATTGATTATCCTTATTGATATGTTTGCACATACTGCAGATTTTCTTCCCACACTTGTATGTGCCTGGTTTTAGACTCAGCCAGTTGCTTCTTCTATTGATTTCTGTTGTTTCAAACTTCCTCAATTTACTGGGAGCTAGAAGGTTTTTCAAACTTCTCCCTTTCTTAAAGGTGAACACAGGTTCTTCTGTCAGAATAGGGGCCAATACAGGGTCAGTCTTAAGAACACCCCAATGTTTTTTAATAACATTCTTAATAATTTTATGACCCTCATTATAGGTAGTAATAAACCTTAAAGTATCCTTATTGTCTTGAATTGATTTATTACTTTTAGGTTTTAGGATAGAATCTCTATCTGCTTCCTGCGCCCTATTGTATGCTAGTTCTATTGTATTTCTGTTATAGCCCTTTTCTCTGAACTTAGTCCTCATATTTTCAGCCTCTCTTTTAAACATCTCTATATCCGTACAGTTGCGTCTGAGTCTTAAGAACTGTCCATATGGCACATTATCTTTCCACCTTTTAAGGTGTGCACTTCCATTGTCTATGTAACTATTTCTATCTGTTGGTTTACTAAAATTACTCACCGCTGTTTTTAAGTTGTCCTCTACATAAAACCAAAGGTCTAAAAATTCTATTCTTGTTCTCGAGTGTTTACCTGTAAAATTTAAGTTAAAATCATTATTGTTCATATGTAGTAAAAAATGATTTATCAATGATTCGTCACCATCCCAGAGGATAATTACGTCATCTATATAACGATAATATTTTATAATATTATTTATAAAAGGATTATTATTCCATACCTTCTCAATTTCAAATCTGTGCATATAAATATTAGCATACGATGGGGCAAATGTAGTCCCCATCGCTGTTCCTTTGACCTGTCTATAAAACACATTTTCAAAACTAAAATAATTATGCTCTAAAATGAATCTCGTGCAATCAAGGATAAAATTCAATTGTTCTATTGAAAATTTCCAGTTCAACAGTTCCATTTCAAGGGCCTTCAATCCTTTCTCATGGGGGATTGAGGTATAAAGCGCTGACACATCTAAAGTTACCCAACAGTAACTTTTTTTCCAATCTAAACCTTCAAATATATTGATGGTTTGTGTGGTGTCCTTGATATATGATTTAGTATTTTTAAGACTGACCCTGTATTGGCCCCTATTCTGACAGAAGAACCTGTGTTCACCTTTAAGAAAGGGAGAAGTTTGAAAAACCTTCTAGCTCCCAGTAAATTGAGGAAGTTTGAAACAACAGAAATCAATAGAAGAAGCAACTGGCTGAGTCTAAAACCAGGCACATACAAGTGTGGGAAGAAAATCTGCAGTATGTGCAAACATATCAATAAGGATAATCAATTTAAAGATAGCGATGGCATTAAGTCTTTTAATATTAAGAGTAGATGTACATGTGACACCACTTATGTAGTGTACCTCTTAACCTGTGGGTGTAACAAAATCTACGTAGGGCGCACTAAAAGGAAGATAAGAAGTAGACTGACAGAACATTTATACAATATAAAAGAAAAAGTCGATAATCACAGTGTACCAATACATTTTGCAGAACATCATGGGGGAGACCCTAGGTCTCTTAGAATACAAGCAATTGATTGGATACCTAACAGTTGTAGTAATAGGTTGATGAGCCTAAGGAAGCAAGAAACTTTTTGGATACAAAAACTTAATAGCTTACATCCAAAAGGATTGAATATAGATATTGACATAGCAGCTTTTATGTGACTATTGATTTGATCTAAATAGATTTAGGGTTCCTTAGTAGCACCTCTTGTATAATTTTTTCTTTTTCAATTTTTTTTTTTAATTTTTTCTTTTTCATTTCTCCTCAGTTTTAAATAAAGTTTAAATAACCTCCAATTATCACATTTTAAATACAAAATGAATTTCTTAATAATATAGTGTTAGGTAATAATCATATTTTTAATACACACAATACAGTTTAAATGTTATCCCCAGAATGTTTTTCATGTATAGATAAATTTTGACTAGCTTGCAGGGATTCAATTTCTTAATATGTGCATAAAACAGTTTGTATTAATTTTAAGTATTAATTTTACATATATCTCTTATAAAATTTTTCCTAGTTTAAGGATTTTAATATTATTGCTACATACTTATGTTTTAAGATATTTACATTTGGTGCAAATTATTTGTTGTTTGCGGCATGTATTAATTTTAGATATGTTGTTATTAAATCGTATATCCTTGTTATCAGGAAAAATAACATAGCATTATGGATTTGGTCTCTAGGACCCAGAGCATATATTTTTTACCTGTAGAACATAGAGGAAATTTTAACCAATAGGATCTGCCATGAGGGTTTATATTGTGACGGATATCGCATCCACCCAGCATTTGACTCTTCATCCTCTTGAGAAAGTCTGCACGATAGCAGAAGAAACGCGTAGAGGTATCATAGGATTGTACTTTGGCTCTTCAGAGGAGCCGTAGTTCTAGGAATAGAACGCTTTTGCTTTTTGGACATTTAGGGCTACCATAGCCCCAGGAACAAGGATTTCCCATACACTGACAGTTCCGGTGAACAGCGGAAGGGAACGGACATTGAAAAAAAGACAACTAGGCTGTGAAAACAGACCGGAGCAGCTGAGTATTTGGACATTTTACCCTAAAGGAGAAAGCTGTGTTTTTAACTGCTGTATTATTAATAAAACATTGTAAGTGCATATTTTTAAGAGCAGCAGCGTTTGTGTTATTTATTGCACTTGAGTCTCTCTTTGCGCTTTTTTCTTTTTCAGAGTGAGAGTTTTTGCCCTACTTCATTTGGTGTGAAGGATCCATTTGGTAAACAAGCAGCAGAGGACTATAGTGATTTATGGACTGACATCTTTTGGAAAGTGGTAAAACGTTTTTGTTATTCTATTTGTTTTAATATTGATTTGTGTGTATTCTGTTTTGATTACCCTATAATTGCAGACAGGGATTTGATTTATCTATTTAACATTTGTTGGACACCACACATGTTTGTTGTAAGAATTGATTAACAGAATTGACATTAGTGATTTTATTATATTTTAAGAGGGAGTTAGCGCCACTATTATTTATTTTTTGGTGGGTTAGTATTTTGGATCTTTTTATAAATAGGCAGCATGACTACCCTGTTAGATAATATTGAAACCCCAGAGACCTTTGGGGACTATAGTGCTAGGAATAATAGGAAAAGGGATTTAGATCTTACTAATGACATTTTAAATTCTACTAACAATAGTATAGAATCACCCGATTTGCTTTTTAAAAAATTAGAGAAGTTATTACAACAGGATACACGTGAATGGCAGGATTTAATACTGTTAGATAATTATGTACTTCATAATGTGGTTCCAAGGGGCCTTCGTATTTTTAAATACCCTGCTTTTGACTTGGAAGATGTGGAATATACTAGCGAATGGGAGGAGGCTTTACAGGAGTGTTCTCTTAAACTAATCAAAGTTCTAATTAAATATAGAGAGTTCAAGTTAAATAGGATTAAAAAGGATCTGGATGAAATACTTCCCAAAATACAGGTTTTTAAAAATGAGGAGAAATGGGTGACTAGGAACAATAGCATCCAAAATAGAATTAAACAATTAGAATTAGAACTTAAGAGGAGTAAACAACAGAAATTAACTAGGGATATACAAGATTTTAAGGAGGATAAAGTTTACAATTTTAAAAAGAAGACTGAAAATATGCGATTGATAAATAGAGGAAAAAACCCCCAGGGAAATGATTTTAAAAGAGGAGGCAACACTCAAATAGGTATTCATTATCAATATACTGAGGAAAAACCTGAAGGAGGTATGAATAGAAATGAAGTAGGTTTTAATAACAACAATAGGATAGTTCCGCCAACTAATAGAACATATGTGGATAATTATAATCACATTAAGAGTGGGAACCATAGAAGACCCTTTAATGATAACACTAATAGGCAAGTTTGGATGAATAAACATTATGAATATCCAAATAATAATCATAATAGTTATGTCAATCATGAACAATGGAAGGGAAGAAGGGAGGATAGAGATGGCCCACCTAACTTTAATAGGAGGGACAATCCCAGAGAAAACTTAAATGGTCCCAACATTAGTACATCAAATAGATTTGAAGTGCTTAATCAATTTCAAAATGAATCAAGCTGGTCTGCTTTGGGGGCTCGCCCCAAATCTGACTATCAAGAATATAACCATAGATCAGAGAATAATGAATGGAGAAATAGTCAAAGACATGAGGGGAATATCAACCATCAGAACCATTTTTTAGGGAAAACAACATTGCCCCACAATCCGAGATTAGAACCAGAACTGAGGCACACACAACAAGGAGCGTGGGAGACCAGACAAAGACAAAACAAAAGAGGTTTAGAACAAGGAGAGGAAAGAGAGGAGGGGCAAGAGCTACAACAACCAAACAGAAGGCAGAGACGAGAAGAAGACAGGAATTAGATATCTTTAACTTGGCTAATTTAGAATTAGATGCGAATGATATCAAACTTTTAAACAAAGGTCTTAATTTTTCACCTAAAACATTACCTAATGATTTTGAAGTGTTTATCGACATTCAGAAATTTGTTAGAAAGTTAGTTTTAAAAAGATTTTATGCTAAAAAGGAATGTAATTTGAAATCAGCCGTTAACAAAGATCATTTAGAAGGGAAAGATATAGAAACTTTGTCCATTCTGAAATCCCTAGAAGATATGGGTGTGAATGGCCAGGATGTTAATGAGAGTATCAATACAATAGAGGAATTGCTAAATATTTCTATATACGAGGAAGAATCTACGATTATGCATAGTAATCTGAAAAGACCTTCTACATTTTATCCAGTTGGGACACAGGGTGATCAAATTCCAGTTTTTACAAAAATGGTTATGGAAGAAGTATTTAATTTATTTCACAAGAAAAGGAAGAATTTAGTTAATAAGTACAATGATAATTTAACCTCCCAGGAGAGAAATTCTCTTAAGAAATTGATGGATAATAAAGATATCATTTTTAGGGCAGCAGATAAGGGGGGTGGGATTGTCATACAGAAGAGGGAAGACTATTTAGCTGAAGCTTACAATCTACTAAAAGACACAGATACTTATCAAATTATTAATGGGAATCCAACTAAACAATATCAGAATAAGCTAAATAAAATATTAGTGTTAGCAAAAACAGAAGGAGTCCTTGATAACGATGAGTTTAGATACCTACAGGAGAATGAACCTAGGATCCCAATTTTCTATCACCTGCCAAAGGTGCATAAGGATATACAAAAGCCACCTGGGAGGCCTATAATCTCAGGGATTGATTCCCTGAGTGACAAAGTCTCAAAATATATTGATTTTTACTTACAACCAATTGTTAAAAATACTAAATCATATATCAAGGACACCACACAAACCATCAATATATTTGAAGGTTTAGATTGGAAAAAAAGTTACTGTTGGGTAACTTTAGATGTGTCAGCGCTTTATACCTCAATCCCCCATGAGAAAGGATTGAAGGCCCTTGAAATGGAACTGTTGAACTGGAAATTTTCAATAGAACAATTGAATTTTATCCTTGATTGCACGAGATTCATTTTAGAGCATAATTATTTTAGTTTTGAAAATGTGTTTTATAGACAGGTCAAAGGAACAGCGATGGGGACTACATTTGCCCCATCGTATGCTAATATTTATATGCACAGATTTGAAATTGAGAAGGTATGGAATAATAATCCTTTTATAAATAATATTATAAAATATTATCGTTATATAGATGACGTAATTATCCTCTGGGATGGTGACGAATCATTGATAAATCATTTTTTACTACATATGAACAATAATGATTTTAACTTAAATTTTACAGGTAAACACTCGAGAACAAGAATAGAATTTTTAGACCTTTGGTTATATGTAGAGGACAACTTAAAAACAGCGGTGAGTAATTTTAGTAAACCAACAGATAGAAATAGTTACATAGACAATGGAAGTGCACACCTTAAAAGGTGGAAAGATAATGTGCCATATGGACAGTTCTTAAGACTCAGACGCAACTGTACGGATATAGAGATGTTTAAAAGAGAGGCTGAAAATATGAGGACTAAGTTCAGAGAAAAGGGCTATAACAGAAATACAATAGAACTAGCATACAATAGGGCGCAGGAAGCAGATAGAGATTCTATCCTAAAACCTAAAAGTAATAAATCAATTCAAGACAATAAGGATACTTTAAGGTTTATTACTACCTATAATGAGGGTCATAAAATTATTAAGAATGTTATTAAAAAACATTGGGGTGTTCTTAAGACTGACCCTGTATTGGCCCCTATTCTGACAGAAGAACCTGTGTTCACCTTTAAGAAAGGGAGAAGTTTGAAAAACCTTCTAGCTCCCAGTAAATTGAGGAAGTTTGAAACAACAGAAATCAATAGAAGAAGCAACTGGCTGAGTCTAAAACCAGGCACATACAAGTGTGGGAAGAAAATCTGCAGTATGTGCAAACATATCAATAAGGATAATCAATTTAAAGATAGCGATGGCATTAAGTCTTTTAATATTAAGAGTAGATGTACATGTGACACCACTTATGTAGTGTACCTCTTAACCTGTGGGTGTAACAAAATCTACGTAGGGCGCACTAAAAGGAAGATAAGAAGTAGACTGACAGAACATTTATACAATATAAAAGAAAAAGTCGATAATCACAGTGTACCAATACATTTTGCAGAACATCATGGGGGAGACCCTAGGTCTCTTAGAATACAAGCAATTGATTGGATACCTAACAGTTGTAGTAATAGGTTGATGAGCCTAAGGAAGCAAGAAACTTTTTGGATACAAAAACTTAATAGCTTACATCCAAAAGGATTGAATATAGATATTGACATAGCAGCTTTTATGTGACTATTGATTTGATCTAAATAGATTTAGGGTTCCTTAGTAGCACCTCTTGTATAATTTTTTCTTTTTCAATTTTTTTTTTTTTAATTTTTTCTTTTTCATTTCTCCTCAGTTTTAAATAAAGTTTAAATAACCTCCAATTATCACATTTTAAATACAAAATGAATTTCTTAATAATATAGTGTTAGGTAATAATCATATTTTTAATACACACAATACAGTTTAAATGTTATCCCCAGAATGTTTTTCATGTATAGATAAATTTTGACTAGCTTGCAGGGATTCAATTTCTTAATATGTGCATAAAACAGTTTGTATTAATTTTAAGTATTAATTTTACATATATCTCTTATAAAATTTTTCCTAGTTTAAGGATTTTAATATTATTGCTACATACTTATGTTTTAAGATATTTACATTTGGTGCAAATTATTTGTTGTTTGCGGCATGTATTAATTTTAGATATGTTGTTATTAAATCGTATATCCTTGTTATCAGGAAAAATAACATAGCATTATGGATTTGGTCTCTAGGACCCAGAGCATATATTTTTTACCTGTAGAACATAGAGGAAATTTTAACCAATAGGATCTGCCATGAGGGTTTATATTGTGACGGATATCGCATCCACCCAGCATTTGACTCTTCATCCTCTTGAGAAAGTCTGCACGATAGCAGAAGAAACGCGTAGAGGTATCATAGGATTGTACTTTGGCTCTTCAGAGGAGCCGTAGTTCTAGGAATAGAACGCTTTTGCTTTTTGGACATTTAGGGCTACCATAGCCCCAGGAACAAGGATTTCCCATACACTGACAGTTCCGGTGAACAGCGGAAGGGAACGGACATTGAAAAAAAGACAACTAGGCTGTGAAAACAGACCGGAGCAGCTGAGTATTTGGACATTTTACCCTAAAGGAGAAAGCTGTGTTTTTAACTGCTGTATTATTAATAAAACATTGTAAGTGCATATTTTTAAGAGCAGCAGCGTTTGTGTTATTTATTGCACTTGAGTCTCTCTTTGCGCTTTTTTCTTTTTCAGAGTGAGAGTTTTTGCCCTACTTCATTTGGTGTGAAGGATCCATTTGGTAAACAAGCAGCAGAGGACTATAGTGATTTATGGACTGACATCTTTTGGAAAGTGGTAAAACGTTTTTGTTATTCTATTTGTTTTAATATTGATTTGTGTGTATTCTGTTTTGATTACCCTATAATTGCAGACAGGGATTTGATTTATCTATTTAACATTTGTTGGACACCACACATGTTTGTTGTAAGAATTGATTAACAGAATTGACATTAGTGATTTTATTATATTTTAAGAGGGAGTTAGCGCCACTATTATTTATTTTTTGGTGGTTTACATAATCTCCCGGCTTATCAGGCAGAGGCCATTTCTGGGCAGGTATGATATAGGGATCTAAGTGTGGCGATATAATGTCAGGTGTTTACACAATCTCCCGGCTTATCAGACTTTATTTGAAAGCTAATTCTGATATATTCACTATTGAGTGTATATCCCTTTAAGAGACTGCCTAAGTGTATAGGTGTAGATATGGCAGAATTTGGAAAGCTATTGTGCTATCTTGACTCTCTATCCTTGCTCTCATTTGTGCTCAATTCTCTAACATTTGTAAACTGACATTATTTGAATTTTATGCAAATAATACATAAGAATTGTTCATGAAAGTATCAATATTCCCAGTCGCTTTAAGAACTTAGGTTCTTTATTTTTGTGTTTCATAATTAATTGTAATCACATTGCATATTTATATGTATTTGTGTATAGTTTGCTAACTATGGGTGGAGCGTTTTTGAAAATATAAGCTCCAATGGTAGGGCATAGATCCATTAGCCCTGAGGAAGCCCCGTCTTGCACATGACGTTAGGGGTGAAACGATCGTCAGCATTGGATTGAAGGATCATGTGACACACCTGCATGTGGAAGTTTGGTTTACACGCTATACGGTTTGGCGTATGCTTGCTTTTCTTTGGCTGCAGCTACCTTACCATACTTGCACCAGGACCATTTGCATCAGGATCACGCAGTTGGAGTACAGTTCCTATGACCACTTGTACAGATAAGTGATTTATTACACTAAATTATCGTATTCGACTGGCAATACTGCATAGTGGAGAGTCAATTGTTAATTATCTAAAAAGAGTGCTTGATTCCCTATCTTTATATATGGTGCATTTAATAAGATGTTCCATTTCTTTTCTTATAGTCCTTGATAACATTTTTAAATAGGGTCTGCACCACATTAATATGAGCTACTACTAATAGTTGCTTGCAGTATTTTCTCATTTATATTGGCCATTTGTCCTTAATTCTTTATATTTAATTTATTATTTCATACCTTTGAGTACTTGGGCTTATACACTGTAAACGGTCTAACTGTTGAGGATTAGGTCAATGAGAATTAATTTTTCAATATTGGTTTCAGATCTTGTGTATTGTAGATTTATAAATAATGGCGTTTACTATGTCTGATGCGACATGGGAGGCAGAACTTTCTGCTACTTTTTCCATGAGCAATGCTATTGAGAGCAAGGATGGAGAGGGGGAGAGCATTAATGTTTTTTGAGATTTTAAACATTATAAACAACTTCTTCTGAAACAGATTAGACTCAGAGTTGAATCTTCAAGCCTTGAAAATTATATATTAAATGAAATTATTCCTAGAGGCCTTAGGCTTAAATTAGACCCTGGTACTAATTTAAGCAATGGTGAAGGTGGAGAGGCTATTTTAGAAGATTGGAGCACCAGCCTTTCTGAATGTTCCATTGGATTGATGAAAAAAATGGTTGTTAGAAACAAAGAAAGACTAGAAAAAACAAAATTAGAGGTTGATGAGGCTCTTGTTGTCAATAATTTTGAACACAATTCAAACTTTGCAAAACTGAATAGTGAAATGAAGGAACAAATAGCTAGATTACAAAATGAAATTAAACTATGGAAAGGAGGAAGTTGGTAAGGGATCAAGATGATTATAGTGTCAGGTTAGGTAATGTCCAGAAGAAGACCCAAATGATAGGGCGAACTAAAATAACACCCTAGCACTCTGAGTTTAATCCAGGACATGACCCCACGACAACTTCTATAAAACTAGGCACTCACGATATGGAGCAGTGTTGATCTGAGTCCTCTGGATAGAATAATGGAAAACTTGATAGCAGAAGAATAAACCTCAGACTTGGAAATTATAATCAAGCAGTTCAGGAATAGACCACAACAGAACCCAAGGTGCAGAATAAGACAACTTGAAATCACAGTCAATAATGCAGAGATTGGCAACTTATAATCAGGCAATTTGAGGGTTAAGCACAGCGTGGTCATAAATGCAGGGTTTGGCAACTTTTATTTAGGCAGTTTGCGGGTTAAACAACAGTGTGGTCCATAATGCAGAGATTGGCAACTTGTAGTCAGGCAGTTTGAGGGTTAAGCACAGCATGGTCAGTAATGCAGAGCTTGGCAACTTGTAATCAGGCAGTTTGAGGGTTAAACACAGCGTGGTCAGTATTTCATAATTTGGCAACTTGTAATCAGGCAGTTTGATGGTTAAACACAGCGTGGTCAGACAGGCAAAAGTTCATAACAAATTATCAAACAGGATTGGAGTAGGCAAACAACGAGGTTGATCAGGCAGAGGTCTGGTAACAGAAGACAAATAGCAAACAGTTCAGAGTACTCACGAAAAGCCACAGGAGTTTAACACACAAACGGGCACCAGAGGATCGAGTCACCTGGATATGAACCCAGCTTGATGTCAGCAGCGTGATACGTTGCTAGGCAACTCAGCCAGAAACCCGGAAGGTGAAAGCGGAGCGTGACATATAGGAAGAAACAGGTCTATACTTATAGTCAAATTTGTGGCTCTTATGATTCAGGGACTGATTGTTCTGTTTCAGAACATGATACCCACTCATCAAAAAACAAAACACGCCCTGGCCCCAGCCCTTTGCAAAAAGGAGAGGGGTCAGGAAGAGATGGAATAGGGACAAATACAGATATTGGAGGAAGACGGTACCCGTACCGACAGACCAGATACAGGGAGTACAACCAGAGTTTGGAAAGGCCCCAGAACTTCTGCCAAAGGGGTCGGAGGAGTCGACGGCCCTATTGAATCCTCCAAACTGTGATGATAACTTGCAGGTGATTAATTTGTCTAAATTTAAACTTAATAACTGCCATCTGAGTGTCCTCAAACGAGGACTTTAACTCTGTCCAACTAGTGGTTTAGACAAGTTCACTCTTTTGAAAGATCGTCATAGATTTGCAAGAAGAGTGTTTTTTTCACAAATGTTCAAAAATAAGGCACAAAATGTAATTAATTTAAGCCTTACTACTGAAGATCGACTTGCTTTACAAGATCTAAATGAGTTATATCAGGAATCAGTTACGCAGGCAGATATTTCTCCATTACCTGAGGAATCAGTCCCCTTTAAATTAACTTCTCATTTTAAAAAAAGGTCAACTTATATGCCCCAACTTTCGTTCTCCCCTCCTGTAAATCTATTTATTAAATTGGTTGAACGTGACATGAAAAATTTATAACTTACTGGTATTGTCAATGACAATTTATCAAAAAAAGAAAGACAAGCCTTGAGAGAGCTGAGAGAAGCCCCAAATGTGGTGATAAAATCCGCGGACAAGGGTGGCAATGTGGTTTTATGGGACGAATTCATGTACATTAAAGAAGTGCTAAGACAGCTAGGAGATAAAGAGCAGTATCAGAGACTTACTTTTAATCCACTTTCGGATTTAAAACTAAGCCTGTTTAAGATCCTTAAAGATGCCATAGATGATGGGGTTTTAACTATTACAGAGTTTCAATATGTATTGGTTGATCATCCAGTTATGCCCATTTTTTATTGTATTCCAAAAATACATAAAAATTTAAAAAATCCGCCAGGACGCCCCATCATCTCTGGCATTGGCAGTCTGTCTGAGCATATAGGGAATTTTGTTGTCAGAAAGGGAATACGATCAAGGTGGAAGGACATATCCACCAAGACACTGCTAGGAGGAACCGAGGAATTATCATAAAAGATACGACACTCATCCTGAGAATGTGGATATATATGAAATTCCACGAGAAGAAAGAAGATACCCAATATTTAGAGATGGACCAGAAGATAGGAGACAAAAAGAGGTTGAGAAAATTGAGGAAAGCCATAAACAGCCACACGCAAGGAAAACTGAAGTAATTATCTCAACTGTGCCAAGTGCAACACAGTCACCTTCTTTTTTAGGGCTAGATCAACACCAAAATAAGGAAAAAGAAAGAAACCAGTCAACTTCAAGAGCAAAAATAAAACCCATAGAGGGAGAAGAGGAAGTGTTAAAATAAATAAGAACACACTCAAAACACAAGATGGTGAAGATAAGGGAACTAACAAGGGAATCTTCAATTTGAGCTCGTATGAACTAAATGAGAAAGAGAAGTCTATTCTCAATCCTGGTCTTTCATTTGCTCCATCTAGGAGTTTGGACAAGTTCACCACTTTCGTAAACACAAAAGAATTTATTAGAAAAATGACCCTGAAGCGATTTTTCCTGAAATCCCCATTAGAGAGAGCAGGGTTTGGTTTCAAGGAATATGAAAATCAAGAGTCAGTGGATAATTACGGACACACCAAATTAAGGCCAAAATCAACATTCTACCCCATAAACAACAAAGGGACTGCACTTGAGGCCTTCAAAACCATAGTATGCAGAGAAATACGTGACATACAGTCCAAAAAATTGAAAAAAAAACAAGACAAAATCTGTCAGTGAAGCAACTAGAAACAATAAAGAAACTGGAACACAACCAAAACCTTACTATAAAGCCCGTCATAAGGGCGGAGGGATTGTCGTCATGAATAGAAGCAGCTATGAATCTGAAAATGAATGTATTCTCAGCGATAAAAGTACTTACTATGGATTGACAAAGAACCCGGTTGACACATACAAAGAAGAACTGGTAGATCTATTAAAGAAGGCTAAATAGGAGGGTATACTGAGTGACAAAGAATACAATTACATAAAGGTGGATTACCTGGTAACCCCAGTACTATACCATCTTCCAAAAAAAGTCCCTCACATATCCCCCAGGGAGACCAATAATCTCCGGAATAGGGTCTCTGAGTAGCAACTTGTCGGAATATGTAGATAAAAACCTGCAGAAATATGTGAGACAGCTCCCCTCATTTTTGAGAGATTCTACTCAGATATTAAATCTCCTGGAGGGTTTGTCTTGGGAGAATGGCTATATACTAGCGACTTGCGACTTAACGTCGCTATATACAAGCATTCAGCACCAAAAGGGGTTAGAAGCGGTGACATTTTACCTAGATAAAGACCCAGAGATTCCACATAAACAAAGTGACTTTATATTGGACAGCATCAAATATATCTTGACCAACAATTATTTTTGTAATGGTAGAAAATTCTACCGACAAATATGTGGTATGGTGATGGGGACCAGGTTCGCGCCCAGTTATGCCAATCTGTATATGGGTAAGTGGGAAGAGATTTTTTGGGACTCTTGTCCAGCTAGCGTGGACCTGGTCCTCTATCACCAGTATATAGATGATATAATCATCATCTGGAAAGGGTCATTGGAAGATCTAAAATATACCATTGAAGTTATGAACAAGAATACGGCCAACCTAATGTTCACATATGAAAAGAGCTACACAACACTGACATTCCTGGATTTGAAAATAGAGGTAAAAGAAGGAATATTGGAGATATCAACTCACTTTAAAGAAGTGGACAGCAACAACTATGTCCATAGAACAAGCTGCCACCATACAAAATGGATGAATAATATTCCAAAAGGACAGCTTCTGAGAATGAGGAAGAACTGTTCTAACCTATCCAAGTGGGAAGAACAAGCACAAATAATAAAGTCAAAATTCCTAGAGAGAGGATATGATGAAGAAATGTTAGATCAGAAAATTGAAGAAGTGAGAAAAGTAGAAAGGAACAAACTTACCAATTATAAATCAAAAACAGGAAGAGATGGAGATGAAAATATCCTGAATATGCTGCTGATAACTTATTCCATGCCAAGATAAAGGAGTAGTCTACCTATTACAATGCTCATGTGGTCTCCAGTACGTGGGGCGGATGTCCAGAACATTGAAAGACAGGATACGGGAACATCTCCTATTGATTGATCAACTCAATATGGATACAGCCTTATATAGACACTTCTCTATAAAACATAAAGGGAACATCAAATAACTTAAATATATGGGGATACAGAAAGTTACCAAAAACTGGAGAGGTGGTAACTACGGAAAGAAATTATTAACGGCAGAATCTAAATGGATCGTTCATTTGGACTGCCTGTACCCCAGAGGGCTGAACAATAAGGAAGATGTATCCCATCTCTTAAATCTTAAATAAACCTCAATTGAACTAAATTTCTATTAAAAGAGCTCAAAATATTTGGGATATGTTTAACTTTACTAATCCCCGTCTAACCAGAAGTAAGCTTTAAACCCTTCTGTTTGCCTCTCTCTATTTCAAATTTCAAATAACCAAGGAAAGTCAGACGGGTTTATGCCCATATAGCAGCGATAAACATAGGATAGATATACTAACCCCATATAGGGGCCAAGCTATAAACCACTAATTTCCACACAACTAAGTTTAAAGTTATCTTCACAAAAATCGACATTGAGTTTAAAGTTGTCTCCACATATATCCATATGAAGTAACTGTTTTTTCAAAAGTTTAAAGATATTTTTACATATATATCCATATGGAGTAACTGTTAATAAAAAGTTAAAGATGTCTCTACACATATTTATATAAAATTGTCTCCATGCATATGTATATAAGTATTAGGTGGTCACATTGTCAATAGATCAGTAACCTCCTTTTTTATTCTATACTCTGATTATTCTATACTCTGATAAATCTCACAAACCTATGATCTACACTCCGAGTATCAGCACAATTAGGACCTTTATCCCTACTGGCCAATATTAATTCCCATAACTAGTGTTCCTTAAAAGTCCTCAATTTTCAATCATTTTCCGCCCTGTTACCAAAAGGACATCTTACAAAGTCTGACTATTTATATGGAATATAGTGAATTACCGACTTCTGCAAAACACTAAATGACCATATTTAATTCACCTAATGCCTAGCAGACATTATTGATGTTCGATAACAATCCAAGTTAATTTAGACTCATTTCTAAATCTTTGAACACCTCATCCTGCTTGTAAAGGCTTCTATTCTATATTTAATCATCTGATGATATCTTAACAATCAAAATCATAACTTATAAGATACCGAAACATTTCTTATATCCCTTTATACCTCTCTGGGTATATACACATTATAACTACATTTTAGCTCCTTATAAATATATATATTTACATGTGTATTTATGTGTGTGTGTGTATATATATATATATATATATATATATAGTGGATATAAAAAGTCTACACACCCCTGTTAAAATGTCAGGTTTCTGTGATGTAAAAAAATGAGACAAAGATAAATCATTTCAGAACTTTTTCCACCTTTAATGTGACCTATAAACTGTACAACTCAATTGAAAAACAAACTGAAATCTTTTAGGTAAAGGGAAATAAAAATAAAAAAATAAAATAATATGGTTGCATAAGTGTGAACACTCTTTTATAACTGGGGATGTAGCTGTGTTCAGATTTAAGCAATCACATTCAAAACCATGTTAAATAGGAGTCAGTACACACCTGTCATCATTTAAAGTGCCTCTGATTAACCCCAAATAAAGTTCAGCTGTTCTAGTAGGTCTTTCCTGACATTGTATTAGTCGCATCCTACAGCAAAAGCCATGGTCTGCAGAGGGATCTCATTGTTAAAAGGTATCAGTCAGGAGAAGGGTACAAAAGAATTTCCAAGGCATTAGATATACCATGGAACACAGTGAAGACAGTCATCATCAAGTGAAGAAAATATGGTGCAACAGTGACATTACCAAGAACTGGATGTCCCTCCAAAATTGATGAAAAGACAAGAAGAAAACTGGTCTGGGAGGCTGCCAAGATGCCTACAGCAACATTAAAGGAGCTGCAAGAATATCTGACAAGTACTGGCTGTGTGGTACATGTGACAACAATCGCCCGTATTCTTCATATGTCTGGGCTATGGGGTAGAGTGGCAAGACGGAAGCCTTTTCTTACAAAAAAAACATCCAAGCCCAGATACATTTTGCAAAAACACATCTGAAGTCTCCCAAAAGCATGGGGGAAAAGGTGTTTTGGTCTGATTAAACCAAAGTTGAACTTTTTGGCCATAATTCCAAAAGATATGTTTGGCGCAAAAACAACACTGCATATCACCAAAAGAACACCATACCCACAGTGAAGCATGGTGGTGTCAGCATCATGCTTTGGGGCTGTTTTTCTTCAGGTGGAACTGGGGCCTAAGTCAAGGTAGAGGGAATAATGAACAGTTCCAAATACCAGACAATATTGGCACAAAACCTTCAGGCTTCTGCTAGAAAGCTGAACATGAAGAGGAACTTCATCTTTCAGCATGACAACGACCCAAAGCATACATACAAATCAACAAAGGAATGGCTTCACCAGTAGAAGATTAAAGTTTTGGGATGGCCCAGCCAGAGCCCAGACCTGAATCCAATTCATAATCTGTGAGGTAATCTGAAGAGGGCTGTGCACAGGAGATGCCCTCGCATTCTGACAGATTTAGAGTGTTTTTGCAAAGAAGAGTGGGCAAATCTTGCCAAGTCAAGATGTGCCATGCTGAAAAAATAATACCCAAAAAGACTGAGTGCTGTAATAAAATCAAAAGGTACTTCAATGAAGTATTAGTTTAAGGGTGTTCACACTTAATCAACCATATTATTATAGTTTTTTATTTTTATTTCCCTTTACATAAAAGATTTCAGTTTATTTTTCAATTGAGTTGTACAGTTTATAAGTCACATTAAAGGTGGAAAAAGTTCTGAAATGATTTATCTTTGTCTCATTTTTTTACATCACAGAATCCTGACATTTTAACAGGGGTGTGTAGACTTTTTATATCCACTGTATATATATATATATATATATATATATATATATATATATATATATATATATATATATATATATATATATATATATATATATATATATAAGTAAATACATATATACAAAAATAAATACATATGTATATATATATAAGTAAATACATATATACAAATATAAATACACATATATAGAAATTTACATTTACATAGATATACATCTTTAGAGATGTATGTTTCTCAATGTTAAAGCCCTTTGCCTTCCTTTTTTTTAATACCTGAGAACTCATATGTTTGCGCCCTTATTTTTTTGTGTAAAATTTTATTTTAAAAACATTTTATTAGATGGTGTTATTATGAGTGTAACTGTACTTTGTAATGTATTTTTGACACTTTTTTGTTTCGCAAAATAGTTATCCAGAGCTCTGAGGAAGTGCTTACCCATCAAGCGCCAACTTGAATTGCACTCAAGCGATCATGCTTACTTTCAATTTATAACACCAGCGCAATTTAACCTGCACGCAAATGCGAAAACCCTACATCGCTTAAATTGTGCAAAAAAAGATCAAGGGGCTGATTTAACATGCCCCGAATGGTTCCTAATACACCTGTGTTTGCTCGAGCCTTAAGGCTCGTCAGAGACAGAAGTTAAGAAAGCAGCGGGTTTAAAACTGCTGCTCCTTAATTCGCATGCATCCTATGAGGCGGCGGACATCAATCCGCTTGATCGAATTCGATCAGGTTGATTGAAGTCACCAGCTAGCGGACGAATGGCAGCGAATCTGCAGGGGGCGGCATTGCACAAGCAGTTCACCAGGACTGCTTGTGCAATGTTAAATGCCCACAGCATATGCTGTCGGCATTTAGCAAAGCAGGGAGGACATGATTCACTATATCGAATCATGTCCGCTGGGTATGCTAAATCTACCCCCAAGTGACTCTTCCAATTTAATGACCTGAGAAAATCTTCCTGGACTATTGCATAATTTCAAAATATAAGACACCACATGGCATAGAAACTTCAGATACAGATGGTATTAATAGCAACACATAAAAGTGCTTCAGTTGTGAGTGAGATCCTGTGTGTGCCAAACAGTGGCCCATCTCACTAGACTTCTCTGTATGTTCCACTTTTATCCAATCTTCGCCATCCATCAGGAGAAGTCCAAAGAATATGTGGTAGGGACAAGCTGAATTTGTATTTGTAAATGTGTGTATATGATAATATTAAATGGTCAACACACATAAAAGTGCAATAGATTTTTTTCAATAACCGTTATGAAGAATCTTTATCCATTAACAACTTCCTCTTGTTGAAAGAAGTGATCATCTGAATATGACATACCATTATTTCCAAATAAGTTTCTGGATATATTTGCTTTCTAAAAAGGAAAAACTATGTATCTATCATCAATGGAGCAAATTTACTTTCATCCTACTTTCAATGTAAGCAATATAGGATGCTGTCCAAGTTGTTTTCTATCATCTAGGAAATATAGGAAAAAGTTAATGTGGATTAGGGTCATCAAACAGAATAGGATATGGCCTTTATATCCAATGTTCTTAAAATGTTGGCAGCTGCTTTATAACGAAATTCCTTTGTTGTATTTGTGTCTTAATCCTTATGACAGTTTTCATTTTACTAGAAATTAATCTTTCTATAAGATGCTCTTTAGAAGCGATTATCATTCAGTAATATGTACTTTTAAAAGGATAGGTTTTTATTGTCTTATCTCTGTATTTTGAAAGATATTTTACTATCTACATAAAAATACAATGCTATTTCATTAAGAGAATATAGAAATGTGATTAAAAAAGGAAACAAATGTTAACACATTTGTTCGTTAATTTTGAATGTTTGTACAACATTCTAATGCTATGTTTAAATGCATTATTCAATTTGAATTTTTCTAATTCAAATATTGCATAATGTAAATTGTATGCTAATTCTGAATCATGAAAGACACATTTGGGGTTTCATGTGCTTTTAAAATATGGAGCCCTTTATTCAAAGCCACACAAAGTAAAAGTAAAAGCATATGTTGTGAAAACCACCTCACTTTACCAAATAGGTAGATTGTTGGAGAAAACAATACCTCCTTGCATGTTTTATACCTTTACTGGGTGTGCCATAGGTGTATTCTGTGAAATTGCTTGTGTGCAACACATTACATCGGAAAATGTTAGTGTGACTTGAGACCAGGGGGTAGATTTAGCAAACAGCGGACGCTAGAAGTTTCAGGACTGCCTAAAACTTAACTTAAGAAGCAGTGGTTTTAAGACCACTGCTCCTTAACTTCTCCGCCACCTTTTAGGTTGCAGACTGCCATCATCCTGATCCGATATGATCAGGGTTATTAACACCACCATTGCTTATGCAATGTTAAATGCAGACAGCTTTTGCAAGTAGGGATGGGCAAATGTGTAAATTTCTGAATTTGAATGTTAGAACGAATGTTATTACCAAAATTCGAATTACAAATCCGAATGTTGATATGAACAAAAATTCTTAAAAATTCTATAATTGAATGCTATTTACAGTTTTCGAATGTCACTTTCGAATTTGAATGTTTATAATTAGATTGAATGTCCACATTCGAAATTTCGAATTTAACATTCTATTTAACAAACACTATTCAGAAGTTCAATAGTTCATGAGGTAGGGAATCTAGTAAATTGATACATAATAGATACAAATATAATAATTTGAATGTTTCTATTTCGATCGAATATTGCATAATTTGAATATTACATTTAAATAAAGCATTATAGAAATACTATTACAAATATATAAATTCAAATTTTTCTATTTCGAATATTGCATAATTCAAATATTATATTTAACGAAAGCACTAGAAATACTATTACAAATATATAAATTCAAATTTTTCTATTTCGAATATTGCATAATTCAAATATTATATTTAACAAAAGCACTAGAAATACTATTACAAATATATAAATTAGAATTTTTTTAAATTAATATTTTCTAATATACTCAGAAAATTTGAAACCGAAAATTCGAAAATTGAATGTTAGAATGTTATATAAACATTTGAAATTTGGTTCGAACGAACGAATGTGTTAAAATCTGTTTCATTTTTCGAATGTAGTGAAACATTCACCCATCCCTAATTGCAAGTATGTTACATCTACCATTTTTGTATTGTTGTATACAGTTATTTATCCGATGAAATTCAGTGTTCTGCTGTCAATTGTCACTAGACTTACATAACTGCCTCATGTTGTCTATCAAAGTTAAAGTATTGTTATGTCATGTGTATCTATGTAAATGTTACAACATATTGTCTATGAATATATTAAACCTCAAAAAAAAAACTATTTGTGAAAATACATAAATACATGTATAAAAGGGTGAATATGTTATAAGTCAAGGTTTTGACTGGGAAGGGCTCAAAGGTGTATATTTATATGTATATATTTGTACATAAGTGTGTATGTATATATAGTATGTATATATGTGTACATATGCATATGCCTACACATATCTACATTCACACTGTATACATACTGTATGCATATATATATATATATATGTACATACACACACATAGATATATAATATACACTATATATATATTGCCGACACCTAAATAAAGTTATTAACCCCTAATCTGCCGCTCCCAACATCGACAACACTAATAAAAGCTATTAACCTCTAATCGGCTCCCCGACATCACTGCAACTAAATAAAATGATTAACTCCTAAACCTCCGGCCCCCCATATTGCTGCTACTAAATAAACCTATTAACCCCTTAATATCCGGGCCCCCACATCACCGCCACTAAAAAAACTATTAACCCCTAAACCGCCAGCCCCCCCCCCACATCGCAAAACATTAAATTAAACTATGAATTTTATTGTTCGTAATTTAGTGTTTATTATTTTTTGTAATTTTAGATTTAAAAAAAAAAAAAAAATTGTACTGTTAGGTTTTTTTATATTTGTAATTTCGATTTTTTAATTGGTAGATTTTTTATTTTATTAGAATAGTTATGTTAGTTTAATTTATAGAATTATGTAGAATTATTTTTATTTTACAGGTAAGTTTTTATTTAAATATAGATATATTGTAATTTTAATTTAAAGTTAGGGGGGTGTTAGGTTTATGGGTTAATAGTTTAATTTAGTGTTTTGCGATGTGGGGGCCGGTGGTTTAGGGGTTAATAGGTTTATTTAGTGGCAGCAATGTGGGAGGTCGGAGGTTTAGGGGTTAATAACTCTTTATTATAGCGTTGGCAATGTCGGGGAGTGGCAGTTTAGGGGTCAATATATTTAAATAGTGTTGGCAATGGGGGTAGGCGGCAGATTAGAGGTTAATAGGTTTATTTAATAGTCGCCATGTGAGTGGGCGGCAGATTAGGGGTTAATAGGTTTAATATAATGTTTGCAATGCGGGAGGGTGGAGGTTTAAGGGTTAATAGGTAGTTTATGGGTGTTAGTGTACTTTGTAACAGTTTAGTTCTGGGTTTTGTGAAACATTTTTGTTTTGCAAAATCTATAACTACTGCTCTCAGATGGTGGTATGGATCGTGTCGGTATGTCGGTATAGGCTGTAACGCAAGCATTTTAGCCAGACCGCACAACCTGTAATGCCGGTGCTATGAAAATCCCACACAAAAGCGTAATTTTTTTGAGTGCGTAATGGATGTTGCGTTACAGGCTAAAATGCTTGCGGTATAGCTATACCGACACGACTTGTAATATGCATTCCTGGCCATTCCAGCGTAATGGACATTTTTTTTAGTGTTAAAAGCCGTACCGCACCATAACACAAAACTCGTAATCTAGGTGATAATGTTTCACCTAGAACCCAAATCCACAACCTCAAAAGAACCCAAAAAGGCATAACTTTTTTTTTTTAAATGCAACAGACAGAAATAAATAAAGCTGAGGCCACTGCCTGAAGGACTTTCCCACCAAAGGCTTAATCAGAAGAAGCAAACACATAAAAAATGGTGGTAGCATTTAGTAAAAAAAAAACTAAAAATATGCAAAGAAGACTAAGTAGCTGCCTTGCAAATTTGATCAACAGAAGCCTCAGTCTTGAAATACCGAAAAGTGGCAACTGATCTTGTAGAATGATCAGTAATATGTTTAGGTGAAGGGTAACCTGCC
Source organism: Bombina bombina (assembly GCF_027579735.1). Classification (NCBI taxonomy): domain Eukaryota; kingdom Metazoa; phylum Chordata; class Amphibia; order Anura; family Bombinatoridae; genus Bombina; species Bombina bombina. Next base: position 124,422,034 of record NC_069508.1, read on the forward strand.
TCCAAGTAAGCCTTATGAATCAGAGTTTTCAACCAAGAAGCAGAACAGCCGAAACTTTCTGTCCTTTCCTAGAACCAGAAAAGTGATCAAAGAAACTAGAAGTTTGTCTGATATCTTTAATAGCATCAATATAATACTTCAATGCTCTAACAACATCCAAATTAGGCAAAGATCTCTCTGAAGCATTCTAGGTATTAGGACACAAAAGGGACAACAATTTCCAGACTGATATTGTTTGAAGATACAATTTTAGGCAAGAAATCAAATTTGGTCCTTAAATTTGCCTTATCCTGATAAATGATAAGATAAGGAGGATAACAATAAAATGGCTCATGTAGCAGAAGAGTTAGCCAAAAGAAACACAATCTTCCAAGAAAGAAGCTTAAAATCCAATTTATGCATTTGCTCAAAATGAGGAGCATGGAAAATCTTCAAAACCCAGTTTAAACTCCAAGGAGTAGAAATTTGTTAAACGACAGATTTAATTCTAGAAAAAGTTTGAACAAAACCATGAATGTCTGGAAGATTAGCAATCTTCTTGAGGAATAGAACAGAAAGAGCTGAAATTTGACCCTTCAAAGAACTGGCAGATATAACTTTATCCAAACCGTCTTGCAAAAACTGAAAAAGTCTAGGAATTCTAAAAGAATGCCATGCAAAAACATTATTTGAACACCAAAAAATAAAGGTTTTCCAAACCCTATAATAAAATTTCCTGGTCACAGGCTTACTCAATAACAGAATCAAAGAAACCTCTCTATTTAAGAACTGTCCATTCAGTCTCCATTCCATCAAGCTCAGAGTTGTGAGATCCTGATAGAAAAAATTGACCTTGAGACAGAAGATCTGAACGCAGAGGAAGTGGCCAAGGAGGATGATTGGACCTATGTACTATTTCTGAATACCAAACTCTGCGAGGCAATCCTGAAGCAATCAGAATAACTGATGCCAGCTCTTGTCTGATCTTAGCAATGACCCTGGGAAGAAGAACCAGTGGTAAAAAAGCATAAGCTAGGTGAAATGACCAAAGAACCGGAGCATCCTCAAACACTGCTTGTGGATCACTAGACTTTGCACAGTACAGGACGTTTTTATTTCAACCAAGAAGCCATCAGATCTATCTCTGGGAGACCCCAAAGATCTACTATCTGACTTAACACATCCAAATGGTTCCACAGGGTTCTAGAACATTTATAGGTAACATCACCTCCTGAGGAGACCAAACCCCTTGTGCTATCTCAGACCCCAGAAGGTCACCCAACCTGAAAGATTTGAATCTGTAGAGATCATATACAAAGTAGTATACTCAAAAGAAGCACCCTGCATAATACACTGATGAATTTTCTGAGATAGCTTAGTATGATCTCTACATCATTGCCAAAGCATATAAAGTGGGGGAGGCATCATGTTAAAACGAGCAAAGAGAATAGCATCCAATGCCGTGATCATGAGACCTAATACCTCCAAATAGCAACTGAAGGAAAGGAAAGAGTGTCCAGGTTTAGACTGTCCGACACTAAATTTACACTTCTTAGATCTGTCAAAGAGAATCTCATGGAAACTGGATCTATCTGCACCCCCAGAAAAGTAACCGTTGTCTGAGGAACCAATAAACTCTTTGTAAAATTTACTTTCCAATAGTGATGTTGCGAACCTAAAATTTTGCGTTCGCGAACAGCGGACGCGAACTTCCGCAACTGTTCGCGAACGGGCGAACCGGGCAAACCGCCATAGACTTCAATAGGCAGGTGAATTTTAAAACCCACAGGGACTCTTTGTGGCCACAATAGTGATGGAAAAGTTGTTTCAAGGGTACTAACACCTGGACTGTGGCATGCCGGAGGAGGATCCATGGCAAAACTCCCATGGAAAATTACATAGTTGATGCAGAGTCTGGTTTTAATCCATAAAGGGCATAAATCACGTAACATTCCTAAATTGTTTGGAATAACGTGCTTTAAAACATCAGGTATGTACTCTACTGTTACACCAGATATGAGTTGCACTGGGGTGACACTGTGCCCTGGCAGGCAGGCATTGAAACGCACACGTGTGAAGGAAACTGACTGCTATTATTTAACACAGTCAAAAAAGTGTTGTTTTTTTAAAATCTACACTACTGTTACACCAGATATGAGTTGCACTGGGGTGACACTGTGCCCTGGCAGGCAGGCTCTAAAACGCACACGTGTGAAGGAAACTGACTGCTATTATTTAACACAGTCAAAAAAGTGTAGTTTTTTTTAAAATCTACACTACTGTTACACCAGATAGGAGTTGCACTGGGTTGACACTGTGCCATGGCAGGCAGGCACTGAAACACACACGTGTGAAGGAAACTGACTGCTATTATTTAACACAGTCAAAAAAGTGTTGGTTTTTTTTAAATCTACACTACTGTTACACCAGATATGAGTGGTGGCACTGGGCAAGTGGGCACAGTATACGCTGTGAGCCTGACACACATTCTGGCAGGCAGGCAACTGCAATTAGATTACACAGGAAAAAAAAAAAAGCATACTGATGTTCTAGCCCTAAAAAGGGCTTTTTGGGGTACTGTCCTTACAGCAGAGATCAGATGAGTCCTTCAGGACTGTAGTGGACACTGAATACACTAGCCTAGCTATCGATTTCCCTATTAAATCAGCAGCAGCTACACTGTCCCTCCTCTCACTAACAATGCAGCTTCCAAATGAATCTAAAATGGATGCTGTCCAGGAGGTAGGAGGGTCTGGGAGGGAGGGCCTGCTGCTGATTGGCTGGAATGTGTCTTCTGACTGTGAGGTACAGGGTCAAAGTATTACTCAATGATGATGAATAGGGGGTGGATCGAACATCGCATATGTTCGCCCACCACGGCGAACGCGAACAAGCTATGTTTGCCGGGAACTATTCGTAGGCGAACTATTCGCGACATCACTACTTTCCCACCATGTTTTTGGAGGAACAGCAACAGTCTGCTGGTATGAGATTCTGCTAAATGAAAAGATGATGCTTGAGCCAAGATATTATCCAGGTAAGAAAATATAGCACTACCCTGTGCTCTTATCACAGGCAAAAGAGTACCTAGAACCTTTTAGCCAGACCAAACGGTAGAGCAACAAACTGAAAATGCTTGTCTAAAAAATCCAACCTTAGGTACTGCTGATGTTCCTGGTGTATAGGAACATAAAGATATGCTTTAAATCTATTGTGGACATAAACTGACTTTGCTGAACAAAAGGTAGAATAGTCTGAATAGTCTCCATTTTGAAAGTAGGAACTCTGAGAAATTCATTCAGAGCCTTTAGACTAGTCTGCAAGTTCCCTCTCTCTTTGGAACAATGAAGAAATTGGAATAGAACAGAAAGAATATATGAACAGGAACAATCACTCCTATAGATTCTAAATGCAAACCTGACTAAAAAAAATGCCTAAAAGCCTTCACATGATTCCTTGAAAAGAAAAAAACCTTTTCTTGGGAGGCCTTATTCTGAATCCTATCTGATAACCCTGGGAAATTTCAGCAACTAGGGATCCTGAACAGATGAATATGAAGCCTCCTGAAAAAAAGCATAACCTGCCCCCAACCAGAGCCTCTGGAATTTGTTGTTGCACCTTCGTGTAGACTTGGAAGATGGATTGGATTTCTCTGACTGCTTAGACTTGTTCCAAATAGAACTTGGTTTCCAGATGGAACCAGAGGCACCATTGCTTTTGAGAAGAAGAACTGTATGTTTGTGCCCTATACTGACGAAAGGCAGAACAACGATTAGTAGCATAATATTTACCCTTGGACCTTTTGTCCTGAGAAAGAAAAGCTCATTTGCCTCCAGTCACAGTAGATATTATAAAATTCAAAGCAAAAACAAATAACATTTTTCAAGCCCTCCTATGGAACTTCCTATCTAAAGGGTTTATAAAGGAAGAACTATCTACCAAAGGAGAAGAAGTTTGTTTAGCCAAAGTAGAATAGTTTCCCAAAAGCTCAATATTAGAGGCTGGTAACGGGTACATTCTCTTAAACCTTATAGAAGGATTCAAAAGAATACCTGACTTAGCCAAATCTTTGGAAACAATCTTAGACACTGCATCAGGGATAGGAAATACATCCGGAGATTTAGCAATAGGCTTAAAAACAGAATCTACATGATTAAAAGGCTTATTCCCCTCAACCTTAGGTTTTTAGCCTCTAGAGTAAGCAAAACATCTTTTAAAAGAAAAAAAATGTGCTAAATTTTAAATGAATAAAAGGATGAATCAGATTCATGATCAGAGGAAGCCCAGTGATCTGAAAAAAAAACTTCTCCCTCTAAGGATGCAACAGGTTTATGACTAGAAACATTAGCCTCGGTAGGTTGAAAATTAGTAGAAGGTAAATTTTGAACTGACCTTTTACTCTTACTTGGAGGCATGACCACCAATATTTCAGACACAGTGGATCAAGTAAAGTCCTTGACTCCAGGCTGAAAGTAGACAGATTCTCCTATATGGAAAAAACAGATGGAGCAGTAAATCCTTTAGAAGCAAAAGCAGTACCAGATTGATCAGAATATTGATCAGATAGCCTAAAGTAGAAACCTCAGCTTTTTACAATACAAATAATTAACACTGGTAGGAAGGTGTTCAGGTAACTCAGCTTCTAAGGTAGATTTAAAGACAGAATCTGAAGGCTCCATAACTGCAGATACCTAAACAAAATATATATGCAGAAAATAACAAGCATACAGCTAAATTGTAATATCCCCCATAAAAGAGCTCTTGAAGAAAGGGAAATACGTACCCCCTTAATGAAAACATACAAATACAAAAAAGCATATGTGCAACAGCATCCAGGACAGCTAGCGTAATAAAAGAGGAAGCACATCAATCTGGCCTCATAAAAAGGAAAAAACTTACGCCGTTATACCAAGCAGGCCCAGAAGCCCCCGTCCACCAAATTGTGTCAAAATATACCCTCGTGAAAAATGCCAGAAGCATTAAAAAAAGAATGCAGTGAAAAAAATAATAAATGAAACATACCAGCAGATCATCTGGAAAATAAATATATTGACAAACCAACAGGAGGAGGAAAAGGACAAGTCCCTGCAACATCTGAGGAAAAGCTTGTGAGTAAATCCCCACAGGTGAAAACTATGTCACCACCCATACTCTAAAAACATCCCTCTAACAATCACTGTACTCTGGGGCAAAATGGGCCTCATTTCAGTGTGAAAACCCTTCTCACTGAAGAATCAAATGCTTACATTCACTATTCAACCTCTTCCAGCTGAGGCAAAGACAAGACTGAGGAATCTATGAGGTGGGAGGGGTTTTATTGAGCTCTTGGAGTTTGGGAATCTGTGCTTCCTCCAAGTGGTAGGGAAGAGTAGTTCCCAGGAATAATGGATCATGGACTCTCACCAAATGTATGAATGAAATAATGCATTTATGATTGTTGATAGCTTTCCTCATGACAGTCATGCATATTAAACTCAATATACCATTCATTTATATTGTAAGAGATTTAAAATGATCAATTAACAAAGAATAATCACTCTAAAGTAAAAAATACATATATTAAAACGTATGATAAAGTTACTAAAATAATCACACTACCTTTGTTTTATAAACATAAGGTTAATTTATGCAGTCTTCTTGAAATACATATGAATAATTTTTAATGAGGCAGTGTTTAGTTATTTTATTTTGTATTTACTAGAACAGTAAAGTTGTCAATGGTTTAAAACAACATGAACATTTCCTGACCATTCATTTATTTAAGAAACTTGTCCACCTGTTCACATGACCATTTCTTCTTCTTAAAGGGACACTGAACCCACATTTTTTCTTTAATGATTCAGAAAGAGCATGCAATTTTAAGCAAGATAAAGCGCTTCAAAAGATGATATTATTTTCTTTATTTTCAATTCAAGAGATTTCACTAAATTTAAGACTATATTTAAATTTACATTTCACTATTCCAGTTTAAAAAGAATGTTACTTTGAAATTCTTAATCACATTGATGAAACTTTGCAATAAATGCTGTTTCACGCTGCTTGAATCTTGAAGCAATATATAATATTAGGTAAAAAAATTACTGTTACACTAAATTATTTACATAATTTAAAATTTATTTATATTAGTATTAGTTAGTAGTGTTATAACTAAGTATTATCCTTTATTTATAGAGCTCCAACTTATGCTAACATATTCCACATAGCTATACTATATTAAATACAAATAAGAATACAAAAGGATCTCATAAGTACGGCACTCTTGAGTACTATAAAAGCAGACTGAGGTCTTCCATCAAGACCAGGGGTGGGCAATTATTGGCCCTCCAGATGTTATAGACTACATCTCCCATAATGCTCTTTCAGCCATAATGTTGGTAAAGCATCATGAGAGATTTAGTCCATAACATCTGGAAGGCCGATAGTTGCCAACCCCTAACCTAGACTGTAACTCTTGACTCCGCAGTTCCTGATCTCCATCAAAATTATCTCAATAAAAGTGTCATGAAACATGATAGTTATAAAATCAGTTCTGGCCATTTTATCAGGTAAGTTCTAGCCCATTCCAGGGCATTTATCAAGACTCTCCAGCCTGGAGTGGGCTTAAATCTATTGATGTGTGCTTCTGGGTAGATTAGTCATACAGAGATAAAGGAACAGTAAACATCTTTGTAATTACATGACATTCCTTTTGTGCTGCTTAATATTTACATATCAGCCAAGTATCAATATTTTTGAAACAAATTAACATTATTTTTACTGCAATTATTTTTTAATAGCCAAAGTCCTCCCACCATTTGCCTTATATAGAGGAGTCAATCTGGGCTTTAGACCTAGGCCACAGACAACAAGGCTAGCCCTGGCTATAATGTTAGTACCAAGCACACTGTTTTGCAGTTGTTATCTGATAATGCCAATTAGGGACACATATGTTGCAGAGTCAGCCTTAAAAAATAAGTAGGGTGCAATTTAAGTTCTATGAATTACAAATTTGCTCAATTTTCAGAGCTAAATAACATTAATAGGGGAAAGTTAAAAAAACAAGCCGTATACGGGCAACAGTTTAAAAGTAAACCATGTTATTGAAAAAGTTGAAAAAAGCACCCCAGGAGGCATTTCATGCCTCAAAATGAAGCGTACTCATAGATCATCTATGAGTAAGCGCCCTGTTGCGGCATGAAACTTGTTATGGTGGTGCTTTTTTCAACTTTTTCAATAAAGTGGTTCACTTTTAAACTGTTGCCCGGTTGTGGCTTGTTTCTTTTGGCTTGACTGTTTTGTGGTTTGTCTGTTGCTTTCAGCCGGCACCACGCAGCCTTACTTCTGTTGGATGAATGATTCCTTTTCTGATTTGCAAACGGCTCTTCATCTGGTAAAGGGATCTGAGCGGTGGCTCTCTTTCTCTATATTACAAAGTTGTTTCATTATGCATAACAAAAACATTTTATATTAAAATCTGTTATTAAAAGTTTTTACTGTCCCGTTAAGAGCATCAATTTAACTTCACTTCTTTATTAAATGTAAACAGACATGTCATACTCTTTTTTCATGCCCTGAGGTCCAAGGGCATTCAGTATAGAAATCCATTACAACTCCCTTCTTTTTAATAGTAATTCCATGTCACCCCCCTCCTGGGCATTTTGATCTGATCAATTAACTGCCACCTCACTTGACTAATAGAGTGTTTAGCCTCTAAAAAATTGGACGATACAGGGGCATCCTTATCCCCACACCTAATATTAGATTTATGTTCCCTAATACCCACCATTCTAGTGGTCTCTCCAATATAAATCTTTGAACATGGGCATTTTATTAGGTATATAACATAGGTGGAATTGCAAGTGTAATGATCCCTCATCTTATATATTTTGCATGATCTAGGGTGAACAAACCTGGCTTCTTTAATCATAGAATTACAGCTGTTACAGCCTAAACAGGGATAACAACCCAAGTTTTTTTCTGTTATAAAACTCTGAGTAGATTTTTTTTACCACTGCCTATATCAGTCTGTACGAACATATCCTTTAAATTGTGATTTCTTTTATAATCCATCATTGGGGTTTGTTGAAAACTATTGATATTGGGATTACAAGTTTTCAAAATATGCCAATGTCTGAGAACCATACTTTTAATCTCTCTACTATTCTTACTATACTTGGAGACTAGAACCAATCGGTCCCTCTTGGTCCCCTCTATATATTTTTTATCTTTTTTACTGGACAGCAAAGAACCCCTGTCAATCTCATTTACTGCTGCAATTTCTTTCTCTATAAGAGCTTTAGGATAGGCCCTATTCAAGAACTTGTCACCCATTTCTCGTAATCTATCTTGTATTATGCCCTCCTAGCTCACAATACGATTGACACTTATCAATTGACTCCTAGGTTAGGAGTTCAATAAAATCTCAGGATGAAAACCGTGGTAATGGAGTAAAATGTTATTATTGGTAGTTTTGGTATAGATGTCACATCTCAAATTAAAACCCTCCTTCACAATTTAAGTGTTTAAAAAGGCAATAGTGGTTTCATGCCACGTGAGGGTAAATTTGATACCCCTAACCACAGTATTTAATTCAGCTACAAATTCATAAAGAGAGTCAATGCTACCCCCCCCCCCCCCCACATATGTGCTGTGGAGCTTTGTGTTATTTATGATATGTGGAGGCCTGCAGTGTGTCTCTAGCTTTTCACGTGCACATTGAAAGGGACTGTTTGCTGATCCCTGCTTTTTCATTTATGTACTTAATTCCTATTGGCTGATTTTAAAACATTAAATCCCTATTGGCTGATTTGAATCAGACTATAGCAAGAGCTTTTTAAAATTTAAATTCTAAAATTTAAATTCTAATTATCCAAAAGAAAAGGACTATAATTATAAAATCTATTTGTATATATTGTATAAATATATATATATATATATATATATATATATATATATATATATATATATATATAAAGCCTCCCTCCAACCTGGGTGCAAAAAAGCATATAATAATCCTAAAAAAAAGATGCACTCTTAGGATTTTCCAAGCAAAGTCAGCTTTATTAGATGATGTTTCAGAGATATAGAATCCCTTTCATCTATATAAATATTCCTATATGCATATATCTTTACCTACATATATATATATATATATATATGTATAGCTACACTTCATGTGAATCTGCCCTCCAACGGTCAACCACCCGGATGTTCTGTATAACTAATGCAGCTCCACAACAACAGCAAAAAAAACATTTTCTGAGGAAGGGGATTTTTAATCCCCGAAATGTCAATAAACTTGACTCACTTTGAAGAAATCCTGGTTTGTTTGCTGTATATATATATATATATATATATATATATATATATATATATACAGTAAATATATATATATATATTTATATATAATATTAGATAGAAGACAGCACTCACTGGTCTTAAATAAAGTGCAAATAAATGTTTTTATTAAGTGACGTCTAAGGGAATACTCCCCTTCATCAGACTAACATGAAAGAAAGTGAACAACAAACATTTTAACCATGTAAGAACCTCCCCCAGTGTACCAAAAAACTGCCAGACTGGTTGCCAAGGCAACCAGTCAACAAACACATAAAGTATTATACAGCGATATACAATAATAAATCGCCCAAATCACCCTATATACATAAGTGAAAAACATCCAAAAAATGTGTAGCGCAGGATATACAACACAACTCAAAAAACACATTAATGCAGTGCCTACTGAATGGTATGCAATACAGGAGGACATGCTATTGCATAATAATAGCAATCAGAAGCGAGCCCTTAAATATAATGCACATAATAAAATGCAGTCCAATGTACATACTAAAACATGGCACTCTGAGGATATACTAATGAAAAATTATCAATGTTGTATATCCTGTGCTAGTGAGTAAGACTAGTGAGTGTTGTCTTCTATCTACTATATCCTACTCTGCATTTAGCACCCTGGTATATAAAAACATGGAAGGGATCTGCACTCCAAGACCGGACCAGGTACACATCATGTGACTCAGCAACATCCAGCCCTGGGTGCTAAATAGCACTCCAAAAAAGCTGTGATGGAACCAGAGCCACAGGCAGTTAACCCCAGTCCGGAATGGGTGCAAGAAACAAGGGGGATTACAAACAAAAAGTAATACAACACATAGAAACACCCAGCACTCACCAGCTAGCTCACAACTAAGATAGCTCACAACTAAGATAAAATCACAACTGGAAAGGTTAGTTACTGCATCTGGCCAAATGGGAAAGCTCAGGCACCACGTCAAGGTCCTTTCCACTGCCTGAGTCCCTAACACAGCCACACCATCATGCGAGCTCACAAAGCCAAACAGACTGAGAACAAAGAAGGGGTGCACAGGTGGATGTAATCACCCAGAGAAAATACAAAACATGGAAGGGAACTGCACTCCAAGATCGGACTAGGTACACATCATGTGACTCAGCAACATCCAGCCCTGGGTGCTAAATAGCACTCCAAAAAAGCTGTGATGGAACCAGAGCCACAGGCAGTTAACCCCAGTCCGGAATGGGTGCAAGAAACAAGGGGGATTACAAACAAAAAGTAATACAACACATAGAAACACCCAGCACTCACCAGCTAGCTCACAACTAAGATAGCTCACAACTAAGATAAAATCACAACTGGAAAGGTTAGTTACTGCATCTGGCCAAATGGGAAAGCTCAGGCACCACGTCAAGGTCCTTTCCACTGCCTGAGTCCCTAACACAGCCACACCATCATGCGAGCTCACAAAGCCAAACAGACTGAGAACAAAGAAGGGGTGCACAGGTGGATGTAATCACCCAGAGAAAATACAAAACATGGAAGGGAACTGCACTCCAAGATCGGACTAGGTACACATCATGTGACTCAGCAACATCCAGCCCTGGGTGCTAAATAGCACTCCAAAAAAGCTGTGATGTCACCAGAGCCACAGGCAGTTAACCCCAGTCCGGAATGGGTGCAAGAAACAAGGGGGATTACAAACAAAAAGTAATACAACACATAGAAACACCCAGCACTCACCAGCTAGCTCACAGCTAAGATAAAATCACAACTGGAAAGGTTAGTTACTGCATCTGGCCAAATGGGAATGCTCAGGCACCACGTCAAGGTCCTTTCCACTGCCTGAGTCCCTAACACAGCCACACCATCATGCAAGCTCACAAAGCCAAACAGACTGAGAACAAAGAAGGGGTGCACAGGTGGATGTAATCACCCAGACAAAATACAAAACATGGAAGGGAACTGCACTCCAAGACTATATATAGTAATAGATAACCAAAGTTGTTAGATGAAAATATGATTTCACATGACTAGTACAACAAGCCAAAAAATGATGTATTATGTATATAACCTTTACTTAAATCCCCTCAGGATACACTCCAAATGTACACATAATCTTCCAAGCAGAGAGGCATGCACCACAAAAATTATCTACGGTATGAAAGAGGGCTAACCAAATGAGAGGACTCAGGAATAGGGATGGGCGAATGCGTTTATATCCGAATTCGAATGTTAGAACAAATATTATTGTAGAAATTCGATTTACATAATAGAATGTTGATAAGAACGAATATTCTTAAAAATTCGATTTTCGAATGTTATTTACAGTTTTCGAATGTCATATTCAAATTCGAATGTCACATTTGAATTCGAATATCACATTCGAATTCGAATAGTACATTTATAAAACACAATTGTAGACTAGAAACACTATTTTGAATGTCACATTCGAATCGAATGTCACATTTGAATTTGAATATTACATTTATAAAACACAGTATTAGACTAGAAATACTATTTCGAATTTGAATGTCACATTCCAATCGAATATCACATTCCAATCGAATATCACATTTAAAACACAGTATTAGACTAGAAATACTATTTTGAATTCGATTGTGACATTCGAATTTGAATGTAGCATTCAAATTCGAATATTCCATTCATTAAACATAGTTGTAGACTAGAAATACTATATCAAATTTGAATGTCACATTCGAATTCGAATGTCACATTCGAATTCGAATATTACATTTCGAAATTGAATGATTACATAGCTAAACATTCTATTATTCAAACAAATATTTTCGAATTTTATTGAAAAATTTGAAAACGAAAATTCGAAAATAGAATGTTAGAATGTTATATAAACATTCGAAATTCGATTCGAACGAACAAATGTATCAAAATTCATTTTAAATTTCGAATTTTTAGAAACATTCGCCCATCCCTACTCATGAAGCCGTAGGCAGCAGGTGATTGCCACATAAATGTCAATCACATTTCTTCTAGATAACTTTTAGGGTGGTATGGGCTCTAAATAAGACCCTAGGGCCATATTTATTCACTAAAATGTGAAAGAAACATTTCCTTTTAAAGAGGAGAGGACCCTTTTCAAATGAGGGGTTACGTACCATGGCAACACTGATCACCTAAAAGTAATAGGATAGGGCCAACCCTCATTCACTCCCACAAACACATTGAAAGATTATAGGGTTCTAAGACCCCTTATTTGGAAATGTCAGTCAAACGAGTGCACTTGTTTTTAATGTGATTGACATAAAATTACTTATACCTGAAAGAAATTGTGTAATTTTGGGGGGGACTTCCTCACTCCAGTAATCCCTAAAAAAAAAAAAAAAAAAAAAGTATTAAGAATATAAAGAATTTAAGTTTGATCAAAAAGGCCATAAAACAAGAGAGGTGCATTTTAAAGTGGAAGGGAATACATGTTTTTTTTTTTTAAATATCTAAAAATGTTATTTTAATCTGTATCATCTGAACATTAGTCTTTATTGAGTTTACGTTACAAATTGAGATCCAAAAGCTATACATTTAGCATAGCAATATACTAGGCCTATATCAAGTAAATCACAACTACCCATAAGATGTGGTGAATGGAATAGAAACGTGTCAGAATTACATTATGTTTGAGCCTCATGTAATGGTATGCAAATGTGCCCAACTATTGACAAAAAAAGATTGATCTTTGATAAATAAACACATTGTATTTGCATCATTGTTCATGTGTTCTGAAAGCACAGTTACAAATCTGATTTTGTGTTGATTGTGTAAACATTTGCTGACATTTGCATGTCCAATGTTTTAAACTACAGCCAAATTGGGTTTGTGTTGATAAAATGTGCCTGGTGCTACGTAAACATTTTCACAAGTAAAAGAAATTGTGCAAAAACATTTTTGAAGCCTTGAATTATAGTTATCATTAAATAATAAATTAGAGTTGCTTTAACACTCATATAAACATTAAAAAACATTAATATCAGTGTGTATGTGTGTGTGTATATATATATATATATATATATATATATATACACATACATACAGTATATACTGTATAATTAACTAAATTATGGACTTTATAGAAAAATAACTAGGAAAGCTAAATATATAGAAATCACATCACTGAATTATAGTTAAATTTAGTAGCATTTGTATTCAAACCATTTTTCTATGGCTTTCAATACCTCAAATATTCTGAATCAGAAGTTACTGAATCATGTGAAAGTGAAGCATAAATCTCCCCAGAGAATCTAATTGCTCAATTATTTTTATACCCCTTAAATATTCCCTTGATATCAACTTCACTTTCACTAGCTACAGCAGTCTAATAAGGGCTCAGACATTTATGCTTTCAGGTCAATTTATGAAATACATGGACATATTTTTAGTTTTAAGACACATTGTTGTTCATTAACAATTCAATATTGTTATTTAATCAGATGAAATATTATATCATTTATTTTGTAGTACAAATTAATGTTCTGTATCCCTGTGTGCCTACAGCTCACAATTTTTTAGTATTTATAGTTGTATGTGTATTGATTAAGAGGAGTTGATTATGCATATATATATATAAAATGAGGCGGCACACGGTATGCAGGATATACCTTTATAAAGGGCAAGTTTCGGGGCACCTGCCCCTTTCTCAAGCTGAACACTAATACACAGAACACACACTTTATACACACAACAATAAAACAGGAGACCAATCACAAATCATAGGAGGGGTTAGAAATATGTCACAACATCACAACTTATTTAATTGGATACACAATTTCATTAGCCACCGAGGATATTTTAACCCATTTTTGTACACCCTATGAGAGAATTGGAAACCAGATTAAAAACAAAAGCAGCAAATCATCAACCAATACATGTCAAAAAACATAAAGTCTATACACATTTAATTGTTATTTTACATTTGAATCTATCTTCATAAAGCTAAATGTCTTAAAGGAGACGTGTGCAAAATTAGATTAAGGGAAGCAGGTAAAAATCCCTGTTAAGACCTTTTGGAGACATGGTGTTCAATTGCCAAATCCATTTGGCTTCTCTTCTAATAAGGTCCCTAGTTCTGTTGCCCCCTCTGACTGGTTTATGGGCACTATCTATAATCATATACCTCAATTGATTGGCCTGATGGCCCATTTGCGCAAAATGTGCTGGAACAGGGAGGTTAACATTTTATCATTTCCAATGGTCGATTTATGTTGACAAATGCGGCCCCTTATTTTCTGGGTCATTTTGCCAACTTACAATAGCCCACATGGGCATTTTAGCGCATAGACAACATTAGTTGAATTGCAGGTATAGAAACCTTTAATATGATACTGTTTCCCCATTTAAGGGTGGGAAATGATACTCCCCTTGATGACATTATTGCATTGGGCACAGCCCAAGCATGGAAAAGTTTCCTGCTTGGGAGTGCCAAAAAACTGCTGTTGGGTACAATCAGATTTTTTTTTTTTTTTCAAAACAGCTTTATTGAGTCAAAAGAAGACCAGGGGTACAATACAGAATATTTCTGATACATTAAAAGAAAACATAACATTTGGTAATCTGTACTTGCCGAGTAAAGCTGATCAAGATCCATTTTAATAACAAAGTCGAGAGCAGAAAAGAAAGAAGAGAAGAAAAATAAGAGTACAAGAAAGAAAAAAGAAAATAACAATAGAGAAAGCCCATGCACAATATATGTTTAACTTACATACTACAGAGAGATAGAAACATGGGTTTTTCACAATAATGCTAAAATGGCATATTACTAAATTCTCTAAGAAAAAAAACTGACAAAAGTGACCTATCTCCTATAACATTTTAAATGAAATACTAAGTTCAGGTAGATGTATTTTGAAACTCTTCATGAATGAATGACTCCCAGATCATCTTTAGCTGTGCGTAAAGGGGCTCTTTTTTACGTAACACATAAGCGTATTCCTCTAACTCTAGTAACTCATGGAATCTATTATACCATTGGGGAAGGCTTGGTACCTCTCTGCTTTTCAATTTTCTAGCTATAAGGGACTTCATGCAGTTGAGGGCTATAAATACTATTTTTTTCTTGGGGGGTGGGTAGTTTTCGTGGAATGTTATTAAGTAGCCATACCATGGGATCTGGTGAGATATCTATTTTTATCATCCTGGAGGTGGCTTTTATGATATTATCCCAACTCGGTTGAATAAGGGGGCATGTCCACCATATGTGTCCCATTGTACCCAAGAAGTTCTTGCACCTCCAGCAGATGCTACTGGCTGAAGCAAAAAGTTTGTTTATTCTGTGGGGGGTCAAATACCATAGCTGGATGATTTTAAGGTTAGTCTCCATAAGGGAGCATGAGGAAGAAACTTTAGTTATATTGTTAAACATGTGTGACATGTCAGTCTGTGATATTTCTACGTTCAACTCAGCTGCCCATCTATCAATGTAAGCTGGGACATAACCCGGTGAGGGAGCTTGTAGCAAGGAGTAAGTTAGGGAGAGGGTGTGTTTCATTGGGTCTGAGGATTTACATAAAGATTAGAATGGGGTCAATGTGCGGGTGACATTTCTCCTGTCTGGGTGTTTGAGGATGAAGGAGCGACACTGATATAAAAAAAAAAACAGTTTGAGAACATATGAAGGCCGCTGTCTATTAAACTATCTGAATATATAAAAGCTTGTTCATTGCTTATTTGATACGCCATGATTGCCCTGAGATGTGAGCTGAATTTTGTTGCTCCCCAATTTTGTCCCGGGGGGAACCTATGTTATCTGTGAGGGGTGTAAGGGGGGAAGATCTAGATGAGAGTAGTGGGTGCTTTGATAATATATTGTCCCATGTATTAAAAGTCTCTTGGATTATGAAATTATTGTTGGATATCTGCAGCAACTCTGAACTATTCTTCCAGCAAAGGGACCCCAAATGTTTAGAGTGTGTGACGTTGTGCTCTAATTTTACCCATTTTTTGTGGCCGTAATTCGTGAACCAATCAATTATGCGTTGGAGGAAGACAGCCTTCCTGTAGTTTAACAAATTTGGAACCCCCAGCCCCCCATTTTTTATAGACAAGTACATAAGGTGTTTGTTAATGCGTGCTTTACGTTTGTCCCAGATAAAGTCCAAAATCTTATTCTGTAAACTCGGTAGGAATCTAGTAGAGGGATTGGTAGCGTTTGTAGGAGATACAGGATCCTAGGGAGAACGTTCATCTTGACAGAGTTAATTCTGCCAAGCCAAGATATATGTTTAGATCTCCATGATGACATGTCGGCTACCAACGTGTTTTGGAGGGGTAAGTAATTGGCCTGAAACAAATTTTGAATGTTTGGGGTTAGATGTATTCCTAGATATTTCAGGGACACTGGTTGGATGTGCAAAGGGCAAATTCCGGTGATCTGAGAGGAAACATGATCTGTGCAATGAACTAGGATGAGTTCCAATTTGGATGTATTTATTAAATAGTTGGAGACTTTTTGGAATGCGTCTAGCTCGTCCATTAAGGGGGGATAGAGTTAACTGGGTCTGTTAGCGTAAAAAGAATGTCATCCGCGTATAGTAACATTTTGTGATTGGTATCTTGTATTGTTAGCCCTTGTATGTTGGTGTTGGTGCGTACAGCGGAGGAGAATGCCTCCACTACACACACAAATAGGAGAGGTGACAGCGGGCACCCCTGACGGGTGCCGTTCTTTATAGGGAAAAGTTTTGAAGTTAATCTGTTGACCCTTACTTTGGTGGAGGGGGAGGAGTATAGGGCCATTATTTTGGATATGAAGAAGTCCCCTAGATTATATTTGTGTAGAACCTCCCGGAGGAAGTGCCAGCAGACACGGTTGAAAGCCTTTTCCGCGTCCGCCGACATCACCGTGAGGGGGGTATGTGTGAGATGGGCGTGGTGGATGAGCTGAATTGCTCTAACAGTATTGTCTTTGTACTCTCTAGATGGGACAAACCCCACTTGATCACCGTCTATGATATGTGGAAGAAACTTATTGAGTCTGTTGGCCAATATCTTGGCGCATATTTTTAGGTCTACGTTGAGTAGAGAGATAGGTCTAAAATTCGAGGCTGTGTCTGGGGGTTTACCCGGTTTCGGGAGAACAACTATATGGGCCTCTAGAGAGGAACTTGTAAATGGGCTATTTTCATCTACCAAGTTAAACATGGTGAGCATGTATGAGGAGAGTTTACCCCTAAATATTTTGTAATATTGGTCCGAAAAGCCATCTGGGCCTGGGGCCTTGTTACTGGGGAGATTTTTTTATGACATCCAGGAGCTCCTCCTGAGATATTGGACTGTTTAGGGTCTTTTGTTGGTCTTAAGAGATAGATGGGAGGGTTAAGTTGGAAAGATATTTTTTGATTCGCGAAGGTTTGGGATATAAAGGCGGGGTTGTGCTATCATGTTGTGCGTCTGGGAGGTTGTATAACTGAGAGTAGTAGGCTCTAAACTCTTCGGCTATTTGTTCTGAGGTAAAAAGTTCCCTGCCGTGGCATCTCAGTTTGAGGGCGTTCTTTTTACATTCCTTTCCTAATAAGTGATTGATTTGCGCCTTACAATCCGAGAGTTGTTGTGCTATGGGAACACTGTCAGGTTGTTTCTTAAGCAGGTCTTCTAGTTTAGGGAGATTTCTGAGGAGGTCTTGAGGAAACTATTTGTCTGTTTAGTCTGGTGAGCTTTGATGCTAATTAGGGCCCCTCTAATAACTGATTTGTAAGCCTCCCAGAGAATGTTGGGATCGCTCACTGAGGTTTCGTTGATAGAGAAGTATTCATCCAGAGTCTTCTCTAACCATTGGCAGGTCAGGGGATCTGTGAGTAAAGAGTCGTCCAGTCTCCACGCATAGCATGGGGAGGGTCTGTGTGGCCACTTAAGGAAACAGCACAACATAGAGTGATCTGACCAAGAATTGGGGACAATAGCTATGCTTTCAACCCTGGCCAGGCTATTGACGTCCATCATAAAATAGTCTAATCGGGAGAATTTATGGTGGGGGTTAGAGTAAAATGTATATTCTAGACTCTCTGGGTTATGTACTCTCCATACATCATGTACTGTTAATTCCCTTAAGCAACTCCTAACAGTGGAGATTATTCTATGGGGGGTGGAAGATAATTTGTTTGAGTTGTCTAGGGTAGGGTTGAGGGTAAGGTTAAAATCTCCACCTATTATCAAGGATCCCTTAGTAGTAACCAACAGTGTATTGGTCAAAGATTTGAAAAAGGAGTCTTATTTTGAATTAGGGGCATACACATTCACTAGCGTTGCCATTAAATTATATAGTTTCCCAACTAGGATGATATACCTCCCCCCTTGGTCTGTTACCTTTGTGATTAATTGAAATGGGACATTGTTTTTAAAGAGTATACCCACCCCATTTGTTTTTTGAGTGTTAGAAGCGTAAAAGGATTGGCCAAATTTATATTCAAAAGTATTGGGTTCTCACCCTTTTAAGAAGTGGGTCTCCTGGGTGAATACTATGTCAGCTCCTTTTCTTCTAAAGTCTCATAGGGCTACGGATCTCTTATGAGGGTTATTAAGGCCCTGAGAGTTAACTGAGAGGAAGGTCAAGAGATTAGTATTTGGGGCCATCATATATGGGGAACGCTCCTAAGAGAAATTGAGCTTCTGGGAATACATTTAGGGACTATTCTGAGGTGAGTAGGGAATATAATAGGAATACATCTACCTGTTGAGCAATATGGAGAATAACAATAAACATTTCTATAAACTTTAAAAAAATATGTACAACTTGTCAGTACAACCATTGAGAAATGCCATAAATACATAGCAAAAGTTTGAAACATTTACCAGGAAAAAACAGTGCCGGGGTAAGACACTAACACGTAGGAGATTGAGCAGAGAGCGCTGACATCAACTTTAGAATTTTTAGGAACTAATAAGAAAAAAAAGGAAAATTTTAACAGATAGCATTTCAAGACATACTGAACCTGGATTCATCTGATCTCGGAATGTCCACACTCCAGAATGCAAAAGGGCATCCTTACATAATAGAAAATGACTTTTGAGCATAGCGTCCATCTGTAGAACCTGTGAAAGTCCTAGAGCACTGAGAAAGTCCTAGGGGAAATTCAAAAAGAGTGAGTCATGTATCACTTGTTGTACTTCTTCCTGCATCCAAGGCAGATGACTTGCTTCTTTTCTTTTTGGAGGCAACCTTCATCCATTTAGAATGAGAGTCTCTCCGAGGGAGGCCTTGTGGTAGAGGAAGGTCATCATTGAGTGGAACATCTGAGGGGTGCGGATGTTGAAAGGACACTTGCAAGGCCTCAGATAGTGGTTTAAGGTCCTGCTCAGACCTGTAAGTAAAGGTGAGGCCTTCACGTATAACTTGCAAACAGAAAGGGAATCCCCATCTATATCTTATATTCTTTTCTTGTAGAGTTTTCGTGATGAATCGAATGTCTTTTCTTTTTTGAATAGTTGTAGGGCTCAGGTCAAGATAGATTTGAATGTCAGAGTCCATGAAGCGGATGGTATGGGACGATCTTGCGGCTGACCAGATTTTTTCTTTATCTGTATATCTGAGAAATCTTAAAATTAAGTCTCTGGGGGGTGCATTTTGCGCTGGTGGAGGGCGTAATGCCCTATGGGCTCTGTCAAGTTCCATGGCTTCTGCCTGTAGATCCTTTAATAGAAATCTGAATAGATCTTGTATGTAGCTGTGTAGATTTGCCACCAGAACTGTCTCAGGGATTCCCCTGATCCATAAATTATTTCAACGACCTCTGTTGTCGAGGTCTTCAATTTTATCTTGGAGACTGACTATTTGAGAGTCATGGACATTGGTTTGCGTAGTGATACCATCCAATAAAGTATTCAGGGATTCCTGTTCCTCCTCCACATATTCCAGCCTGCTCCCTATTTCATTGATATCTTTTTTTCATGCCGGCAATTTCTGTCGTGATTATGGATTTCAAGGCTTCAAAATCCGCCTTGGTGGGCAGGTTAGCAATGTCTGACTTTAGTTGACAAGCATAGTCCGAAGTGATAGTCAGGGGAGCAGCCATGGAAGTCTGATTAGTTATGGTCTAAGGTGCTGATTTCATCTGCATCGTGAGAATCAGTGCTTGCAGCGTGAAAAAAGCTACTGACAGAGGCCTGTTGAGTACTGTGGGCTTTAGCTGGTTTGTCTGGTTTCTGATTTCTTTTAGACGCCATGTTTTGCAGTGAACCTCCTTGTTAATAAAGTGCTGGGTTCCCAAGTTTAATCCTGTGTCTGCTGAAATGTGGGCTCTTATTTGTTTCTGGGCTGCTATTGTTTGATTTTAAACGCTCTTTTTTATCTTTTGGTGTAGCTTAACTTTATGTCCCAAGAGCAGGCATTTGAGAGTTCAGGTGAATAGGAGCCCAATTTCCTACAGGCCCTTGGGAGATTCTGAGAGGCTTAAGGGCCTTATCTGAGAAGTATGTGCGGTGTCCCAAGAAGATAGTCTGAGGTATCGCTCAAAAGTGAAGCCTAACCTATTTTACATCACCATGCCCTGTTAATTTGACAGTGCTTAGAGAGCAGCAGCCCTTGTGTTAGAGGGAGCGTGCATAGTGAGTATTAAGGCAGTTTGTTGCACTCCATTACACGCTGCAAAACCGCATGTGTTTGTGTGACCCACATGTGTGAGCTTTATGCTTGCTAAGCAGATTATGGGGCTGAGAAGGATCAGTGAGCGCCCCTACTAACCTGCGGAGTCGCCGGGCAGTTGTGAGATGCGATGTATCTGAGGAGGGTTAGCCGTTCTGTGCGGGAGCATGGGCTCTCAGGTGCGTGTGAGCGGAGTACGCCGACAGGCCGCAGGCTGGGGTAGCAGCGATGCCGGGATTTTGTAAAGTCGCACCAGTCTGTTAACGGGCTGACTTATCGCCCCGAACTTCGATGCGGGCATTGCTCCAGAGTTCTTCTCAGTGATTAGCAGCTAGTTCACGTTCTGCATTATCACTTATTGAAGGGTGTCAGCTTCTCTACACACGGAGCTTCTCCTAACTGCGACCAAGCGCCATCTTGGCCAAGCTCCGCCCCTCCATCAGATTTTTTTGTAGACATGGCACGGACCAATTTTCGGCCTATTGTTTTGCCTCTGCGATATGAGGCTCTAGGGATTTCCTGAAACTCCTTAATGTCTGGGCAGGCTTCCTTTAGCAGAACCCAATTTCTTTTAATAATATTAACCCCTTAATGACCACAATGTACCCTGTATGTCACTGGTCGTTAAGGGTTTTTTCAGGACATAATAGCACAAGTCTAGCAAGAACACGCTATTAATGCCCTCCCTCCAGCAGGCTTTGTGGAATAGAGCAGTCTCAATGCTGGTGGCAAGACCGCGCTATAAAACAATAAAGTCCCAAAAAAAAGGCCAGCGACATACAGGGTACGTCGCTGGTCCTTAAGGGGTTAAATAACTTTTTGCTTATGGTGTTATATGAGCTTACAAAGTTTATTCTGGTTGAATTGGATGCCCTACTACTGACAGGGTTTTTTTTTCAAATAATTCTCCACTTCTTCTAGTTCCTGAACACTATATCCCCTGTTGACAAATTTTCCCTTCATATCACTAGATCTGACCTCTTCGGGGTCTGACACTATCCTTTCAACTCTTAACAACTGTTAGGTACACTTTGAAAGACCCGTGGGGGGTAGTAACTACTCCTGTGTAACAGGGTATTCCTGTCAGTGGGTTTGACAAAGATATCTGTTGTCAATCTGCCATCCTTTTTGGAAACCATAGTGTGTAAAAACTCCACTTTGTTCAAATCAAATTTACTGCTAAATCACAGAAAAGGAACAGCACTCTCAATGCTAAGTTTAAGTTCCATCAATTTTTCAGGGGGGCCCACCACATGATGAACAGGTCATCAATGTAGCAGAACCACCCCTGTATTGAGCAAGCAGAGGGTTAGTGTACACATGCCTTTCCTCGATGGCATCCATTACCAAACAGGCATAGAATGGGGCCACATAGGACCCCATCGCTGTGCCTGTTTTTTGCATAAAAAAATTACTTTAAAAAAATAAATTAAAAAAAATGTTAGTTAGTCCCAGGGTGAGCAGTTGAATTAACCATTCTATCTGTGCCTCATTATAAAGGTTACTTTTTGTCAGTGCCTCCCTCACACAGTCAACCCCCACAAAGTGGGGAATGACTGTGTACAATAAATTCACATCCCAGGTGGCCAACAACACCTCATCATCCACATTTTGTTTTTCTGCAATTTTTTCTAGGAACTGCATTGTGTCCCTGATATAGGATTTGCCCTGTGTAACGAGGGGGTCAGTATCTTGTCTAAAACTGTGCTGTAGGACTTAAAAGGGACCCTATACCGGCCACTATTGGCCTACCTGGTGGATCAATCAGCCTTTTATGTACATTTGCTACAACATAAAACACAGGTATTAGAGGGTGAGATGGTAACAGAAATTTGTACATTTTTTGCATCAAAATGGTATGATCTAAACCAATACTTAAAATGTTGATTAATTCTTTGCATACTGTCTCAGTGGGATTACCACTTAGTTTCTCATAAACATCTTCACCATTTAACTGTTTAAAAATGTTATCTCTATATTTGATAGTGTCCATCACCACCACCGCCCCGCCCTTGTCAGCGGGCTTAATTGTGATGGTAGTTTCCATTTTAAGTTGTTTTAACACTTTGTGTTGTTCCTGTGTGAGTTTATGTTGATCCCTGTTTGTGGAAAATTTCTGCACAAGCTCTCTATATTCAATGTCCACTACTTTGATAAATGTTTCCACAGCTGCATTGTCCCTCGAGGGGTTAAATGCACTTTTGAGATTAAGGCCATAAGTTCCTACATCAAAGGGTACTATATTTCCATTACTATCAGAGGTTTTGGGAGTAAAGTCTCTGTTTGGATTGTTAAAAAACTTTTTTAATCTGAGGCCTCTGAAAAAATGGGTCAAGTCCAGCATAAGGGAAGAAATTTCAGCATGTTCAGTTGGGCAAAATGATAAGCCTTTGTTAAGCACCTCTATTTTGTCATGATTCAAAACCCTTCAAGACAGAATTTTTAGATTTTCCTCTGTCATCCCAGCCTGGCTTGTGAGCGAGTGCCCACACCGCCTGTGTTTCCTCCCTCATTGCGTCCACCTCCTCGATTTCTTGTATCCAGCTGGTGCTCCTCTAAAAAAGAAGAAGAGGATGTAGATGCCATTGATGTTAAGGTCGACATACCCTGTACATTCGAGGTTGGTGTCTGTCCTGAACCAGAGCTGTCTGAGCTGGTAGCAGCACCACTATCCAAAACTCTCATCAGTCTGTCATGATCCCGCCCATCTCGGCCCACTATTAGCCATTCTCCGTCATGGTGGTTCCAGCAATACACGTTACCCACACTGTAATCGTGTTCATCACCCTTGAATTTGCGCTGCTTCCACTCCTCCACCACTTGTTTGAAGGTATCAACCATTTTTTTCACTTTGTTAAGTATCCGTGGGTATTCTTCCTCTCCAAGTAGTTCACGTAATTTATGTTTCTGCTCATCTATCCTAGTTGAAAGGGTTTACAGCTTATGATTAGAAAAAGCGATGTTCAGGATTATTAAATCCAGTGAGCTTTTATTTAAGATTTGCTGGTATATGGCACAGAACTCGGTATTATCCGCAAAGTAGGTAGGTTGGAGGGGGGATCCCAAGGCTCTAGCGATGCGTTTGGTTCTGTAGTATTCTGCGAGTGTCGCTGAGTGTATTTTCAGGTTTACCTGCCGTTTCATCATTCTCTCTAAATCTCTCCTCTCTGAGTCTTTATCAGGTGCTCTCAGGAACTCTCTGGGCCCCACTGTCAGAGTGGCTATGGGAGCTGCTTCTTCCTCTGAGTAGGCAAATACTCCTGTCTCGCAGGCCATTTTCCAAATAATAGGTATAGTCTGTTAGTATTATCAATAAATCAGTTAAGTCTGTGGTACTGTAAGTGCATACGTGTAAAAGGCAACAAGATCAGCACTATCTCTGATTTGTGTTTCCTTAATATTAACTCAGAAATGTCCAGTGCAGCACCAAAGAGACCACCCTCATGGGTCTCAGGGTAATAGTATAGCAAAAGAAATGAGGTGACACAAGGTTTGCAGGCTATACCTTTATAAAGAGCAATGTTTTGGGGCACCTGCCCCTTTCTCAAGTTGATCACTAATACACAGAACACACACTTTATACACACAATAAAACAGGTGACCAATCACAAATCATAGGAGGGGTTAGAAATATGTGACAACATCACAACTTATTTCATTGGATACACAATTTCATTAGCTACCTGGGATATTTTAACCCATTTTTTTGTACACCCTATGAGATAATTGGAAACCAGATTAAAAACAAAAGCAGCAAATATGTTCAATTCCTAGCACTTTTAATTGGGTAAAGTCAGAGTTATGGCGCATTTGGAAATGTCTGGCCGACGGGTTGTCTTGGTCATTGTCCTTAATACTATCCCTATGCTCCCTAACTCTGTCTTTCAGTTCACGTGTCATCTTCCCAACGTAAAATTTGGGACACGAGCAATGTAGAAGGTAAATCACATTCTTAGTATTACATACAATTCGTTCATTTATATAGTAGATCTTATCTGAAAATGCAGTGCAAAAATGTGATGATTTTTCAATAAATTTGCAATACACACATCGGCCACAAGGTTGATAGCCTTTCACTACTTGTGATTTAATTAACCAATTTGTGGGAATTTCCTTTTGAAATTCACTGTGCACCAACTTGTCTTTTATACTTGGAGCCCTTTTGGCAGTCATTAATGGATATTCAGATATGTATCTTGCCACAGAGCTGTCACTGGACAATATGTGCCAGTGTCTATTAAGTATACTCTGTAGTTTATTCCAGTGGGAATTATATCTTGTGATTAATCGAATTTGGTTCTTTTGAGTCTGTAATTCAGTATTGGCCCTTGTCCAGCCTTTGCGTATCTGCCTTCTTGAATATCCCCTTTGTAAAAACATTTTGGCCATTTCTGCTGCCTGTTCCTCAAAATCTGCCTCAGTGGAACAACACCTTTTTAATCTTAAAAACTGTCCCACTGGTATTCCATTTTTAAGAGCTTCTGGGTGATGACTAGATGCGTGCAGCAGACTATTGGTTGCTGTCTCTTTATGATAAACTTTGGTTTGTAACATATCATTGTTTATGGGAATCTTCAAATCAAGAAATGTGGCCTCCTTGTCACTAATCTGATAAGTCAGATAAAGATTTATTTTATTGCTATTGAGCTTTTCTATGAATTTACCCTTTGACTCAATATCACCTTTCCACATCACCAAAATATCATCCACAAACTCAGCCATAGGGCGACATGCACCTCCACCCATTGTTTCAAACCCTGGAAAACATCCAATGATTCCCAGAAGCCAAGATGTAAACAGGCATAGGTGGGGGCGCATGCTGCCCCCATGGCTGTACCTCGCAATTGTCTGTAGTGTTTGCGGTCAAACATAAATATATTGTTGGTCAATACAAATTCTAATAATGTAAGTACTAGGATGGTGTTGTCACTATATTCCTCTCCTCGCAGCATTAAGAAGTGTTTTGCTGCACTCAAACCCACATTATGTGGGATCAAGGAGTACAGTGACTCCACATCCAGTGTGAGAAGAAGCATATCTGAATCAATTGCTACTTTATCCATTCTCTTCAGGACGTCCCCAGTATCCTGTACATAAGAGAACAATTCAGTAAGGAAGGGTCGTAGATAAAAATCAATGTATCTACTAACCTCTTCCGTGGGTCCACCCATGCCAGACACTATGGGACGTCCTGGGGGGTTCTTCATACTCTTGTGCAATTTTGGTATGCATTAGAAAGTGGGTTCAATGGGATATGGATTTACAAGAAAATCAAATTCTTTTTTGGTGATATTTCCCTGATCTCTTGCATTGCTTAAGATGAGGAAGAGCTCATCACAAGATCTTTCATAGGTGAGTCTAGAGACCTCTTCATACTGTTCTTTTGTGTGCAGTTGTCTATATACTTCCTTCATATAATCCGCTTGATCAAGGATCACAATGTTCCCTCCCTTATCCGAGGGTTTGATCTGAATATCTTTCTTTCCCATTAGATCTTTTTGAGCTTTCCTTTCATAAGTAGATAGATTATCACTTACTATATTAATCATACCAATGTTCCCTACATCCTGTTCTATATACCACACAAATGTGTGTACACTTGGTGATAAAGATAGTTGGGGCATATATTTAGAGGATGGTTTAAAGTTGGTTTGTTTAGGATAGCTCATTTCTACTGTCTGTCCCTCCTGTTCCTCTAACAGGGAAACCATATTCTCAATAGCTGCCATATCTTGGCTATCCTCAGCCTCTTCCTTACTAAACTTATTACCCCACATTTTTTTGAGGATAATTTTCCACTGTATTTTGTTCACAGAAATATGTTAAAGAGGAATTGATGCCTAGAGGTCTAAGGATTAGACTGGACCCAGGGATCAATGTAAGAGGGGCAGAAGCTAATAATGATTTCATCGATCTACTTATGAAAGGAAAGCTCTAAAAGATCTAATGGGAATGAAAGATATTCAGATCAAACCCTTGGATAAGGGAAGGAACATTGCGATCCTTGATCAAGCAGATTATTTGAAGGAAGTATATAGACAACTGCACACAAAAGAACAGTATGAAGAGGTCTCTAGACTCACCTATGAAAGATTTTGTGAGGAGCTCTTAATAATCTTAAACAATGCAAGAGATTAGGGAAATATCACCAAAAAAGAATTTGATTTTCTTGTAAATCCATATCCCATTGAACCCACTTTCTACTGCATACCAAAATTGCTCAAGAGTATGAAGAACCCCCCAGGATGCCCCAGTTTTTAAGATTAAAAAGGTGTTGTTCCACTAAGGCAGATTTTGAGGAACAGGCAGCAGAAATGGCCAAAAGGTTTTTACAAAGGGAAAATTCAAGAAGGCAGATACACAAAGGCTGTACAAGGGCCAGACATACACCAAGAAGTCAGCTATTGTATAGAAATAGTGAATTACAGACTCAAAAGAACCAAATTTGATTGATCACAAGATATAATTCCCACTTGAATAAACTACGGGGTATACTTAATAGACACTGGCACATATTGTCCAGTGACAGCTCTGTGGCAAGATACATATCTGAATATCCATTAATGACTGCCAAAAGGGCTCCAAGTATAAAAGACAAGTTGGTGCACAGTGAATTTCAGAAGGAAATTCCCACAAATTGGTTAACTAAATTACAAGTAGTGAAAGGCTGTCAACCTTGTGGCCGATGTGTGTATTGCAAATTTATTGAATAATCATCACATTTTTGCACTGAATTTTCAGATAAGATCTACTATATAACTGAACAAATTGTATGTAATACTAAGAATGTGATTTACCTTCTACATTGCTCGTGTCCCAAATTTTACGTTGGGAAGACTACACGTGAACTGAAAGACAGAGTTAGGGAGCATAGGGATAGTATTAGGACATTGACCAAGACAGCCCGGTGGCCAGACACTTCCAAATGCTCCATAACTCTGATTTTACCCAATTAAAAGTGCTAGGAATTGAACATATTAGGCCTAAGAGGAGAGGGGCCTATATTGATCAAATATTACTCCAGCATAAGTCACGCTGGATGTACAGACTTAATACATTGTCCCCCATTGGCCTCAATGAAAAAATAGAATATGCCTGCTTTTTGTGAATCCTTGGATTAAATATGAAGAATAATGCAATGTATACATACAAGTCTTGTGGAATATGTGATATGCAGCATTAGGTGCGCAAATGCCCCATGCCTTTATTGGTTTTAAATGTGTATAATACTAATATGCTGTTATCGTCAATGTAAATAGTTAGGCCACGTATTGGTGTCAGCTCTTAATTGCATTATAATGTATGTAAAGGTAGAACATAGATTACCAGATAAAGGTCAGAATGGTGTTGGGTCCCTTTAAGATACAACAATAAGGGATGTGTAACAATGTAACTGATTTGGTATTTAAACACCACTAGTTGTAGTGACATCATACATCTGACGAAGCCTCAAGCACAACTCAGAAAGGGGAGGAGTGAAACACGTAATGTTTGGATGGTAACTTTGCAGCGTGGAGAACGCCATCAGGTGAAGCGGCTCTGATTGTATCTGTTCACAACATCCACCTTTACCGAAGTTTAGCAAGTGAAGACCGGCATCAGCATCAGCATCACAGGAATATATGATCATGGAGGTAAATTGCAGCAGAATGACATCAACCTCATGAATCTAGGAAGGTGAAGGTAAGCCGTGTGGTTTAAGTCTTGCAACCGGTATCACCCCATCAGCATTGTGTTTTGATTACGCTGTCCAGCTGGAAATCCTTTTTCAGTCCTGCTTTATTCATAGGAGATCTGACTTACATCTTGCTACCAGAGCGTGTATTTACACTCAAGTGCCCGGATAGTAGCAGAGTAAAGAGACAGTACCTGATTAAGTTTACCGGAGCGTGTTTATTACACTAAGAGCCCGGATTACCACATGGACGGTTTGCTGGCCAGCTTTATAACATGCTAGCATGTAGGGGGTATGGTTGATATCTTTGCAATTGTGATGGACTATTATCTGCTTTACATTTTATCTGGTATATAATATTGTGAATTTAGTGAAGGCAGACCCGGTGTCTTTACCACCTCTTTAATAAACGCTTGGTTTAATGTGTTATTCTGTGCAACCTTGTCTTTCATTGGTTCATATTACCTAATATAGAACCCTTTCTCTTTAAGGGCTAAATATATATATTTATATATATATGCGTATATATATGTATATATATATATACACACACACTAATTTTCCCTTAAAAATAAACACGTAAAAATAGTAACAAGAACTTCACCTTTTTAACATAAAGCTGTGCAATTTTGAAAGGCCACCAGCAATGTAATACGGTTCTTTTAAGGATTGAATGTATAGCAATATGTAGGAAAAAAATGGTTCATTTCGTATTATAACAATTATGGGTAAAAATGTCAATGGTGTAAAGTATCCAAAAAGTATTCATCAAATTGTGTTTTCAACCAGCGTTGCCACTTGCACAAAATTTGGGCCAGATTACAAGTGGAGCAACATTTAACACTACAGCTTGAGCGTCAATTCTGCTAGAAGTACGCTTTTTTGCACATGTTGGTTAGCGCTTGTATCACAAGTTAAAAGTAAACTGTTTTTGCTTGCACACTAACCTAGGGCCCGATCCGATATGCAGCGTCGCCCGCAAATGCCGGCGACGCTGAATTTTGCGCTGGTTTGGTATCCTATATACGGCGTAACCTAGAAGTTACACCCGTATATTTCTGCCGTCGCCCGTAGTTTTTTGGGCCATAGGCAGGTATTCCAAACCAGCGCAGTTTGGTATCCAATATACAGCGTAAGGACGTACGTGGCGAAAATGGAGAAATCTTACTCCATTTATACCTCGCCACAAAAAGCAGCCATAGTAAGCCTTACGCTGTCTATTGGAGCCCCGTAACTCCCTAAACTAGCTACAAAATAAACCTAACACCTAACGCATGCGCAATATCTATCTACCTGTCAACCACGATCTGCTAAATAAAACCTAACACCTAATGCATGTGCAATGTCTATCTACCTGTCAACCGCGATCCCCCGCCGCAATCCCTAATAAAATATTTAACCCCTAAACCGCCACTCCCGGACCCCGCCGCCACCTACATTAACTACCCCCAATGTGATCACCCTACACCGTCGCCAACTATATTAAACTACCCCTTAAAGTGAGCCACTTACACCGCCGCCATCTACCTTACCTATTCCCTAAAGTGAGCTCCTACCCCGCCGCCATCTATTTTAAAATTATTAACCCCTAATTTAATCCCCCTACCCCACCGCCACCTATATTAAATTAATTGACCCCTAATCTAATCCCCCTACCCCGCCGCCAGCTATATAAAATTATTTAACCCCTAAAATACTAAACTATCCCTACCACTAAACCTAAGTCTAACCCTACAAATAGCCCTGGAAAGGGCTTTTTGCGTGGCATTACCCCAAAGTAAACTGCTCTATTGCTAGCCCTTAAAAGGGCTTTTTGCGGGGCATGCCCCAAAGAAAACTGCTCTTTTACCAGCCCTTAAAAGGGCTTTTGGTGGGGCTTTATCACAAAGTAAACTGCTCTTTTGCATCTAATCTAGATCCCCCTACACCGCCGCCACCTATAATAAATGTATTAACCCCTAATTTAATCCCCCTACACCGCCGCCGCCTATATTAAACACATTAACCCCTAATCTAATCCCCCTACACCGCCGCCAGCTATATTAACTATATTAACCCTAATTATATTAGGGTTAATATAGTTAATATAGTTATTATATTATATATATTAACTATATTAACCCTAATTATATTAGGTTTAATATCGTTATTATATTATATATATATATATATTAAGTATAATAACCCTATCTAACTCTAACATCCCTAACTAAACTCTTATTAAAATAAATCTAATATTAATATTATTAATTAAAATATTCCTATTTAAATCTAAATACTTACCTATAAAATAAACCCTAAGATAGCTGCAATGTAATTAATAATTACATTGTAGCTATTTTAGGGTTTATATTTATTTTACAGGTAACTTGGTATTTATTTTAACTAGGTACAATAGCTGTTAAATAGTTAATAACTATTTAATAGCTACCTAGTTCAAATAATTACCAATTTACCTGTAAAATAAATCCTAACCTAAGTTACAAATACACCTACACTATCAATAAATTAAATAAACTACAAATATCTAACTATAATACAATTAAATAAACTAAACTAAATTACAAAAACAAACAAACACTAAATTACAAAAAAATAAAAAAAAGATTACAGGATTTTTAAGCTAATTACACCTATTCTAAGCCCCCTAATAAAATAATAAAGCCCCCCAAAATAAAAAAAATTCCCTACCCTATTCTAAATTGAAAAAGTTAGCTCTTTTACCTTACCAGCCCATAAAAGGGCCTTTTGCGGTGCATGCCCCAAAGAAAACTGCTCTTTTGCCTGAAAAAAAACACACAATACCACCCCCCCAACATTACAACCCACCACCCACATACCCCTAATCTAACCCAAATAAACCTAACACTACCCCCCTGAATATCTCCCTACCTTGTATTCACCCAGCCGGGCATAACTCTTCATCCGATCTGGGCGATGTCTTCAATCAAGCGGCAAAGAAGTCTTCTTCCATCTGGGTGATGTCTTCAAGCAAGCGGCAGAGTCTTCTTCCATCCGGGCGATGTCTTCAAGCAAGCGGCAGAGAGTCTTCTTCCATCCGGCGATGTCTTCAAGCAAAGCGGCATCTTCAATCTTCTTTCTTCACTCCTCCGCCGCGGAGCATACATCCGGCACGACGACTTCCTGACGAATGAGGTTCCTTTAAATAACGTCATCCAAGATGGCGTCCGTCGAATTCTGATTGGCTGATAGGATTCTATCAGCCAATCGGAATTAAGGTAGAAAAATCTGATTGGCTGATTGAATCAGCCAATCAGATTCAAGTTCAATCTGATTGGCTGATTGGTTCAGCCAATCAGATTGAACTTGAATCTGATTGGCTGTTTCAATCAGCCAATCAGATTTTTCTATCTTAATTCCGAGTGGCTGATAGAATCCTATCAGCCAATCGGAATTCGACGGACGCCATCTTGGTTCAGCAATCAGATTGAAATTGAATCTGATTGGCTGATTCAATCAGCCAATCAGATTTTTCTACCTTAATTCTGATTGACTGATAGAATCCTATCAGCCAATCGGAATTCGACGGACGCCATCTTGGATGACATCATTTAAAAGAACCTCATTCGTCGGGAAGTCGTCATGCCGGATGGATGCTCCGCAGCGGAGGAGCGAAGAAAGAAGATTGAAGATGCCGCTTTGCTTGAAGACATCGCCAGATGGAAGAAGACTCTCTGCCGCTTGCTTGAAGACATCGCCCGGATGGAAGAAGACTTCTTTGCCGCTTGATTGAAGACATCGCCCGGATCGGATGAAGAGTTCTGCCCGGCTGGGTGAATACAAGGTAGGGAGATCTTCAGGGTTAGTGTTAGGTTTATTTAAGGGGGGTTTGGGTTAGATTAGGGGTATGTGGGTGGTGGGTTGTAATGTTGGGGGGTGGTAATGTGGCTTTTTTTTCAGGCAAAAGAGCAGTTTTCTTTGGGGCATGCCCCGCAAAAGGCCCTTTTAAGGGCTGGTATGGTAAAAGAGCTAACTTTTTTAATTTAGAATAGGGTAGGGAATTTTTTTTATTTTGGGGGTCTTTATTATTTTATTAGGGGGCTTAGAATAGGTGTAATTAGCTTAAAAATCCTGTAATCTTTTTTTTATTTTTTTGTAATTTAGTGTTTGTTTGTTTTTGTAATTTAGTTTAGTTTATTTAATTGTATTTTAGTTAGATATTTGTAGTTTATTTAATTTATTGATAGTGTAGGTGTATTTGTAACTTAGGTTAGGATTTATTTTACAGGTAAATTGGTAATTATTTTAACTAGGTAGCTATTAAATAGTTATTAACTATTTAATAGCTATTGTTCCTAGTTAAAATAAATACCAAGTTACCTGTGAAATAAATATAAACCCTAAAATAGCTACAATGTAATTATTAATTACATTGCAGCTATCTTAGGGTTTATTTTATAGGTAAGTATTTAGATTTAAATAGGAATATTTAATTAATAATATTAATATTAGATTTATTTTAATAAGAGTTTAGTTAGGGATGTTAGAGTTATATATATATATATAATATAATAACGATATTAACTATATTAACCCTAATATAATTAGGGTTAATATAGTTAATATATATAATATAATAACTATATTAACTATATTAACCCTAATATAATTAGGGTTAATATAGCTGGCGGCGGTGTAGGGGGATTAGAGTAGGAGTTAATGTGTTTAATATAGGCGGCGGCGGTGTAGGGGGATTAAATTAGGGGTTAATACATTTATTATAGGTGGCGGCGGTGTAGGGGGATTTAGATTAGATGCAAAAGAGCAGTTTACTTTGTGACAAAGCCCCGCCAAAAGCCCTTTTAAGGGCTGGTAAAAGAGCAGTTTTCTTTGGGGCATGCCCCGCAAAAAGCCCTTTTAAGGGCTGGCAATAGAGCAGTTTACTTTGGGGTAATGCCACGCAAAAAGCCCTTTTCAGGGCTATTTGTAGGGTTAGACTTAGGTTTAGTGGTAGGGATAGTTTAGTATTTTAGGGGTTAAATAATTTAATATAGCTGGCGGCGGGGTAGGGGGATTAGATTATGGTTAATTAATTTAATATAGGTGGTGGCGGGGTAGGGGGATTAGATTAGGGGTTAAATAATTTAATATAGGTGGCGGCGGGGTAGGGGGATTAGATTAGGGGTTTAATAATTTAATATAGCTGGCGGCGGGGTAGGGGGATTAGATTAGGGGTTAATTAATTTAATATAGCTGGCGGCGGGGTAGGGGGATTAGATTAGGGGTTAATTAATTTAATATAGGTGGCGACGGGGTAGGGGGATTAGATTAGGGGTTAAATAATTTAATATAGCTGGCGGCGAGGTAGGGGGATTAGATTAGGGGTTAATAATTTTAAAATAGATGGCGGCGGGGTAAGGGCTCACTTTAGGGGGTAGGTAAGGTAGATGGCGGCGGGGTAGGGGCTCACATTAGGGGGTTATAGATTTAATATAGCTGACGGCGGGGTCCGGGAGCGGCGGTTTAGGGGTTAATAACTTTATTAGGTGGCGGCGGGGTCCGGGAGTGGCGGTTTAGGGGTTAATAACTTTATTAGGTGGCGGCGGGGTCTGGGAGCTGCGGTTTAGGGGTTAATAAATGTTTTATTGTTAGGATAGTGAGGGGGGATAGCGGATAGAGGGGTATACGTGTCGGGCTATATTTAGGCGGCGTGTTAGACAGTACGGGTGATTTCATACTTTAGTCAGGTTTTGTAGGCGCCGGCAGTTTCTAAAGTGCCGTAAGTCACTGGCGACTCCAGAAATTTGTACTTACGCAGATTTCTGGACATCGCTGGTTTATCAGACTTACGGCACTTTAACCTCTGATGGCGCAGTATATGGGATAGCTCGAGTTGCGAGCTGAAACTGTGGGCGGCGGGGGTTCCCTCGCTTGCGCCGCAAACTACGCTGCATATCGGATCGTGCCCCTAGCGTGTTGAAGTTAGAATATTGCATGTGTGACATTGTATTCCTCCATTAGAAGTCAATGGAGCAAGAAAAGTAAAAAAACATTTAACACCCTACTCGCGCATAAACAATATATATTTGTTTATTTGTGTGTATATATATATATATATATATGTATTTGTATGCGTATATTTGTATTTACAGAAATTTATACACTTATAAACACTGAAATAGTCACAATATACTGTATGTGCAATATTTTTTTTAAAGGGACAGTCAGGTCCAAAAATACTTTCATGATTTAAATAGGAAATGTCATTTTAAACATTTAAAGCTAAACCTAGGAGGTTCATATGCTAATTTCGTAGACCTTGAAGACGGCCTCTAATCTGAATGCATTTTGACCACTAGAGGGCATTAGTTCATGTGTTTCATATACTGTATATAACTTTAAGCCCATGCACATAAAGTTACCCTGGAGGGAGCACTGATTGGCTAAAATGCAAGTCTGTCAAAAGAACTTAAAGGGCCATGATGAGGAAATTGTGAGGTAAAATATTTTCCTTTTTTACATAGAGATGCTCAGGTGATATTTTCCTGTCAGCTTTTTACAGTTGTACTGCATCAGTTTCAAGTGATTTTACATTTGAGTATTATGTCCCTTTAAATAAGGGAGCAGTTTGCAGAGGCTTAGATACAAGGTATTCACAGAGGTAAACAGTGTATTTCTATAACAGTGTTGGTTATGTAAAATTGGGGATTTGGTAATAAAGGGATTATCTTTCTTTTTAAACAACAACAATTCTGGTGTTGACTGTCCCTTTAATAATTTGTATTAGATGATGTTATTATGAGTGTAACTATACTTTGTAATGTCTTTTTGATGTGTTTTGTGACACTTTTTTGTTTCGAGAAACAATTAACCAGAGCTCTAAGGACACGGTAGGTAATCATTCTAGCGTTTACTTTCAACTTGTAATATAAGCGCTAAACCCAATGCGTTTAAACACCCGCGATAAACCCCTTTTTGCTTGCGCGTAACAGTTAACAAGCCACTTACAATATGGTCCTTTTTCATTTTATATATAAGTATGTTCTTGCTAGAATGTCAATGTTTTGTCAAAAAAAAATATATGAATTTATTATACTATTTAGTCTAAAGTAATTTAATTTGTTTGCTGTATGAGATTAATGATTGTGGTGCCAGGGACACACATTAGTTAAGAACACAGTTTAGGGGGCATATCTATCAAGCTTGATGCCCCATGTTTCTGGTGAGCCTTCAGACTCACCAGAAACACAAGTTTTGGAACAGCGGTCTAAAGACATCTGCTCTGAGGAGGCGGACAGACATCACCGCTATTCAACCCGATCAAATACGACCGGGTTGATTGACACTCCCTGCTAGCGGGAGATTGGCCGTGAATCTGCAGGGGGTGGCATTGCACCAGCAATTCACAAGAGCTGCTGGTGCAATGCTGAATGCGAAGAGCGTATTGCTCTCCGCATTCAGCGAGGTCTGTCGGACATGATCCACAATTTTGGATCATGTCCGACAGGCCTTTCATAAATAGGGGCCATAGCATTGAAATTCATATACTAAATATTTTGTTTTTAATTTACTTTTTTTGCATTACTGATCTCTATGTAGTTTATCACAATTAAAGTTTAACTTTTATGTATTTTTTGAGTATGATGTTCTAAAGCAAAGATATTTTGTAGAAAAACAAAAGAATATAACAATGCATATAAAAGCTTAGACCTGTGACTCATGATTAGATATCACTTTCCCTGGCAATATACATCCATAATTACATACATACAACGCTGATACTGCAGCAATTGAAGTGATTTCACAAGAATTTGTTCTGATTTTTGAGATCCAGGAAAGGGAGTTACCCTTAAAACATTTGTGGTTTCAACTAGTGCCTTAAACTGCTGTTTTTAATCTGAGGATTCTCAAATTTCTTTGACTTTATTATTATTATCTAACCTGGTAACTGTCAATTTACTTGTTCTAAAATGTATTGCTGTTTGTTCTTATAATGCTGTATGAAATGAGATTGGTAAGATCCTATTAGTATTAGTGAATGGTTATTTTCTGTAGTTTGGCTTATTTTTTTTTTTTTCTACCTGTGTTAGTTTATTTTATCATAATTGTATTAAAAAAATCAAAACTGTACATTACTTAACAATTGAATAGCAACATGTATTCTCTTTTACCAAATGAAATAACTTATAAGATAGTGTCATGTTAAACAATGTAATTAAAGGGATATTGTACTCTAAAGTTTCCCCACCTTTAATGTGTTTCCAATGGTCCAGATTACCTGCTGAAGAGTATTTAATTATTTCCAAACAGTTCATTTACCTTTATTTTCTTATTCAAAATGGCTAATGTCTTCTGTTGTACCCCTATCTACACTGAAAATATGAGTAACAACTTTTTTTCTCTGTAGAAAAGTTATGTAAACAGGATATTCATTTGCAGATGCAATACTTTACAGAAAGTGTTATGTATTCATGGGGGCTGATATATAAAATGATGGGCGGACATCATTACTGTTGGCATTTATCATTGCACAAGCATGTCTGGTAAAATGCTTGTGCAATGCCGCCCCCTGCACATTTGCGGGCACTCGGCCACTAGCAGGGGGTTTCAATCATCCCGATTGTATCTGATCAGGATGATTTCTGTCTACCACCTCAGAGGTGGCAGACAAGTTAAGGAGCAGTGGTCTTAAGACTGCTGCTTCTTAACTCCTGTTTCCGGCGAGCCGGAAGGCTCTCGCTGAAAGGGCAGCTGCTTGATAAATTGGCACCATGGAATAAACTTCGACAAGAAGTGGTAATGACAAACACTGTGGGAGACTTCAAGAATGCATGAGCCTACCTACAAACTAGATAGATCTTATCAGCCATCAAAATATATGTTTCTATGTACTGCCATTTTACTATAGGTGGGAATACCAAAAGCAAAAGCAGCTATTTAAAAAGGAAACAAATGAATTTGTTCCTTTGACTGTTCAATACATAGATATTTCTGGGGAGGTTTTCAGGTTATCAAAATTACTGCATCACATTTTTAAAAAACATTTAATTTGTGTAACTGTATTTTATTTCTAGTTTAAATGCAATTTTTTTTTAGATATTTCAAAATTTAAAGCTATTTATAATTATATGATTTTTGAAAGTGGTAACAATAAATACACATTAGGTTGCTTGCTATTTATAAATATTAATGAAATACCCAAATAAGTGGTGTGAACAATTGCATTTTAAATATTCGTATAAATCCAAGTCTACCAAAAAATATTTAGTTAAAAATGATTCTAGGTTAGACAAACTTTTTATTTTAGAATGACCATAGCTGAAAAAAATGGAAATGGTGCCAAAATTTTGTATGAAATGTCAAACATGATATCATCAAATGTTTTATTCACTTGTCTACAAAGAAATATTTAAGTATGGTGGAATTACTCTAAGAGATATGCTTTCAAAACCCGCATTCATTTCAATGTTTAGATTTGAAAGTAACTTGGTTAAACCAAAGGATTTCATCCCAGTGCCTATGAATAACTTTATACAGATTTATTTTATAATGTAAACTTTGTAATCCAATTTTATATGTGCACTGCTATAAAGCATGTGACTCTGATGTACAGTAAATGACCCAAATATAATGTGATGTAATTTGAGGCTTGTGCATACTTAATGGGTCTAGCAATAAATTACATTTAGAGCACCACCCCTGTGTTTCTTTTTTTCCATGTTTTTCTTTAACATATTTCTTTTCATCTCTGAGTTTTGCAATGTATATATATATTTTTTTCTTCTTTCTCTCTCACTCTCCCTCCCTCCTTCTCTCTCTCTTTTTTAAATTCAATGCATTTACCAAAATGGGAAAAGTGCATTACAGAGGAACAGAATAAAAAATAAAGACTCTTTATTTTTTATTCTGTTCCTCTGTAATGCACTTTTTTAAGAGTCATTTAAATGAAGAAAAATGGCTACACATCTGGGGCGCGATCCGATATACGGTGTACTTTTCGGCGCAAGCGAGGTAACCCGTGCCGCCTGTAGTTTCACCTCGCACATCAGGGTATTACATATACCTTGCCGGCAGTTTCTAAAGTGCTGTAAGTCGGACAAACTAGCAATGTCCAGAAATAAGCGTAAGTACAAATTTCTGGAGTCGCCAGTGACTTACGGCACTTAAGAAACTGCCGTCGCCTACAAAAACATGCTAAACTTTTAAATCCCCCGTAACTGTCTAACACCTTCTTCCAAAAGTAGCCCAACACGTATACCCCTCTATCCACAATCCCCCCTCTCACTCCTAACAATAAATGTATTAACCCCTAGACCGACAACCCCCCACAACACAATAAGCCTAATTATTAACCCCTAAACCGCCAAGCCCACACCGCAATAAACCTATCCTAGTATTAACCCCTAAACTGCCACTCCCGGACCCCGCAGCCACCTACATTAAATGTATTAACCCCTAATCTGAGCCCCTTACACAGCTACCACCTATATTAACTATATTAACCCCTAATCTGAGCCCCCTACACCGCCGCCACCCATATTATCTATATTAACCCCTTATCTGACCCCCCTACACCGCCGCCACAACCTATATTAACTATATTAACCCCTAATCTGACCCCCCTACACCACCCCCAACTATATTAACTATATTACCCCCTAAACCTAAGTCTAACCCTAACACCCCCTAACTTAATTATTATTTAAATAAATCTAAATAATATTAATATTATTAACTAAATTATTCCTATTTAAAACTAAATACTTACCTATAAAATAAACCCTAAGATAGCTACAATATAATTAATAATTACATTGTAGCTATTTTAGGGTTTATATTTATTTTACAGGTAACTTTGTATTTATTTTAACTAGGTACATAGCTATTAAATAGTTAATAACTATTTAATAGCTACCTAGTTAAAATAATTATCTGTAAAATAAATCCTAACCTAAGTTACAATTACACCTAACACTACACTATCAATAAATTAATTAAATAAACTACAATTATCTAAACTAAAATACAATTAAACAAACTAAACTATATTACAAAAAAATACTAAATTACAAAAAATAAAAAAAATTACAAGAATTTTAATCTAATTACACCTAATCTACGCCCCCTAATAAAATAAAAAAGCCCCCGAAATAATAAAATTTCCCTACCCTAATCTAAATTACAAATAGCCCTTAAAAGGGCCTTTTGTGGGGCATTACCCCAAAGTAATCAGCTCTATTACCAGCCCTTAAAAGGGCCTTTTGCGGGGCATTGCCCCAAAGTAATCAGCTCTTTTACCTGTAAAAAAAGAACAACCCCCCCATTACAACCCACCACCCACACACCCTACTTTAAAACCCACCCGATCCCCCCTTAAAAAAAACCTAAGTCTAACACCCAAGTGCTCCTTACCTGTCCTGAAGACCGGCAGAGAATGTACTATTCCAGGCAGTGAAGTCTTCTTCCAAGCGGCAATCTCTTCTTCTTCCAGGAACCAGCTGGCGCGGAGCAGAGGAGTTGAAGACCGATGACCGTGGAGCTGAAGACCGTCCACTCTGGAACTGAAGATTGGCGACGCTGGAACTGAAGACCACGGAGCCATGGAGCGTGGAGGATCCTCTTCATACGATCTCCGCCGTACACTGAATAGGAATTAAAGGTACACGATTAAAAATGGCGTCCTTTGAATTCCTATTGGCTGATTTGAGCCTTCAAATTCAAATCAGCCAATCGGATGAGAGCTACTGTAATTCTATTGGCTGATTTGAATAGCCAATAGAATAAGACCTACTGACATTCTATTGGCTATTCAAATCATCCAATAGAATGTCAGTAGCTCTTATTCTATTGGCTATTCAAATCAGCCAATAGAATTACAGTAGCTCTCATCCGATTGGCTGATTTGAATTTGAAGGCTCAAATCAGCCAATAGGAATTCAAGGGACGCCATTTTTAATTGCGTACCTTGAATTCCTATTCAGTGTACAGCGGAGATCATATGAAGAGGATCCTCCACGCTCCATGGCTCCGCGGTCTTCAGTTCCAGCGTCGCCGATCTTCATTTCCAGCATCACCGGTCTTCAGTTCCAGAGTGGACGGTCTTCAGCTCTGCAGTCATCGGTCTTCAACTCCTCTGCTCTGTGCCGGCTGGTTCCTGGAAGAAGAAGAGGTCACCGCTTGGAAGAAGACTTCACCGCCTGTAACAGGACCTTCTCCGCCGGTCTTCAGGACAGGTAAGGACCACTTGGGGGTTAGACTTTTAAGGGGGGATCGGGTGGGTTTTAGAGTAGGGGTGTGTGGGTGGTGGGTTGTAATGAGGGGTGTTCTTTTTTTACAGGTAAAAGAGCTGATTACTTTGGAGCAATGCCCCGCAAAAGGCCCTTTTAAGGGCTGGTAATAGAGCTGATTACTTTGGGGCAATGCCCCGCAAAAGGCCCCTTTAAGGGCTATTTGTAATTTAGTTTAGGGTAGGGAAATTTTATTATTTTTGGGAGCTTTTTTATTTTATTAGGGGGCTTAGATTAGGTGTAGTTAGATTAAAATTCTTGTAATATTTTTTTATTTTTTGTATTTTAGTCGGTTTTTTTGTAATATAGTTTAGTTTATTTAATTGTATTTTAGTTTAGATAATTGTGGTTTATTTAATTAATTTATTGATAGTGTAGTGTTAGGTGTAATGGTAACTTAGGTTAGGATTTATTTTACAGGTAATTTTGTAATTATTTTAGCTAGGTAGCTATTAAATAATTATTAACTATTTAATAGCTATTGTACCTAGTTAAAATAAATACAAAGTTACCTGTAAAATAAATATAAACCCTAAAATAGCTACAATGTAATTATTAATTATATTGTAGCTATCTTACGGCTAGATTTAGAGTTCTGCGGCCAAAGGGGTGCGTTAGCTACGCATGCTTTTTTCCCCCGCACCTTTTAAATACCGCTGGTATTTAGAGTTCACAGAATGGCTGCGTTAGGCTCCAAAAAGGGAGCGTAGAGCATATTTACCACCACTGCAACTCTAAATACCAGCATTGCATACGGAGGCGGCCAGCTTCAAAAACGTGCTCGTGCACGATTCCCCCATAGGAAACAATGGGGCCGTTTGAGCTGAAAAAAAACCTAACACCTGCAAAACACTGCCGACCCCTATATTATATTTATTAACCCCTAATATGCCGCCCCAACGTCGCCGCTACCTACCTACACTTATTAACCCCTAATCTGCCGACCGGACCGCGCCGCTATTATAATAAAGTTATTAACCCCTAATCCGCCTCACTCCCGCCTCAATAACCCTATAATAAATAGTATTAACCCCTAATCTGCCCTCCCTAACATCGCCGACACCTAACTTCAAGTATTAACCCCTAATCTGCCGATCGGAGCTCACCGCTACTTTAATAAATTTTTTAACCCCTAAAGCTAATTCTAACCCTAACACCCCCTTAAATTAAATATAATTTTATTCTAACTAAATAAATTAACTCTTATTAAATAAATTATTCCTATTTAAAGCTAAATACTTACCTGTAAAATAAACTCTAATATAGCTACAATATAAATGACGTCATCCAAGATGGCGTCCGTCGAATTCCGATTGGCTGATAGGATTCTATCAGCCAATCGGAATTAAGGTAGAAAAATTCTGATTGGCTGATGGAATCAGCCAATCAGATTCAAGTTCAATCCAATTGGCTGATCCGATCAGCCAATCAGATTGAGTTTGCAATCTATTGGCTGTTCCGATCAGCCAATAGAATGCAAGCTCAATCTGATTGGCTGATCGGATCAGCCAATCGGATTGAACTTGATTCTGATTGGCTGATTCCATCAGCCAATCAGAATTTTCCTACCTTAATTCCGATTGGCTGATAGAATCCTATCAGACAATCGGAATTCGATGGACGCCATCTTGGATGACGTCATTTAAAGGAACCGTCATTCGGCGAGAAGGCGTCGGTAGAAGAGGATGTTCCGCGTCGGCTGGAAGATGATGGCTCCAGAAGAAAGAAGATTGAAGATGCTGCTTCATAGAAGACTTCATCCTGATTATGGACTTCTTCAGCGCCCGCTTGGATCAAGACTTCAGCCCGATGATGGATTTCTTCAGCCGCCGCTTGGATCCAGACTTCAGCCTGAGGATGGACGTCACTCTTCAGCCCCCCGCTTGGGCTTGGATCAAGACATTGGAGGCTCTTCTGGACAGATCGGGACCCGGTGTGGTGAAGACAAGGTAGGGAGATCTTCAGGGGCTTAGTGTTAGGTTTATTTAAGGGGGGTTTGGGTTAGATTAGGGGTATGTGGGTGGTGGGTTGTAATGTTGGGGGGGTATTGTATGTTTTTTTTTTACAGGCAAAAGAGCTGAATTATTTGGGGCATGCCCCGCAAAGGGCCCTTTTCAGGGCTGGTAAGGTAAAAGAGCTTTTCTATTTTAATTTTAGAATAGGTAGGGCAGTAGTTAAGAGCTTTATAAACCGGCGTTATCCCAGAAAGCTCTTAACTACTGAATTTTTTCTGCGGCTGGAGTTTTGTCGTTAGATTTCTAACGCTCACTTCAGCCACGACTCTAAATACCTGCGTTAGAAAGATCCCATTGAAAGATAGGATACGCAAATGGCGTAGGGGGATCTGCGGTATGGAAAAGTCGCGGCTGGAAAGTAAGCGTTAGACCCTTTCCTGACTGACTCCAAATACCAGAGGGCGGTAAAAACCAGTTTTAGGAGCTTCTAACGCTGGTTTTCACGGCTGCCGGCCAACTCTAAATCTAGCCGTTAGGGTTTATTTTATAGCGGCTAGATTTAGAGTTGGGCAGTAGCCGTCAAAACCAGCATTAGAGGCTCCTAACGCTGGTTTTACCGCCCTCTGGTATTTGGAGTCAGTCAGGAAAGGGTCTAACGCTCACTTTGCAGCCTCGACTTTTCCATACCGCAGATCCCCCTACGCCATTTGCGTATCCGATCTTTTCAATGGGATCTTTCTAACGCCGGTATTTAGAGTCGTGGCTGAAGTGAGCGTTAGAAATCTAACGACAAAACTCAAGCCGCAGAAAAAAGTCAGTAGTTAAGAGCTTTCTGGGCTAACGCCGGTTTATAAAGCTCTTAACTACTGTGCTCTAAAGTACACTAACACCCATAAACTACCTATGTACCCCTAAACCGAGGTCCCCCCACATCGCTGCCACTCTATTAAAAAATTTTAACCCCTAATCTGCCGACCACACACCGCTGCCACCTACGTTATCCCTATGAACCCCTAATCTGCTGCCCCTAACACCGCTGACCCCTATATTATATTTATTAACCCCTAATATGCCGCACCCAACGTCGCCGCTACCTACCTACACTTATTAAGCCCTAATCTGCTGACCGGACCGTGCCGCTATTATAATAAAGTTATTAACCCCAAATCCGCCTCACTCCCGCCTCAATAACCCTATAAAAAATAGTATTAACCCCTAATCTGCCCTCCCTAACATCGTCGACACCTAACTTCAAATATTAACCCCTAATCTGCCGATCGGAGCTCACCGCTACTCTAATACATTTTTAAACCCCTAAAGCTAATTCTAACCCTAACCCTAACACCCCCCTAAGTTAAATATAATTTTATTCTAAACAAATAAATTAACTCTTATTAAATAAATTATTCCTATTTAAATCTAAATACTTACCTGTAAAATAAACCCTAATATAGCTACAATATAAATAATAATTATATTGTAGCTATTTTAGGATTAATATTTATTTTACAGGCAACTTTGTAATTATTTTAACCAGGTACAATAGCTATTAAATAGTTAATAACTATTTAATAGTTACCTAGTTAAAATAATTACAAAATTACCTGTAAAATAAATCCTAACCTAAGTTACAATTAAACCTAACACTACACTATCAATAAATAAATTAAATAAACTACCTACAATTATCTACAATTAAACCTAACACTACACTATCAATAAATAAATTAAATACAATACCTACAAATAAATACAATTAAATAAACTAACTAAAGTACAAAAAATAAAAAAGAACTA
Organism: Bombina bombina; assembly: GCF_027579735.1. NCBI lineage: Eukaryota > Metazoa > Chordata > Amphibia > Anura > Bombinatoridae > Bombina > Bombina bombina. The sequence goes on from NC_069508.1 coordinate 124,466,582, forward strand.
AGTTACAAAAAATAAAAAAATATTTACAAACAGAAAAATATTACAACAATTTTAAACTAATTACACCTACTCTAAGCCCCCTAATAAAATAACAAAGCCCCCCAAAATAAAAAAAAATGCCCTACCCTATTCTAAAATTAAAATAGAAAAGCTCTTTTACCTTACCAGCCCTGAAAAGGGACCTTTGTGGGGCATGCCCCAAAGAATTCAGCTCTTTTGCCTGTAAAAAAAAAACATACAATACCCCCCCCCCAACATTACAACCCACTACCCACATACCCCTAATCTTACCCAAACCTCCCTTAAATAAACCTAACACTAAGCCCCTGAAGATCTCCCTACCTTGTCTTCACCACACCGGGTCCCAATCTGTCCAGAAGAGCCTCCGATGTCTTTATCCAAGCCCAAGTGGGGGGCTGAAGAGTGACGTCCATCCTCGGGCTGAAGTCTGGATCCAAGCGGCGGCTGAAGAAATCCATCATCGGGCTGAAGTCTTGATCCAAGCGGGCGCTGAAGAAGTCCATAATCGAGATAAAGTCTTCTATGAAGCAGCATTTTCAATCTTCTTTCTTCCGGAGCCATCATCTTCCAGCCGACGCGGAACATCCTCTTCTACCGACGCCTACTCGCCAAATGACGGTTCCTTTAAATGACGTCATCCAAGATGGCGTCCGTCGAATTCCGATTGGCTGATAGAATTCTAACAGCCAATCGGAATTAAGGTAGAAAAATTCTGATTGGCTGATGGAATCAGCCAATCAGATTCAAGTTCAATCCGATTGGCTGATCCGATCAGCCAATCAGATTGAGCTCGCATTCTATTGGCTGTTCCGATCAGCCAATAGAATGTGAGCTCAATCTGATTGGCTGATTCCATCAGCCAATCAGAATTTTCCTACCTTAATTCCGATTGGCTGATAGAATCCTATCAGCCAATCGGAATTCGACGGACGCCATCTTGGATGACATCATTTAAAGGAACCATCATTCGGCGAGAAGGCATCGGTAGACGAGGATGTTCCGCGTCGGCTGGAAGATGATGGCTCCAGAAGAAAGAAGATTGAAGATGGTGCTTCATAGAAGACTTCATCCTGATTATGGACTTCTTCAGCGCCCGCTTGGATCAAGACTTCAGCCCGATGATGGATTTCTTCAGCCGCCGCTTGGATCCAGACTTCAGCCCGAGGATGGACGTCACTCTTCAGCCCCCCGCTTGGGCTTGGATCAAGACATTGGAGGCTCTTCTGGACAGATCGGGACCCAGTGTGGTGAAGACAAGGTAGGGAGATCTTCAGGGGCTTAGTGTTAGGTTTATTTAAGGGGGGTTTGGGTTAGATTAGGGGTATGTGGGTGGTGGGTTGTAATGTTGGGGGGGTATTGTATGTTTTTTTTTTTACAGGCAAAAGAGCTGAATTATTTGGGGCATGCCCCGCAAAGGGCCCTTTTCAGGGCTGGTAAGGTAAAAGAGCTTTTCTATTTTAATTTTAGAATAGGTAGGGCATTTTTTTTATTTTGGGGGGCTTTGTTATTTTATTTTTGGAGGCTTAGAGTAGGTGTAATTAGTTTAAAATTGTTGTAATATTTTTCTAATGTTTGTAAATATTTTTTATTTTTTGTAACTTAGTTCTTTTTTATTTTTTGTTCTTTAGTTAGTTTATTTAATTGTATTTATTTGTAGGTATTGTATTTAATTAATTTATTGATATTGTAGTGTTAGGTTTAATTGTAGATAATTGTAGGTAGTTTATTTAATTTATTTATTGATAGTGTAGTATTAGGTTTAATTGTAACTTAGGTTAGGATTTATTTTACAGGTAATCTTGTAATTATTTTAACTAGGTAACTATTAAATAGTTATTGTACCTGGTTAAAATAAATACAAAGTTGCCTGTAAAATAAATATTAATCCTAAAATAGCTACAATATAATTATTATTTATATTGTAGCTATATTAGGGTTTATTTTACAGGTAAGTATTTAGATTTAAATAGGAATAATTTATTTAATAAGAGTTCATTTAATTTGTCAGAATAAAATTATATTTAATTTAGGGGGGTGTTAGGGTTAGGGTTAGAATTAGCTTTAGGGGTTAAAACATTTATTAGAGTAGCGGTGAGCTCCTATCGGCAGATTAGGGGTTAATACTTGAAGTTAGGTGTCGGCGATGTTAGGGAGGGCAGATTAGGGGTTAATACTATTTATTATAGGGTTATTGAGGCGGGAGTGAAGCGGATTAGGGGTTAATAACTTTATTATAGTAGCGGTGCGGTCCGCTCGGCAGATTAGGGGTTAATATGTGTAGGCAGGTGGAGGCGACGTTGAGGGGGGCAGATTAGGGGTTAATAAATATAATATAGGGGTCGGCGGTGTTAGGGGCAGCAGATTAGGGGTACATAGCTATAATGTAGCTTGCGGTGGTGAACGGAGCGGCAGATTAGGGGTTAATAATAATATGCAGGGGTCAGCGATAGCGGGGGCGGCAGATTAGGGGTTAATAAGTGTAAGGTTAGGGGTGTTTAGACTCGGGGTTCATGTTAGGGTGTTAGGTGCAGACTTAGGAAGTGTTTCCGCATAGCAAACAATGGGGCTGCGTTAAGAGCTGAACGCTGCTTTTTTGCAGGTGTTAGGTTTTTTTTCAGCTCAAACAGCCCTATTGTTTTCTATGGGGGAATCATGCACGAGCACGTTTTTTAAGCTGGCCTTGTCCGTAAGCACCGCTGGTATCGAGAGTTGCAGTGGCGTTAAATTATGCTCTACGCTCCTTTTTTGGAGCCTAACGCAACCATTCTGTGAACTCTAAATACCAGTGGTATTTAAAAGGTGCGGGGGGAAAAAAGCATGCGTAGCTAACGCACCCCTTTGGCTGCAGAACTCTAAATCTAGCCGTAGGTTAGTATTTAGTTTTAAATAGGAATAATTTAGTTAATAATATTAATATTATTTAGATTTATTTAAATAATAATTAAGTTAGGGGGTGTTAGGGTTAGACTTAGGTTTAGGGGGTAATATAGTTAATATAGGTGGCAACGATGTAGGGGGTCAGATTAGGGGTTAATATAGGTGGCGGCGTTGTAGGGGGCTCAGATTAGGGGTTAATATAGTTAATATAGGTGGCGGCGGTGTAGGGGGCTCAGATTAGGGGGTAATACATTTAATGTAGGTGGCTGCGGGGTCCGGGAGCGGTGGTTTAGGGTTTAAACACTTTATTAGGGATTGCGTTGGGGGATTGCGGTTGACAGGTAGATAGACATTGCGCATATGTTAGGTGTTAGGTTTTATTTTGCAGGCATTTTAGGGAGTTACGGGGCTCCAATACTCAGCGTAAGGCTTGCTACGCCTGCATTTTGTGGCGTGGTGAAAATGAAGTAAGATTTCTCCATTTTTGCCACGTAAGTCCTTACGCTGTATATTGGATACCAAACTGCGCGGGTTTTGTACGTTAGCCTATGGGTAGAAAAACTACGGGTGAAGGCAGAAATATACGAACCTAACTTTTATGTTACGCCGTATAAGTGATACCAAACCTGTGCAAAATTTGGCGTCACCGGCTTCTGCGGGCGACGCTGCATATCGGATGGGGCCCCAGATTTGAGTGTCATAAAGAACTTCCTACACTTATTAAAACAGAACTTTCCTTAGGGACTGAAAATATTTTTTTAATTTTACAGTACTCCATTTTCATGAAAATGTATTTTGTTTGGCTAAAAACATGGGACTTGATTCTATGCTATGGGAAAAACCCCAAATCAGCATTTTTTAAAAGGGGCATGGAAACCAAAATTTAATTTTTTTTTCCAATTGTCATCTATTATCTGATTTGCTTCATTATTTAGATATCCGTTGTTGAAGAAATATGAATGCACATGGGTGAATCAATCACACAAGACATCTATGTACAGCCACCAATCAGAAGCTACTGAGCATATTCAGATATGCTTTTTGACAAAGGATATCAAGATAATGAAGCAGATTAGATAATAGAAGTAAATTGGAAAGTTGTTTAAAATTGCAAGCTCTTTCTAAATCATGAAAACATTTTTTTTGTTTGCTTATGTCACTTTAAGTGGATGGTATTTTAGTTGCAAGACCATACTCAGTCACCATAATTTCAGCTCATAAGGAGTTTATGACCTCAGCTGCTATAACACTCTTACTTAGATAGTATGTCTGGCTCGGCCTCCCAACATGATACCCAGCACCTATAATTATCACCTTCATATGATACCCTTACCAAAATGACCCCCTCTATCATATACTTTGTACCATTATTACCTCCTAATAAAATATAAACTTCCATGTCATCCCGTTACATCACTTCTCCTTTACAACATATGCTTTTACATTCACACACTTACATACATATATATAGTGATATATCTTCACAAACATACACATATGCATACTCTTACATACATACATGTACTGATATATCTATACATACACACATGCATACATGTACTGATATATCTATACATACACACATGCATACATGTACTGATATATCTATACATACACACATGCATACATACATGTACTAATATATCTATACATACACACATGCATACATGTACTGATATATCTATGCATACACACATGCATACATGTACTGATATATCTATACAAACATACACACATGCATACATGTACTGATATATCTATACATACACACATGCATACATGTACTGATATATCTATGCATACACACATGCATACATGTACTGATATATCTATACAAACATACACACATGCATACATGTACTGATATATCAATATATACACACATGCATATATATACTGATATATCTTTACAAACATACACACATGCATACATACATGTACTGATATATCTATACATACACACATGCATACATGTACTGATATATATATATATACATACACACATGCATACACATGTATACATACATGTACTGATATATCTATACATACACACATGCATACATGTACTGACATATCTATACAAACATACACGTGCATGCATACATGTACTGATATATCTATACAAACATACACGTGCATACATACATGTACTGATATATCTATACAAACATACACACATGCATACATACATGTACTGATATATCTATACAAACATACACACATGCATACACATGCATACATACATGTACTGATATATCTATACATACACACATGCATACATGTACTGATATATCTATACATACACACATGCATACACATGCATACATACATGTACTGATATATCTATACATACACACATGCATACATGTACTGATATATCTATACATACACACATGCATACATGTACTGATATATCAATACATACACACATGCATACATGTACTGATATATCTATATATACACACATGCATACATGTACTGATATATCTATACAAACATACACGTGCATACATACATGTACTGATATATCTATATATACACACATGCATACATATACTGATATATCTATACAAACATACACACATGCATACACACATGTACTGATTTATCTATACAAACATACACACATGCATACATTTACTAATTTTTTATATATATATATACCAGGGATCAAGTCGAGCAGGAATGAATGGGAACTGAGTTCCTGAACTATTTTTGCAGGACGAACTAAGTTCCCTCTGGACAGAGAACATGATACTTCAGTAAACACTGCTGCTGCTGGTGGGAGGAGCTGGAGCAGAGTCTGGTTTGAGGGATAGGGAGATCCTCTAGTAATGGGCAGTAACACTTTCTACAATACACTAAATGCATACATGTACTGATATATCTATACAAACACACATGCATACATGTACTGCTATATCTATACAAACATGAATCCAAGGAGAGAAGTTGCGCTCAATCTTGAAATTTTCTTGAAGAAAAAAGGCACTCCAGGCACGTAGTAAAAAGTAAAAACAACTTTTATTCCAAAATAATTAAAAGAAGGACAAAGTAGTGTAGTCCAGCAAAGAGCCAGCAGTGACTCCAACAATCAGGTTGATGAGCTGATCCTCACGCAGACATGTTTCGTGCGTTTGCGCACTTGATCACTGCAGTGATCAAGTGCGCAAACGCACGAAACATGTCTGCGTGCCTTTTTTCTTCAAGAAAATTTCAAGATTGAGCGCAACTTCTCTCCTTGGATTGGTGTATTCGGCTTTGCCTGTGGCGTGTGTGGCAGACACGCCTGAAGTTTGCAGCCAAGCGCTTGGATTCGTTTAGGGGGTGTGTCCCCCGCCCACTCTCCTGTGTGCCGGGTTATCCTTTCTCAACGAACGCTCAGGAGGAGCGCACCTAACAGTGATTATCCTGGAACTCTATACAAACATGGATACATACATTTACTGATATATCTATATATACACACGTGCATACATATACTGATATATCTATACAAACATATACACATGCATACACACATGTACTGATTTATCTATACAAACATACACACATGCATACATTTGCTAAAAAATAAATATATATATATATATATATATATATATATATATATACCAGGGATCAAGTCGAGCGGGAACGCATGGGAACGGAGTTCCTGAACTATTTTTGCAGGACAAACTAAGTTCCCTCTGGACAGAGAACATGACACTTCAGTAAACACTGCTGCTGCTGGTGGGAGGAGCTGGAGTAGAGTCTGGTTAGAGGGATAGGGAGATCCTCTAGTAATGGGCAGTAACACTTTCTACAGTACACTAAATGTACATGTACTGATATATCTATACATACACACATGCATACATGTACTGATATATCTATACAAACACACACACACTCTTGCATGTATACATATACTGATATATCTTTTCAAACATACACACATGCATACATGTACTGCAATATCTATACAAACATGCACACATCCATACATTTACATACATACATGTACTGATATATCTGAACAAGATACACACATGCATACATTTACATGCAAACATATACTGATAAATATTTACAAACATACACACATGCATACATGTACTGATATATTTAAACAAACATACACACATGCATACATGTACTGATATATCTATACAAACATACACACATGCATACATGTACTGATATATCTATACAAACATACACACATGCATACATGTACTGATATATCTATACAAACATACACATATGCATACACTTACATACATACATGTACTGATATATATGTACAAACATACACACATGCATACATTTACATGCATACATTTACTGATATATATTTACAAACATACACACATGCATACATGTACTGATATATCTAAACAAACATACACACGTGCATACATGTACTGATATACCTATACAAACATGCATACACTTACATACATACATGTACTGATATATCTATAAAAACATACACATACTAACACTTATATGCATACATACACTGATGTGTATCTATAGATACACATGCATACAGTTACATGCTTTCAAGTACTGAATATAGCTATACAAACATACACATAGTCATACACTTATTTTTTTTTTTTTACTGTTTTACATATTTTTTTAAAGAAAATATTGCCTAGATTTTGAGTTCTGCCGCCAAAGGGGTGCGTTAGCTACGCATGCTTTTTTCCCCCCGCACCTTTTAAATACTGCTGGTATTTAGAGTTCTCTGAAGGGCTGCGCTAGGCTCTAAAAAGGGAGCGTAGAGCATAATTTACCGCCACTTCAACTCTAAATACCAGCGGTGCTTACGGACACGGCCAGCTTCAAAAACGTGCTCGTGCACGATATCCCCATAGGAAACAATGGGGCAGTTTGAGCTGAAAAAAAAACCTAACACCTGCAAAAAAGCAGCGTTCAGCTCCTAACGCAGCCCCATTGTTTCCTAGGGGGAAACACTTCCTATGTCTGCACCTAACACCCTAACATGTACCCTGAGTCTAAACACCCCTAACCTTACACTTATTAACCCCTAATCTGCCACCCCCGCTATCGCTGAGCCCTGCATATTATTTTTAACCCCTAATCTGCCACTCTGTACACTGCCGCAACCTACGTTATCCCTATGTACCCCTAATCTGCTGCCCCTAACACCGCCGACCCCTATATTATATTTATTAACCTCTAATCTGCCGCCCCCAACGTTGCCGCCACCTACCTACAATTATTAACCCCTAATTTGCCGACCGGACCTCACCGCTACTCTAATAAATGTATTAACCCCTAAAGCTAAGTCTAACCCTAACGCCCCCCTAAGGTAAATATAATTTTAATCTAACTAAATAAAATAAATCTTATTAAATAAATTATTCCTATTTAAAGCTACTTACTTACCTGTAAAATAAACCCTAATATAGCTACAATATAAATAACAATTATATTGTAGCTATTTTAGGATTAATATTTATTTTACAGGCAACTTTGTATTTATTTTAACCAGGTACAATAGCTATTAAATAGTTAAGAACTATTTAATAGTTACCTAGTTAAAATAATTAAAAAATTACCTGTAAAATAATTCCTAACCTAAGTTACAATTAAACCTAACACTACACTATCAATAAATACATTAAATAAACTATCTACAATTATCTACAATTATATCAACTAAACTAAATTACCAAAAAAAAAAAAAATTACAAAAAAACAAACACTAAATTACAAAAATAAAAAAACATTACAAGAATTTTAAACTAATTACACCTACTCTAAGCCCCCTAAAAAAATAACAAAGCCCCCCAAAATAAAAAAAGGCCCTACCCTATTCTAAAATTAAAATTGTAAAGCTCTTTTACCTTACCAGCCCTTAAAAGGGCCTTTTGCAGGGCATGCCCCAAAGAAAACAGCTCTTTTGCCTGTAAAAAAAAAACATACAATACCCCCAAACATTACAACCCACCACCCACATACCCCTAATCTAACAAAAAAAAACTTAAATAAACCTAACACTAAGCCCCTGAAGATCTCCCTACCTTGTCTTCACCTGGCCGGGTATCACCGATCCGTGCAGAAGAGGGTCCGAAGTCTTCATCCTATCCGGCAAGAAGAGCTCCTCCAGAGGGTCCAAAGTCTTCCTCCTATCTGGGCAGAAGAGGACATCCAGACCAGCAGACATCTTCATCCAGGCGGCATCTTCTATCTTCTTCCATCCGGCGTGGAGTGGGACCATCTTCAAGCAGCCGACGCGGAGCCATCCTTCTTCACCGACAGACTAACGACAAATGAAGGTTCCTTTAAGGGACGTAATCCAAGATGGCGTCGCTCGAATTCCGATTGGCTGATAGGATTCTATCAGCCAATCGGAATTAAGGTAGGAAAAATCTGATTGGCTGATTCAATCAGCCAATCAGATTCAAGTTCAATCCGATTGGCTGATCCAATCAGCCAATCAAATTGAGCTTGCATTCTATTGGCTGTTCCGATCAGCCAACAGAATGCGAGCTCAATCTGATTGGCTAATTGGATCAGCCAATCCGATTGAACTTGAATCTGATTGGCTGATTCAATCAGCCAATCAGATTTTTCCTACCTTAATTCCGATTGGCTGATAGAATGCTATCAGCCAATCGGAATTCGAGGGACGCCATCTTGGATGACGTCCCTTAAAGGAACCTTCATTCGTTGTTAGTCCATCAGTGAAGAAGGATGGCTCCGCGTCGGCTGCTTGAAGATGGTCCCGCTCCGTGCCGGATGGAAGAAGATAGAAGATGCCGTCTGGATGAAGATGTCTGCCGGTCCGGATGTCCTCTTCTGCCCGGATAGGAGGAAGACTTTGGACCCTCTGGAGGAGCTCTTCTTGCCGGATAGGATGAAGACTTCAGACCCTCTTCTGGATGGATCGGTGATACCCGGTGTGGTGAAGACAAGGTAGGGAGATCTTCAGGGGCTTAGTGTTAGGTTTATTTAAGGGGGTTTGGGTTAGATTAGGGGTATGTGGGTGGTGGGTTGTAATGTTGGGGGGGTATTGAATGTTTTTTTTACAGGCAAAAGAGCTGTTTTCTTTGGGGCATGCCCTGCAAAAGGCCCTTTTAAGGGCTGGTAAGGTAAAAAAGCTTTACAATTTTAATTTTAGAATAGGGTAAGGCATTTTTTTATTTTGGAGGGCTTTGTTATTTTTTTAGGGGGCTTAGAGTAGGTGTAATTAGTTTAAAATTCTTGTAATCTTTTTTATTTTTTGTAATTTAGTGTTTGTTTAATTTAATTTATTTATTAATAGTGTAGTGTTAGGTTTAATTGTAACTTAGGTTAGGATTTATTTTACAGGTAATTTTGTAATTATTTTAACTAGGTAACTATTAAATAGTTCTTAACTATTTAATAGCTATTGTACCTGGTTAAAATAAATACAAAGTTGCCTGTAAAATAAATATTAATCCTAAAATAGCTACAATATAATTATTATTTATATTGTAGCTATATTAGTGTTTATTTTACAGGTAAGTATTTAGCTTTAAATAGGAATACTTTATTTAATAAGATTTATTTTATTTTGTTAGATTAAAATTATATTTAATTTAGGGGGGTGTTAGGGTTAGGGTTAGACTTAGCTTTAGGGGTTAATACATTTATTAGAGTAGCGGTGAGGTCCGGTCGGCAGATTAGGGGTTAATAATTGTAGTTAGGTAGCGGTGACATTTTGGGGGGGGCAGATTAGGGGTTAATAAATATTATGTAGGGGTCGGCGATGTTAAGGGCAGCATATTAGGGGTACATAGGGATAATGTAGGTGGCGGCGGTGTGTGGTCGGCAGATTAGGGGTTAAAATTTTTTAATAGAGTGGCAGCGATGTGGGGTTGCCTCGGTTTAGGGGTACATAGGTAGTTTATGGGTGTTAGTGTACTTTAGAGCACAGTAGTTAAGAGCTTTATGAACCGGCGTTAGCCCAGAAAGCTCTTAACTCCTGGCTTTTCTCTGCGGCTGGAGTCTTGTCGTTAGATTTCTAACGCTCACTTCAGCCAAGACTCTAAATACCAGCGTTAGAAAGATCCCATTGAAAAGATAGGATATGCAATTGGCGTAGGGGGATCTGCGGTATGGAAAAGTCGCAGCTGGAAAGTGAGCGTTAGACCCTTTCATGACTGACTCTAAATACCAGCGGGCGGTAAAAACCAGCGTTAGGACCCCCTAACGCTGGTTTGGACGGCTAACGCAGGACTCTAAATCTAGGCGTATGTTATTTGAAATTTCTTTAAAAGATATGACCTCTAGAAAAACATTTTTTTATTTTATTATTATTTTTGTGTTAGTTTAATTGTATCCCTGTCCCCGGTTAAAAATGTCTAAGGTTTATGTCTTGACTGATTGGTCATGAATAGCTTTTATATACCCGCTAATAACTTCATTGTAATTATCTATGATTAAATACTTTTTATCTTGAAACTCATCAGATATAAGGATCTCTGTCATGTGTAAAGAAGATTTTTTTTATTATTATTGAAATGTAGTGCAAGACTTTTTTGATTTGAGGATCTTTGCTGCCTATCCATGCCATTTGCATCTGCACTCCCACTGCATTGTGGTATAAGGAACTATGTGACAGTAGGAGCTACACTATTTTCACATGGGATCACAGATTAGCAGCATAAGTGCACTCCCCATCACAACCTCAAATACATTAATACCCACAAATAAGTAAACACAACATTTAAAGGGTCACAGATCCCAACATTTTTCTTTTTATGATTCAGACAGAACACACACTTATAAACTAATCAACTTCACCATTTACTTCCATTATCTAATTTGCTTTGTTCTTTTGGTATCCTTTGTTAAAAAGAATACCTATTAAGGCTTCAGAGCAGCAATGCACTACTGGATGCTAGTGGCTAATTGGTGGCTGAACATATATGTTTCTTGTGATTGCCTCTCCTAATGTGTTCAACTGGCTCCCAGCAAAGGAAACCAACGCCTAGATTTAGAGTTCTGCGGCCAAAGGGGTGCGTTAGCTACGCTGGCTTTTTTCTGGCCGCACCTTTAAAATACTGCTGGTATTTAGAGTTCACAGAATGGCTGCGTTAGGCTCCAAAAAAGGAGCGTATAGCATATTTACCGCAACTTCAACTCTCGATACCAGCGGTGCTTACGGACGCGGCCAGCTTCAAAAACGTGCTCGTGCACGATTCCCACATAGAAAACAATAGGGCTGTTTGAGCTGAAAAAAAACCTAACACCTGCAAAAAAGCCGCGTTCAGCTCCTAACGCAGCCCCATTGTTTCCTATGGGAAAACAATTCCTACGTCTGCACCTAACACTCTAACATGTACCCGAGTCTAAACACCCCTAACCTTACACTTCTTAACCCCTATTCTGCCGCCCCCGCTATCGCTGACCCCTGCATATTTTTTTTAACCCCTAATCTGCCGCTCCGTAAACCGCTGCTACTTACATTATACCTATGTACCCCTAATCTGCTGCCCCTAACACCGCCGACCCCTATATTATATTTATTAACCCCTAATCTGCCCCCCTCAACGTCGCCTCCACTTATTAACCCCTAAGCTGCCGAGCGGACCACACCGCTATTATAATAAAGTTATTAACCCCTAATCGCCTCACTCCCGCCTCAATAACCCTATAATAAATAGTATTAACCCCTAATCTGCCCTCCCTAACATCGCTGACACCTAACTTCAAACATTAACCCCTAATCTGCCGACTGGAGCTCACCGCTATTCTAATAAATGTATTAACCCCTAAAGCTAAGTCTAACCCTAACACTAACACCCCCCTAAGTTAAATATAATTGAAATCTAACAAAATAAATTAACTCTTATTAAATAAATTATTCCTATTTAAAGCTAAATACTTACCTGTAAAATAAATCCTAATATAGCTACAATATAAATTATAATTATATTATAGCTATTTTAGGATTTATATTTATTTTACAGGTAACTTTGTATTTATTTTAACCAGGTACAATAGCTATTAAATAGTTAAGAACTATTTAATAGCTAAAATAGTTAAAATAATTACAAATTTACATGTAAAATAAATCCTAACCTAAGTTACAATTAAACCTAACACTACACTATCAATAAATAAATTAAATTAAATACCTACAATTACCTACAATTAAACCTAACACTACACTGTCAATAAATGAATTAAATACAATACCTACAAATAACTACAATTAAATAAACTAACTAAAGTACAAAAAATAAAAAAGAACTAAGTTACAAAAAATAAAAAAAATATTTACAAACATTAGAAAAATATTACAACAATTTTAAACTAATTACACCTACTCTAAGCCCCCTAATAAAATAACAAAGCCCCCCAAAATAAAAAAATGCCCTAACCTATTCTAAATTACAAAAGTTCAAAGCTCTTTTACCTTACCATCCCTGAACAGGGCCCTTTGCGGGGCATGCCCCAAAGAATTCAGCTCTTTTGCCTGTAAAAAAAACACATACAATACCCCCCCACATTACAACCCACCACCCACATACCCCTAATCTAACCCAAACCCCCCTTAAATAAACCTAACACTAAGCCCCTGAAGATCTTCCTACCTTATCTTCACCATACTAGGTATCACCGATCCGTCCTGGCTCCAAAATCTTCATCCAACCCAAGCGGGGGCTGGCGATCCATAATCCTGCGGCTGAAGAGGTCCAGAAGAGGCTCCAAAGTCTTCATCCTATCCGGGAAGAAGAAGCGATCCAGACCGGCAACCATCTTGATCCAAGCGGCATCTTCTATCTTCATCCGATGAGGAACGGCTCCATCGTGAAGACCTCCAGCGCGGACCAATCTTCTTCTGACGACGTCCAACTGAAGAATGATGGTTCCTTTAAGGGACGTCATCAAAGATGACGTCCCTCGAATTCCGATTGGCTGATAGGAATCAGCCAATCAGAATTTTCCTACCTTAATTCCGATTGGCTGATAGAATCCTATCAGCCAATCGGAATTTGAGGGATGCCATCTTTGATGACGCCCCTTAAAGGAACCGTCATTCTTCAGTTGGACGTCGTCGGAAGAAGATTGGAGCCGTTCCTCATCGGATAAAGATAGAAGATGCCGCTTGGATCAAGATGGTTGCCGGTCTGGATCGCCTCTTCTTCCCGGATAGGATGAAGACTTTGGAGCCTCTTCTGGACCTCTTCAGCCGCAGGATTATGGATCGCCAGCCCCTGCTTGGGTTGGATGAAGATTTTGGAGCCAGGACGGATCGGTGATACCTTTTATGGTGAAGATAAGGTAGGAAGATCTTCAGGGGCTTAGTGTTAGGTTTATTTAAGGGGGGTTTGGGTTAGATTAGGGGTATGTGGGTGGTGGGTTGTAATGTTGGGAGGGGGTATTGTATGTGTTTTTTTTACAGGCAAAAGAGCTGAATTCTTTGGGGCATGCCCCGCAAAGGGCCCTGTTCAGGGCTGGTAAGGTAAAAGAGCTTTGAACTTTTGTAATTTCGAATAGGGTAGGGCATTTTTTTATTTTGGGGGTCTTTGTTAATTTATTAGGGGGCTTAGAGTAGGTATAATTAGTTTAAAATTGTTGTAATATTTTTCTAATGTTTGTAAATATTTTTTTATTTTTTGTAACTCAGTTCTTTTTTATTTTTTGTACTTTAGTTAGTTTATTTAATTGTAGTTATTTGTAGGTATTGTATTTAATTCATTTATTGATAGTGTAGTGTAAGGTTTAATTGTAGGTAATTGTAGGTATTTTATTTAATTTATTTATTGATAGTGTGGTGTTAGGTTTAATTGTAACTTAGGTTAGGATTTATTTTACAGGTAAATTTGTAATTATTTTAACTATTTTAGCTATTAAATAGTTCTTAACTATTTAATAGCTATTGTACCTGGTTAAAATAAATACAAAGTTACCTGTAAAATAAATATAAATCCTAAAATAGCTATAATATAATTATAATTTATATTGTAGCTATATTAGGGTTTATTTTACAGGTAAGTATTTAGCTTTAAATAGGAATAATTTATTTAATAAGAGTTAATTTATTTCATTAGATTTAAATTATATTTAATTTAGGGGGGTGTTAGTGTTAGGGTTAGACATAGCTTTAGGGGTTAATACATTTATTAGAATAGCGGTGAGCTCCAGTCGGCAGATTAGGGGTTAATGTTTGAAGTTAGGTGTCGGCGATGTTAGGGAGGGCAGATTAGGGGTTAATACTATTTATTATAGGGTTATTGAGGCGGGAGTGAGGAGGATTAGGGGTTAATAACTTTATTATAGTAGTGGTGCGGTCCACTCGGCAGATTAGGGGTTAATAAGTGTAGGCAGGTGGAGGTGAAATTGAGGGGGGCAGATTAGGGGTTAATAAATATAATATAGGGGTCGGTGGTGTTAGGGGCAGCAGATTAGGGGTAAATAGCTATAATGTAGGTGGCGGTGGTGTACGGAGCGGCAGATTATGGGTTAATAATAATATGCAGGTGTCAGCGATAGCGGGGGCGGCAGATTAGGGGTTAATAAATATAATATAGGGTTCGGCGGTGTTAGGGGCAGCAGATTAGGGGTACATAGGGATAACGTAGTTTGCTGCAGTGTACGGAGCGGAAGATTAGGGGTTAAAAAATTTAAATATAGTGGCGGCGATGTGGGGGGACCTCGGTTTAGGGGTACATAGGTAGTTTATGGGCGTTAGCCCAGAAAGCTCTTAACTACTGACTTTTTTCTGCGGCTGGAGTTTTGTCGGTAGATTTCTAACGCTCACTTCAGCCACTACTCTAAATACCGGTGTTAGAAAGATCCCATTGAAAAGATAGGATACGCAAATGACGTAAGGGGATCTGCGGTATGGAAAAGTTGCGGCTGGAAAGTGAGCGTTAGACCCTTTCCTGACTGACTCCAAATACCGGCGGTAGCCTAAAACCAGCGTTAGGAGCCTCTAATGCTGGTTTTGACAGCTACCGCCCAACTCTAAATCTAGGCCCAAGAGAATGAAGCAAATTAGAATATGGAAATAAAATTGAAAACTGTAAAATGAAATGTTCCATGTGATCAATAAAATAAAAATATTGGGTTTTCTGTCAATTTAAACTTAATGTGATCTGCAACAGAAATATCTTTGCACTAATTTTGAATTGTATATATATATATATATATATATATATCACTCTTTAATGGGTTTGTCCTATTTAGCTGTTGAACATCTTCATTGAATAATATTTTGCATTGTGCAGGCTTTCAAGGTCCTACTGGTTATTGTGTAATTGCAAACGTGATGGAGAGGTTTAAAAAGACAGTCTAGTCAAAATTAAACTTTTATGATTCAGATAGGGCATGTCATTTCAAACAACTTCCCCATTTACTTTTCTAATCAAATTTGCTTTGTTATCCTGGTTTTAGTTGGAGCTAAACCTAGGTAGGCTCATATGCTAAGTTATAACCCCATGAAGGCCACGGCTTATCTGAATGCATTTGACAGTTTTTTCACAGCTAGAGGGCATTAGTTCATATGTGCCATAAAGATAACATTGTGCTCATGCCCATGGAGTTACTTATGAGAGGGCACTGTTTGGCTAAAATGAAAGTCTGTCAAAAGAACTGAAATAAGGGGGCAGTCTGCAGAGACTTAGATACAAGGTAATCACACAGGTAAAAGGTTTATTAATATAACTGTGTTATGCAAAACTGGGGAATGGGTAATAAAGGGATTAGCTATCTTTTTAAACAATACAAATTTGGAGTAGACTGTCCCTTTAAATATACATCTCATAAAAAGGCAGTAGACATTCTGTAAGGAAGTAAATCCATTAACAAAAAGTGGTTTGTTGCCAATAGCTGTTAAAAGTGGTAATGCAAGAAATAGCCGCAACATAACTAGATCTTGCTCCAAAGAGGACGTTGACTCTATGCTTAGACCTTTACATGATATTATAAATATGTGGTTATCATAAAACCATATTTTCAAGATAAACCATTTTCAAAATTTGAAAGTGCGCTGGGCTTTAATACCGTAAGGGCGGCATGGAATGTCCTACCCGTTTGGCTGTTCTGAAGCCATAGCAGCTTGGTAAATTGGATTGTGGGCTGGAGGGCATGCCTAGCATCATAGGTACTCCCCCCGACCCGATCCCATTAATCAAATCACACAATCGCATGACAATACCTTGAGGTCAGTTTGTTTAGATCGGAACTTTGTTCTGTTGTAGACAAATTAGTCCCGCCAGGAAAGGGTTTATGTATATATTTCTCATTTTCTTCAGTTACAGCATTTAAAAAAAACAAAAAAAAAACAAAGATTAATACTAATTGATCCATGTTACCACGTTGGGTTGAATATTGTAGATGTATTAATCTTTCAAATGGACTAAGTTTTGGTTTAAACTAAATATTTTATATAAGAACTTTATGTTTTAACATCATTTTACAAAAGAAAGACATTAATAATACCCTAAGAAAAACATCAAATTCAGCATCACAAGTTTCATCCACAGATAATTGACTGTGTCTCTAAAGTATAAAAGTTCTATTTACACATAACTCAACGTTTTGCTTCGGGACATAAATATTTTCAATTGTGACAATCAAAAGGCTTAATAGTGAGATTTCCTTTATACACTATATATCATTGCCATATAAATATTAGACATACACACTATTTGCTGTTTTTAAATGATAAAGGAAAATAAATAGTTCTGCTTGAGATAATTTAGACATGCTTGTGTATACATTCTTCACATATTTTATTCTAATTTAATAGTATACAATGGATAGAATTCATTTCTTTAACATTGCTTTCTTTTGCTATAACTATTCAGCTTCAACTTATGCCCAAGAAAAATATTTTATATATGTAGATTATTATACTTGTATGCATGTAAGCTCATAACCGCACTGTACATTTTGGCTTAGATTCATTTAAATCTGGTATGACGCTAATATTTAGGCTTTGGTTTTTTTCCTGGAATTAGTTTGCTATACAAATGCCAAATATGGCTACAGGCATTTATGGCATCTGGCTCTTTTCAGCTCCAGATATATCAGTGTGTAAGTACAACACCCACAAATTTGGATTTGCACAGATTTATGTGTGCTGCATTTTCACACTGATTTTGCAATGATAAGAGCTGAATAATGCAGCCTGTGGCCATATTAAGGGGCCTATCTATCAAGCTCACCAGAAACACCAGTTATGAAGCAGCGGTCTTCTCCATAACCTGTCCGCTTGCTCTGAGGAGGCAGGCAGACATCATCGCAATTCAACCCAATCGAATACGATAGGGCTGATTGACACCCCCTGCTAGCAGACAATTGGCTGAGAATCTGCAGGGGGCGGTGTTGCACCAGCAGTTCACCAGAGCTGCTTTTGCAATGCTGAATGCAGAGAGCGTATTCCTCTCCGCATACAGCGATGTCTGTTGGACATGATCCACAATGTCGGATCATGTCCTAGGCATTTGTTTTCTAAATTCTGAAGAAAAAAAATTAAAAAGAAAAGAAAATTGAAAAAAAATAAGAGAACCTATTCAGCTTTAGTTAAAATTAAATATATACTTTGGTATGTTCTTAAAATTATTTATATTTGCAATATACTTTAAAAAAAAAAAACTTTGAGCTTTTATTAATAATTAATCATTAGGTAATTTACAAGCTAACCCAATGAAGATCTAAATTCCTCTTTCAAATCAAAGTAAGTCTATTGTCTGTAGAATCATATTAATCTGGAAAACGAAAATTGATAGATTAATTTCAGATAATCATATATTTTAGGGAACTATTATAATATATAGATATTTTGTCAAATAATTATGGTGATCCTGAATAGATAACAACCCTTAACAACAATAATTTTATCAATTTTAAACCTAGTTTTTATTATTGAGTAATGACAATATAATCCACTTTGATACTGTCTATCTCTGGCTTTAAAGAGCAGATTATTTAAAATTACGGGCTCCATCTAAAAAAACCTAAGCTCCCCATTGCCCTGAAAAGGATGGGCATTGCCCTTAAAAGGGAAGTTAGCTCTTTTGCGGCCCAAAGCCTAATCTAAAAAATAAAACCCACCCAATACACCCTTAAAAAAAACCTAACACTAACCCCCTGAAGATCGATTTACTGTTCTGAAGACCGGACATCCATCCTCAAGGAAACGGCAGAAGTCTTCATCTAACCAGGCCAAAGTCCTCAACGAAGCCAGGAGAAGTCTTCATCCAAGCCGGGTGAAGTGGTCCTCCAGACGAGCAGAAGTCTTCATCCAGACGGCATCTTCTATCTTCATCCATCTGACGCAGAGCGGCTCCATCTTCAAGAATTCTGATGGGGAGCATCCTCTTCATCTGGAGTCTTCTTACTGAATGAAGGTTCCTTTAAGTGATGTCATCCAAGTTGGCATCCCTTAAATTCTGATTGGCTGATAGAATTCAGCCAATCGGAATTAAGGTAGAAAAAATCCTATTGGCTGATGCAATCAGCCATTAGGATTGAGTTGGCATTCTATTGGCTGTTCCAATCAGTCAATAAAATGCGAGCTCAATACTATTGGCTAAATGGATCAGCCAATAGGATTGAACTTCAATCCTATTGGCTGATTGCATCAGCCAATAGGATTTATTTCTACCTTAATTCTGATTGGCTGATAGAACTCTATCAGCCAATCAGAATCTTAGAGACGCCATATTGGATGATGTCAATTAAGGGAACCGTCATTCAGTAAGAAGACTCCGGATGAAGAGGATGCTGCGCGTCAGATGTCTTGAAGATGGAGCCGCTCCGTGTCGGATGGATGAAGATAGAAGATGTCGTCTGGATGAAGACTTCTGCCCTTCTGGAGGACCACTTCACCCGGCTTGGATGAAGACTTCTCCCGGCTTCGTTGAGTACTTCGGCGCACTTAGATGAAGACTTCTGCCGCTTCCTTGAGGATAGATGTCCAGTCTTCAGAACAGTAAGTCGATATTCAGGGGGTTAGTGTTAGGTTTTTTTAAGGGTGTATTGGGTGGGTTTTATTTTTTAGATTAGGGTTTGGACCGCAAAAGAGCTAACTGCCCTTTTAAGGGCAATGCCCATCCAAATGCCCTTTTCAGGGTGATGGGGAGCTTAGGTTTTTTTAGTTAGTATTTTATTTGGGGGGTTGGTTGTGTGGGTGGTTGGTTTTACTGTTGAGGGGGTTGCTTGAGTTTTTTTTTTTTACAGGTAAAAGAGCAGATTACTTTGGGGCAATGCCCCACAAAAGGCCCTTTTAAGGTTTATTGATAGTTAAGTTTAGGCTAGGGTTTTTTTTTTATTTTGGGGGGGGGCTTTTTTATTTTGATAGGGCTCTTAGATTAGGTGTAATTAGTTTAAATATCTTGTAATTTGTTTTTATTTTCTGTAATTTAGTGGGGTTTTTTTGTGATTTAGCAAATTTAATTTAATTTATTTAATTGTTTTTAATTTAGTTCATTTATTTAATTGTAGTGTAGTGTTAGGTGTTAGTGTAACTTAGGTTAGGTTTTATTTTACAGGTAAATTTGTATTTATTTTAGCTAGGTAGTTAGTAAATATTTAATACCTATTTGCTAACTAGTCTACCTAGTTAAAAAAAATAAAAACTTGCCTGTAAAATAAAAATAAAATCTAAGCTAGATACAATGTAACTATTAGTTATATTGCAGCTAGCTTAGGGTTTATTTTATAGGTAAGTATTTAGTTTTAAATAGGAATTATTTAGTTAATTATAGGAATTTTATTTAGATTTATTTAAATTATATTTCAGTTAGGGGGTGTAAGGATTAGGGTTAGACTTAGGTTTAGGGGTTAATAAATTTAGAATAGTGGCGGTGACGTTGGGGGCAGTAGATTAGGGGTGAATAAGTGTAGGTAGGTGTCGGCGATGTTGGGGCAGCAGATTAGGGGTTAATAAGTATAATGTAGGTGGCGGCGTTGTCCGGAGCGGCAGATTAGGGGTTAATAAGTATAATGTAGGTGTCGGGGGCGGCATATTAGGGGTTAATAAGTGTAAGATTAGGGGTGTTTAGACTCAGGGTTCATGTTAGGGTGTTCGGTGTAAACATACATTTTATTTCCCCATAGGAATCAATGGGGCTGCGTTACTGAGTTAGACTTTTTCTCAGCTGGCCCTCCCCTTTGATTCCTATGGTGAAATCGTGCACGAGCATGTTACACCAGCTCACCGCTCACTTAAGCAGCCCTGGTATTGAAGTGAAGTGTGGAGGAAAATTTTGCTCTACGCTCACTTTTTGTCTTTTAATGCCGGGTTTGTAAAAACTCGTAATACCAGCGCTGCAGGGAAGTGAGCGGTGAGAACAACTTGCAAGTTAGCACCGCACCCCTATTACTGCAAAATTCGTAATCTAGCCGTATGTGTTTTCTATTTAGGGCAGCAGAGAAGCAGATTAAATGTAAATAAAGTTAAAGTAATAGATAGTAGCACTGCTACAAGCCAGCAGCAGGCAGAAAGATTATTTTTCTATTTAGGATTCAACAAGAACAAAATTAAAGATCGCATACTTATTGACTGACATAGGAATAAATCAGCTGACAAAGATACTGAATAGTTTAAAAGACGTTCCTGTCTTAAAAGTAATGGTTTTGGCCTTGTTAACAAGTCACATAATTTTTTTGTTTGACTGCTCTTTTATAGATTTCAGACAAATGAAACAAATAATAGAACTATTTATTCTTTACTATTGTATAAATCATTATGAACACTTCTGCTTAAACATATATTAGACACTGTGTATTCCATTTGCTTGCAACAAGTAATTTTCAGCTGCCTATAAGTATTTCTAAAAAAGATATTTGCTATTGACTTCAAAGATTCAGCCGGAATGGCATCAATAAAACTATATGGGATACTAGATATATTTAACACCTCTTAAAATGGAACACCAGCATCAATAAAATGAACTTAATATATTTATGTAGTGGTCTTTCTGGGCTTTTGGATGTCTTCAATAAAATTAGTTGGAGCACAGATTGCTTTTAACACTTTATTTTCCAAGGACTATGTTGCAGGCAGACCTGGAAGGGCTTTGAATGTTTATTATCATACACTCTGAGGATTTTCCAAAAAGTAGCCTCCTTTTTTTAAAATTCTTATTTCATTCTCCTCCTGGCAAAAGTCAGTAGGATTTTGATCTTTGGTTATACAGTCATATATATAGGTAATGTAAAAAGTGCATAAAATATACATTATGTATTGTGATTGCATATTCTTTGCAACTGAATTTAATTTGGTGTAAACCTTAGTCATACATTTTTCAGAAAAGTGCTCTGATTTGCTTTTGCAGAATTTTTTGTTGCTTAAAGGCCTCATGTTTTTATCAAAGCCTTTAGTTTGTCTTTTCTTATTTGCAGCATTAAAACATACATGTTCTACCTAGTTCTCCTATCTATCTATCTATCTATCTATCTATCTATCTATCTATCTATCTATCTATCTATCTATCTATCTATCATCATCATCATCATCATCGTCTAATTGTTAGTGTATCTGTCTGTCTATTTATATAGTTATTATCTATCATCTATGAATCTGCGGATATAACTTTGGGGCCTGCAGTTACTTAGCCACTCCGCCATCTCAAGGGTAGCACAGTTAAACCACCCTGGCATGGCTGCACAAGCAATTGCTTGTGAAATGTTAAATGCAAAATTCTGTGATGCCCGGGGGATAGGTTCTCTGGAGCAAACCTTATCCACCCGGCATTTAATAAATAGAGTCCTTAGGGACTTCCTCTGTGGACATGTCTGCTTCTTGCTTTTGATACCACTTTTTCTATTTAGACATATTTATCTAATTACCGTATTGTTCCGAGTATAGGCTGCTCCTGATTATAAGCCGCACCCTTAAAGTTTGGTGCCATTTTAAAGAAACTACATTTTTCAGCCCCTCATCTCCCCCACACACAGACCCCTCTTAATCTCTTAGCCAATTCTATAGTGTACCTTAATCCTGACTTGCCCTCCTGTTACGCTGCCTCCTGTGTCACAGCCGATACCTATAGTGTACCTTAATCCTAACTCGCCCTCCTGTCACGCTGCCTCCTGTGTCACAGCTGATACCGGTAACTCAAAGCAGCTCCTCCCACTCCCATCCTAAGCACATTGACGTGGGCCACGTTGTTGCTGGGGGATATACCGTGTCTGACATGCTTCTGTGACACTGTGCAGTGGATCTCTGTTGGGATATTCTGGTGGTGCTCTCTGGATTGTGCTCATTGCGGGTGGGACGAGCGGAGGGTTTCTTTTTCCTGCTCCTTTGAGTATGGGATCCTTATTGGTACCCATCCTGTCTGGCAGTGTTGTGTGCAGGAGCTTCAGCAGCTTCCAGGAAGTCAGGTGTGTGTGACCAAACCCCTCCTTGTAATGAGAACAGCGCTTCCGTCCAACCCCAACCACAACACGGACCATTCAATGTAACATCCCGAGTATAGGCCACACCCCTGATTTAAATACTTACATTAGGGGGGAAAAGTGCGGCTTATACTCAGAACAATATGGTATTTGTTACTGGTGTGTGGAGTTTGTAGCAGTCTGTTACAGCTTTTATCTATTGGTTTCTTGCCACCTTTTTAGACTTCTGTTTGCTTAGTAATGTGCTTCTGGATTATCCTTTTGTGTATTCCCTTCTACATGGTATGGAAGTTGCTTGCAAACTGAATCCTGCCTTTGTTTAAAGGGACATTGTACTGGAAATAAATAAATCCTCTTGTTCGTTAGAGCGTGTTGTTTTTGCACTACTCTCCCTAGAATTATATTTTTAACCCCTGTAACCCACTATGGCCAACACTCACTTATTCCACTCACCTCCTTGTCCCAGAAAGCCTCTTGGCTTTGCAATCAACGAATGGTTCATTTATACAATATTAAGAGGTTTAAAATATTATTATTTTTTTTTATCAAATTGCAAAATTGAGTAGATCAGAAATTAATATTATTGGTTAGAGGAAAAATATACATTGAATCATATTATGGAGTCATCTTAACACATTTGGATTTACAATCTTTTTAAAACTACATTTCTGTTATCCGTTGGGACCATTTTCCTCTGGACATAATTTACTAGGAGTTTTTATTGTACCTTTAATGTTATTTAGAACTTTACTATGTACAGCCAGTACCCACTTTTCGGACCATCGCCATGTTGGGTGGCTTCCTTTTACTCCTAATTTCCAACACAAAGACCATATAAAAAGTAGGAATTATTCAGCTATATAAATCCCTAGTTAATTTACATAATTTAAAACTGTGGATACATTAAGTCAACTATCTTATGCTTTTCATGTGTTTACCACATGGGCTGCCCTTTACCTCAGAGACAGGAACACACACACACATAGCAATCAATATATCAATACAATAAAGGCTTTTAACAACCTTTAATTTGACATATCACTACGTCAAAATTTAAAGGGATAGTAAACATCTTGAGATTTTTATTTAAAATATTTAGTTAAGTGTAATGAAATAAGTTAAAAATGCTTACATTATTTATTTTGTCCCCTTTTGAATTATTACATTATTACATTATTTATTTTGTCCCCTTTTGAATTATTTTACCTCTGAAAATTGAGGATTTTCTAATTCTCAGAACTTGAAATGCAAACTGCTAATTCTTTAGGCTAACCTTGCTACATATTTGTCCTTAATTACCTTTATCAGATAACAATGGTAAAATACTGCATTTATTTGTTCTCTTGGTATCTTTTGTTAAAAAGCAGGGACGTATGCTTAGGAGACCGGCCCATTTTTGGAGCACCATATGACAGCAGGTTTGAAAGAATGTTATTTATTTGCAAGAACACTCGATGACAGCACTATTTCCTAAGTGCTCCAAATGTCTACCTAGGTATTTCTTCAATACAGAATATTACGGGAATGAGGCAAATTTGATAGAAGAATTAAATTGGAAACTGTTTTAAAATGGTATGTTCTGTTTGTATCACAAAAGAAAACGCAGACTTTTATATCCTTTTAAGTATTGTGGGGCAAAGAGCATGTTTCTAAAATGCAATCCAAAATAATAACTTGAACTTTATTTAAAACATAATGGGCTAGATTACAAGTGGAGCGCTAATTTAATGAGCGTCTGTAAACGGGCAAATTGACCATTTACCGGCGCGTGATAACTATCCATTAGAAGTGGCTTGTTATTGCTAAAACACAAAGCAGTTATTGGAGGTTAAAGATGGCAGATCTGAGGTGTTAGAAAAAAAATGGTACTGAAAAGTGCTTTTACATTGCACTCTATAGGGAACTGTGTGTTCTGTATAAATATATATGTATATGCGTATATACATATATATTTGTGTGTTAATATAACTTAACACAACAGTAAGCCAATAAAAAGAGGCATATATGTGCAGCCACCAATCAGCAACTAGCTGTGAGTTCCTGAGCCTACCTATGTATGCTTTTCAATAAATGCTATCAAGAGAACTAAGCAAATTAGACAATAGAAGTAAATTAGAATGTTATTTAAAATTGTATGCTCTATCTAAATCATGAAAGAAAGATTTTGGGTTTCAAGTATACAAGTTTTGCAATAGAATGTCCCTTTAACTTCTATCAAAGTAGATCTTACCAAACTAGGAAAAAGTTTATCACTAGTGAGCACGGTGTATTATGGAACACCAGCTGTGAATGAAGCAAAAAAAAGTGCATGTATGCTTCAATGAAAACGTGTTCAGATTTATCCAGTGATTTTTAATATATGTTATCAATTTGTGTGATGTCTATTAGTCTGTTCCCTGAGTAGTTTACTAGGTGAGCTTTTTTATAGATTTTACACTCTCGTACAGCATTGTAATCCCATTCATATTAAAGCCAATGTAGGTCAGTTACATTCATCTGAGCATAAGCCGTGATTACTGGGCACCTCCAAATCATATGAGATTTCATCCTTTCTTAAGGCATGAGATAAATATTGTGACCTTTTAGCATTTCAGTGATAGACAGCATTGGGGAACTTGCCATTATTTGATATCTACAATCTGTTTGGCATGTGATTGTGAACATGCAATTGCAATTACTCAGCAGTTGGGTTTTGTTAAACTAATTCATAATAATAATAATAATAATAATATTATTATTATGTAGGTCAGAAAAACAAAACATTAAGAATAAGTGTACTGCCCAATATGCCCATATAAATAAACTGGCCTACTTAAGGGTCTGAGTTGAATGTTTAATTAAACTAAGTTTTTCCAGTGAAATTGGCTTTTCAAATATTGTATATTAAACACACAGTAGAAGTAACACCTGGGACCCTCTGAGCACTGCTGGTTTTGAGCAGAAACCATTGCTGATAAAATCAGTAGAGCTAGTTACATCTGTCATGTGACTAGAGCTGCTGATTGGAACGTTACCACCCCCTCAAGTTAAATTAATAGCGCTGTTATTATTGCTCATATTGGGACAGATTACAAGTGGAGCACTAATTAATGTTACCACTCAAGCTCTAATTGCACTTGAAGTAAGATTTTTGTGCGTGTCGGGTTGTGCTTGTATTATGAGTTGAAAGTAAACTGTTTTCGCTTGCGCGCTAACCTAACAAACACAAAGAAAACCCAAACTTAAAATATCACGTGCACGTTCACGTATTCCCCCATAGAAGTCAATGGGGAAAAAAAATCCTAACATCCAACTCGAGTGCAAACCCGCATATTCTCAAGTGAGCTAACCTGCAATGAAAATATGAATATTTCACATTTCAATGTAGAATATGTTTTATTTTTTCTTGAATAAGTATTTCTAGATATATCTGATGGTATTTTAGTACAATATATATATATATATGTGCAGAACATTGTAATGAGAAATATTTACAGTAAATACATAGTTAAAACCTTTATTAAATATGAACATTGCATAAATATGATTTTACTTGTTTTCAACTACTTAACTGCAAAGGGCACCAATGCACTTATATATATATGTCTATAAATGTATACATATGTATTTAATAATTTTATTAGATAGTGTAATTATGAGTGTAACTATACTCTATAATATATTTTTGATGTGTTTTGTGAAACTTTTTAGTTTTGCAAAACAGTTAACTAGGGCTCTGAGGAAGAGATAATCATTCTAGCATAAATCATGATTGCGCTCAAGCATTTACTTTCAACTCGTAATACCAACGGTAATCACGATGAGCGCAAACACCTGCGATAAACCCCTTATTTCTTGTGTGCAAGTGTTTGAGCTACACTCGTAATCTGGCCCATTATAAATTAAAAGTTAGGATATTGCTTGAATGATAGGTCTCAGATATAATATATACACACACATACTGGTTATAAAAAATCTATACACCCTTATGAAATTGCAGATTGTTGAAATGTAAACAGAAATAACAATAATGTAAATGTCCAGTTTTTTTCCATCTATAATGTGATCTTCAAACAAACAAAAAAACAGAGATAAAAAAACATTCACCTAGATTACGAGTTTTGTGCTATGGTTTTAACGGCTGCCGAAAAAAACTTTGCGGCCCATAGAAAGTAATAGAAGCTGTTAATCGATAAATTATACCAGGTTTCCAATGAAAGCGCTTACCGTTAATACACTGTCTGAGGCTGTCGAAACATTGAGAAATATTACAACCAGCTCAACTAGGTGTAAAGGAAGAAAAAGGAACTTTTTGAGGTTTGTTTCTCATTGAAATTGCAAATCCTAAAAACATTTATGAGTGTTTCAATGTAGATATAACATTATATATGCTACATTTATTGGTCACATGTATAGGAATATTTGCACCTAGGTTTTCATTGAAATATCAATATGTATGTACATAGAAAAATAGATGCAAGCATATATCACCTATTCCAAATGCAACCTTTGCCCAGGGATGCTATATATATTCTCAATACATATATAAATATAATTATAGCCAATAATAATAATCTTCGCCTACACACATTGTGCACTATTCTTAGTGCGGCCACATTATTGATAGTACAGACCTCGCAATATTGACGGCACATGCTGTGCTATCAATAGCATTCCACTTATAATCTGGGCAAGTTTAGGTGCGGGAGGACAATGTTTCCATGCAGGTAACCTGTCTGCCAACCTTCACTGCCATTAATGCAACAGACATGGGTAGAAGTTAATATTGCTCAAGATATCTCTTGAGCAGTCTAGTTGGTTAAATCATTCTGGGTTGATTTAAAGGACATGTCACCCAAATGCTGAATCACTTTTAAATAATAACTGTAACACACTGACTAGAAAATATTGCACGGACATTTTTTCAACAACTAAAATTTTACTCCAATCTGGATGCTTGTGCTGGAACTAGCAAGTAAACTTGCATTTGACAAGTGCTGGCACAGTCACTTTATTTTCTTTCTCAGCTAAACAAAATTTACTATGAATTCTCATGAGATCATTGTGAAATCCCACAAGGACACCGTAAAGAAAAATGTGAACTCAACACTGACGTTGATAGGCTGTTTTTTTTGTTTGTTTTTTTCACCATCCAGATGTTCGTAGAAAGAGTAGCTGAAGGCTTACTGCTCACAGAACATCTTCTCTGGTGAGCTGAAGAAATGTTAAGGTAAAATATCTTCCTTTTGCACATGAAGATGTTTATACTAATGTTTCTAGATAAGTTTTACAAATATATTACATCACTTTCATGTGATATAGCACATGGGTAACATCCCTTTATCCCTGCTATACCTGATGTGGCAGCAAGGTTAGGAAGCAGTGGTATAATGGGTACTGCTTCTTACTTTGCAGCTGCAGACTAGCATGAGTGAGTATAAACTGAAGGGCTACAAAATGCATCATAAGTAAACCCAATGTATAGGCAAGCAATGGTGAAAAAAGAGCATGCTCTAATGTACTTCAAATTTATATTCACAAGAAGCAATTTACACTTTGGTCTTTATTTTAGAATGTAGTCTAATCATATACATATAACGTATTGAAAAATAAATCTACATTTAAGAGTGAATTGTGTGAATAAGTTAAATATCCCTTATAATATCTACATATTGTTGTCAACATACCCAAACTGTTAACAAGGTATTTATATGTCTTTTCTGCAATGTCTTGATTTACAATTCTGGATGTTGTTTGCCTTTAAACTTGTAAACATTCTCTAAATGTCTTTTATGAAGTATTTGTTTAATTGCTTAATGAATTAACATTTTCTTCAGTGTTATGAAAGCAAAATGCCTGGATATTTGATTAAGATAGACATGACAGGGCTCAGGTCCTATAAATTGTAAAGGCCCCTGAGGAATTGTCCATTAACACACATTTCTATTTGTCAAACAAAAACATATGTGTTTTGTGGGAACTCTTTAAAAATTCAAACAATTCCATGACCTTCTTTTATTATTCTGTTTGGAGTTAAAATCTTATCTACAACATCAAATGAATGGTTGTATTTTGTAAATATTCCCTTGGGATAAATGTTGATTAAATTCTGACCAAATAGAAAGGAAGAATAATGTTTTTAGCTTATACTGAAAGATTTTACTTGCAAACAAATACTTAATTTGAACACGTTTGCTAAAATAAGATTTTGCCATCTTATATAGAGTAATAAAAAATTATTTAATTGACACATTTTTTATGGTTTCTGAGATTTTATTTTAAGTATAGGTTATGTATATATCTACTACTGTGTATATTTTAGATTTAATTAATTAATGAATTAATCAAATGTTAATTGAAACTACAAAAAGACACATATACCACACACATTAATACACTTCAAATACATCCATATATATTACACCATGGGCTAGAATACAAGTGAGGTGCAAACGGTTATGTGCAAACAATATTGTGTTTTTGCAAGCAGTTTTAATTGCGCTGATGATACAAGTTGAGCGAAATCGAGATTCACGCTACAATTCTTACCACAATCTCTGAGCTGTGGTTAACTGTTTTGCAAAACTAAAAAGTTGCATAAAACACTTAAAAAATACACTACAAAGTACAGTTACACTCATAATAACGTCTAATAGAAATTAATAAAAAAAAATATTGCACAAAAAAGTTATAAGGGCTCAAAGATAAGAGATCTCGAGTGCAAGAATAAAAAGCCACCAAAGTACTAAATATATATAGCTCAAAAGTTCACTCAGAAATTTATTTTCTGAGTGAACTATTGAGCTAATAAAGCCTGATTTTCCTGTCTGTCTTTTTATGGAGCCCACAAGTCACTACTGCAAGCTGGCTGCAGACAGAGGAGTCCCGTTGCTGCCAATTTACTTTTTCCTTGTTTGCTAATTTCTCTTAAAATTACTGTGTGCTTAGTAATAAATAACTGGCTTAGATAGCTGTCTATTATATATCTTTATTATATATATATATATATATATATATATATATATATATATCGCCACAGGAAAAGTGTGTAATCAGTGCCTGATAAGCCATTATACGCCTTATACTAGTCAAGGCCAGCAGGTTGGTTGCCATAGCAACTATACCTAACAACAACTGCCCCCACAAAACAGGGAAAGGCATAATGTGGACAATCAAGAGTATAGAAACATAGAGGAGCACCCAAACATCCTGTCAGACAAAATATTAAAGCACAATAAGAAATGCTAGTAACTGCTAAATAATTTTTTTATTCAAGGGTAGGGAGTGTGTTGTTGGTTCTTTATATGTGAGTACTATTTATTATAAAGAAGGGGAAGATTACTGTCCCCTTCATCTCTCCAGTAGGAAAAGTAGAGTTTTAACGTATATTAATATGGCATCAGGAATAGCCTTTTGGAAGTACTTTGATCCTAATACTAGAAGCAGACTTTTGCTAGACTAGAGGAGAGTGAACACTCACCTCAACAAGAATACACAAATAGCACTCCTGAGTTCTATCACATACATGTTATCCAAAGGTATAAATAATCACATTAAACTACTGTCCACTGTTGTAGCTATTGCTTGCAAATGAGTCGAGATAGAAGTGAAAGAATGCACATTAAAATTTAACTTTTATTCTTACTACGTTAAAATGTACATAAACATATACATAACACACAATTAAAACTACGAATAGGGGGGATATAGATCAGCGTGTCAGCTAGATAGATAATAGTAGTAATAGTAAATAATACAGGTAGTATAGCAAGCTAAATGTCCAAATCTCATCAGAGAAATTCCTTAAGGATACTGCTATACGTGCTGATAACCAGTTATTACTCCTAAATAAGTATCAGTGTAATTCAACAGCTCAGAGTGAGAGTAAGAAAATGGTGAGCACAAGATTTGTGATTGGGTATTACTAGATTAATATGTATTTGAGGATATATACAAGTGGAATTGGTAACTCACTCAATAAGGCTAGTCGCCAGAATATGTAGATATTGGTGTACAAATGATTTATGCATCGGGGGCAGACTAGTACTAGTACATGCTATACTGCAATAAATTGAGATGAATAATTGTGTTATTTACAGTTTTTCTAAGGGATAGCGTGGTAGTACTAGATTCGGCGGATATAATGTCTGACCGCACAGACTATTAATAGAGTTACACTAAATATCGGTTAAATTAGAGCAGTCTGTACAAGCCCTTTGATATTTGCAATTCACATTCATACACTGCCACTCGGTGTCTATGGTTGGTTGTATAGCTAAAGTTGTTGCCAACTTAAAAATTAGTTGCTAATAAACACTATATGTGTATATGAATACTTTAGCCCACTAGATCAATAGCAGCCACGTAGGTTAAGTATTGGAGGCTAATGGTTCTAATACCTTACTAGCTTACCACTCGTAATAATCGGTATAATTGATTTGAATGATAGCTTAATAAAAGTGGTCAGGATAGATCCTTTATTATGTTTGTAATTCACAACTGTGTGTCGCTGCAACTGTGTGTCTCTGGTTCACTTTGTAGCTAAATTGTTACCACTGTTAGTAGTGGTTGTACATAAACACTGTATATATATACTTGTATTTTATTAACATATTAAATCAAAAGTAACACCATTGCTGAGATAATGAGGATTTAAGGTTTAAATACAGGTAAAGGTTACCACATCACCTGTGAACTAAATTTGCTCACAGTGTCTGCAGTCAACACGCTGCATAATATATCATAGGGGTTAGTGATTCAAAGGATACTATGAATCACAACTAGTAATGCAAACCGGGTTTGTCTGTAGTATCTGCAGTCACCGTGCTGCATACTATAGATACCTCAATATGACACAATAAGAATAAGCGTGCTGCACGCTAAATGACTGAGTTGTAAACTCACTGACATAACCAAACTGTTGAAATTGTAAAAATAATGTGCGGAGTATTAACTGCTGGGACACGCTGGTCGTTCCCCTCTAAGCGCTTCCTAAAACACAGGAGCTCACTGGGCCCCTCACCAATTCCCTAACATGTTTCGCCGCTTGTCGGCTTTTTCAAAGGGTGCCAGAGTATACCGCCTCCTGGGTGACGTCATACGGTCCCGTATCTAGGGATTCTCTGGGTCCTAAGCAGTGTCGTATATGCTCTTCTTTAACAGGTACTCGTGTCCTACATCCAATTCGGAATTGATGTTGTTTACATTGAACGAAAAAGAGATACTGGGTGTTAATACTAAATACTATTGGAATACAAAACTACTCGTTAACTCCATGATGTGCTAGCGATAGTGATATTGACTTGACAAAAGACTACTAATGTATTAAGTGTCCAAATTAAAAGTGAAATTCAGCATTAAGGTTTGTAAGTGTAATGTGCAAATACTAATAATAATAATAATAACAAGTGATACTGTGCATTGTGCAAAGAATACGTTGGTATACTTAGTGGGGTGCTAAAGTAGCATTATTAAATAAAATAAAATAAAAATAATAATAAATATAAAAGTACTAGGAAGATTTATAATTTTGAGAGCTTATTCTCTTATATTCTTATCTCAGTTGTGAATACTGATATGTGATAATGGTGAATAATGAATAAATAATAAACGTCTTCCTGACGGTGGTGAGTGATATTGGTATTAATAATAATGGTCATATGAGTGACTAATTTTAAAGAAATTGTTGAAAAAAATATTTTATACAAAACTGGCTTGTGTACATACTATTGTGTTAGGAAAGCACTTATTATTCTGTGCTTATCCTTATTAAGTGCAAGCAGTCAACAAATAGCTGAGATAACCAAAGTGAGTGTGTATATACATATACATACATGTACATAGCACACACATGTGTAAATATATATATATATATATATATATATATATATATATATGTCTTATATATCCCATGATCTTAGAAACTGGGATTAGTAGATTAACACATAAATTCGATATTATTTGGATGTCAGGAACACATAAAGGCAGAGCATACGAAATTAATGTTAACCAGGTAGCTGTATATGGCACTGTAATATGGAAATTAAAGGAATGCCACGAAGTTATTGTTTTCATTAAGTCCATACGGTTGGATAGTATTCAACAGATAAATCCATCTACTTTCTGCCTTCAAAAGGGCCTGTTCAATATTGCCCCCCCGTATGTCAAGGTCAATCTTCTGTATCCCCCAACATTGGAGGTCTGATTGCCTGGATTTGTGCATTTTAAGAAAATGTCTGACAACTGAGGTGATAGTTTTCCCTGCTTTGCTGTCATTGGCTGCGTTTTTGATATTTCTAAGATGTTCCTGCAGTCTGGTTCTGATTTTCCTAGTCGTCATACCAACGTAACATTTTAAAAATGTACATTGGAGTACATAAATCACTCCCTCTGTAGTACAGTTGATATGAGATTTGATTTTATGGGTTTTACCAAAACAATCTTCTATTTGATTTGTTTTCTTCATGAAGCTACATGTACTGCACGTGCCACATTTATAGGAACCATGTCTTAGTGGAGTTCTTGTTCTATTGCCTTTTAAGTGGCTAGGGCTTTTAGGTTTGGTGCCCTTCGGTACCCTACTTGTACTCTTTCTCCCACAATTTCACCCAGAGATTGGTCAGATTGTAGAATATGCCATGATTCTTTAAGAATATTTAACATTTGGGTTGTTTTGGTGTTATAGGTGGTAATGAACCTGACAGTTTATTGTTGGTTGATAGTTGGGTCTTTGGGTTTCAATAGTTCATGTCTGGGAGTGCATTTAGCCCGATTTTCCGCTTTCTTAATTGATCTCCTACTATATCCTCTTTGTAGGAGTCTGATTCTCAATTCCTTTGCTCTGACTTCAAATTTTTCATTAGTAGAGCAATTCCTCTTCATTCTAAGGAATTCTCCAATTGGGAGAGATTTTACAGTTTTTGGCGCATGCGCGCTGGAACTGTGCAGTATGCTGTTGGTAGCTGTCTTTTTCCTGAATACATCAGTACTCAGAGTACCATCCAAGTTCTTAGTAATTGTCAGATCTAGGAATGATATTGAATTTTGACTGGCTTCATGGGTTAATTTTATATTGAGATCGTTTGAGTTAATATCCTGCAGGAAAACATCAAGTTCATCCTTTGTGCCTTCCCAAAGAAAAAGCACGTCATCTATGTAACGTAGCCATAGAGGTATTCGATCAGTATGCTTATCATTCGTATCAGAGAAGACAATATGTTGCTCCCACCAACCTAGGAAGAGATTGGCGTATGTCGGGGCACAGGCAGTGCCCATGGCAGTCCCCCTGATTTGGAGATAGAACGCATGGTCAAAAGTGAAGAAATTGTGATTTAGAATGAATTGTAACAGACATATCAGTATTCACAACTGAGATAAGAATATAAGAGAATAAGCTCTCAAAATTATACATCTACCTAGTATTTTAATATTTATTATTATTTTTATTTTATTTAATAATGCTACTTTAGCACCCCACTAAGTATACCAACGTATTTTTTGCACAATGCACAGTATCACTTATTATTATTATTATTAGTATTTGCACATTACACTCACAAACCTTAATGCTGAATTTCACTTTTAATTTGGACACTTAATACGTTAGTAGTCTTTTGTCAAGTCAATATCACTATCGCTAGCACATCATGGAGTTAACGAGTAGTTTTGTATTCCAATAGTATTTAGTATTAACACCCAGTATCTCTTTTTCGTTCAATGTAAACAACATCAATTCCTAATTGGATGTAGGACAAGAGTACCTGTTAAAGAAGAGCATATACGACACTGCTTAGGACCCAGAGAATCCCTAGATACGGGACCGTATGACGTCACCCAGGAGGCGGTATACTCTGGCACCAACATTATTTAAACCCAGTTTCGCGCTCCGCGCACGCACCCTTTGAAAAAGCCGACAAGCGGCGAAACATGTTAGGGAATTGGTGAGGGGCCCAGTGAGCTCCTGTGTTTTAGGAAGCGCTTAGAGGGGAACGGCCAAGCGTGTCCCAGCAGTTAATACTCCGCACATTATTTTTACAATTTCAACAGTTTGGTTATGTCAGTGAGTTTACAACTCAGTCATTTAGTGTGCAGCACGCTTATTCTTATTGTGTCATATTGAGGTATCTATAGTATGCAGCACGGTGACTGCAGATACTACAGACAAACCCGGTTTGCATTACTAGTTGTGATTCATAGTATCCTTTGAATCACTAACCCCTATGATATATTATGCAGCGTGTTGACTGCAGACACTGTGAGCAAATTTAGTTCACAGGTGATGTGGTAACCTTTACCGGTATTTAAACCTTAAATCCTCATTATCTCAGCAATGGTGTTACTTTTGATTTAATATGTTAATAAAATACAAGTATATATATACAGTGTTTATGTACAACCACTACTAACGGTGGTAACAATTTAGCTACAAAGTGAACCAGAGACACACAGTTGCAGCGACACACAGTTGTGATTTACAAACATAATAAAGGATCTATCCTGACCACTTTTATTAAGCTATCATTCAAATCAATTATACCGATATTACGAGTGGTAAGCTAGTAATCCCTTCACCCCACTTAAAGCAATCATAATCTACTCTAATTCTATAGAGGCCTTCACATTATACAGCAGGCTGATTGCAGAGTTTACACTAAGAACCGGCTTTGATTACAATTTGTGACTATTTCAGACTATGCAGCACACTGACTGCAAATACTATGAGTAGACTTAGTACACAATTGTAGGTGTGACTTTTGCTGGTATTAGAACCATTAGCCTCCAATAATTAACCTACGTGGCTGCTATTGATCTAGTGGGCTAAAGTATTCATATACACATATAGTGTTTATTGGCAACTAATTTTTAAGTTGGCAACAACTTTAGCTATACAACCAACCATAGACACCGAGTGTCAGTGTATGAATGTGAATTGCAAATATCAAAGGGCTTGTACAGACTGCTCTAATTTAACCGATATTTAGTGTAACTCTATTAATAGTCTGTGCGGTCAGACATTATATCCGCCGAATCTAGTACTACCACGCTATCCCTTAGAATAACTGTAAATAACACAATTATTCATCTCAATTTATTGCAGTATAGCATGTACTAGTACTAGTCTGCCCCCGATGCATAAATCATTTGTACACCAATATCTACATATTCTGGCGACTAGCCTTATTGAGTGAGTTACCAATTCCACTTGTATATATATCCTCAAATACATATTAATCTAGTAATACCCAATCACAAATCTTGTGCTCACCATTTTCTTACTCTCACTCTGAGCTGTTGAATTACACTGATACTTATTTAGGAGTAATAACTGGTTATCAGCACGTATAGCAGTATCCTTAAGGAATTTCTCTGATGAGATTTGGACATTTAGCTTGCTATACTACCTGTATTATTTACTATTACTACTATTATCTATCTAGCTGACACGCTGATCTATATCCCCCCTATTCGTAGTTTCAATTGTGTGTTATGTATATGTTTATGTACATTTTAACGTAGTAAGAATAAAAGTTAAATTTTAATGTGCATTCTTTCACTTCTATCTCAACTCATTTGCAAGCAATAGCTACAACAGTGGACAGTAGTTTAATGTGATTATTTATACCTTTGGATAACATGTATGTGATAGAACTCAGGAGTGCTATTTGTGTATTCTTGTTGAGGTGAGTGTTCACTCTCCTCTAGTCTAGCAAATGTATTCTCTATAATACACAGCACCAACCCCGGAGTTCAGGTTATAATACCTGAGTATCCTATGATAGGGCAGTAGTTCTCACCCACTTCCTAGTAGTGCCATTGGACCCCCTCTTTTTGCTTAGAAGCAGACTTTTGTCTGTGACTGGAGATATTGATAATGAAAATATAGACCCCCAAGTTGCTCTTCTGGAGATTAGAAAAACTGAATAAACAGCAAATTAACAGTTGGTATGATCTAATCACTTTGGAAAACTTTGAGAAATATGGCATCATCCCAAAAGGTTTAAGACTTCACAAAAAATGTATCTTTGAGCTAGATGAAGTCGAGTTTCATACTGAATGGGAAGAAGCCATGGAAGAGTGTTCCAAGAAATTTTTATCAATCTTAAAAAGATACAGGGATAAGAAAGTGATCAAACTAACAAATGAAATAGTACAGATCAAGACAGTTTTAAATGATCACAAGGATGATGTATTATATAAAGAACTAGATGAGAGAAATAGAGCATCTATCAAACAATTTGAGTTAGAGATCATTAAAAATAAGAAGGAGTAATTGAATAGTTTATTATATGACAATAATAAGAATCCAACAGGAGAGGAAGATCAGGTAGAAAAACAACCCCCATAGAATGAAGGGAGAACACATGATAGTAGGAGATATTACATTAATGGTCAACCGAAACAACATTAAAAAAGGGAACAATGACAATAATAAAAATAAGAATAACCAGAGTAACAATTATAATAAAAACAAAATTGGACACAGAATGAAAATATAGGGATGAGAAATGAACATCAACGTATCGGATATATAAGAAGATATTATAGTCCCCATGGATATAAAGACTACTACAGTAATGGATATGGAACCAATAAGAATCAGGAAAATTGAGGGTATACATTGAGACAACAGAATACCCACTATGAAACATCAGATTTGGGAGCTAGGCCCAAGGACAGTAACCGGAGGAACAATGGGGGGGGGGGGGCAGAGAGTTAGGTGATGGTAGGAAGGTACATGGTAATCATATAGGGGGGTACTTCCCTTGCAAAAAAGATCAGGTACAGGATTGTTTTTTAGGATATCGCCTAGAAAGCACACCCCAGGGAGGGAAGAGGAGACTGAAAAGAGAGTTAGGAAATGAGGAAGAGGATGTAGTGGAGTGGCACATAGAGCCAAGGAACAAAAAAGGCAGAGAAAGGCACTTTTAAGTGAATTTTGTAAAAAATAACAAATGATGAAAATGTATTATTAAGGAAGGGACTATCTTTTGTTCCAAAAAATCCCCCAAATGAATTTGAGCTTTTTATTGATACCAAGAAACTTGTTAGAAACTTGTTAGAAAACTATTATAATTGTTACTCTGGTTATTCTTATTTTTATATAAGACACTTTAATTTAAATAATGGTAAGGTTGCACCCAATAATGTGGATGATGTTGTACTTTTAGATGAATCAGTGGACATCATAGAGGCATTAACTAGTGAGAGCGATATTCCTGAGCATCTGGATGAGGCAGAAATACTTAATGTTCTATAAGAATTAGAGGAAGAAGCAAAATATATTCCCATTTGTCACATGGTATTAAAAAAGAAGTCTACTTTTTATCCCACCCGCTCAAAAGGAAATTTTATACCAGTTTTTGAGACACTTTTGGAACAGGAATTTAAGTCCATTTGTGAGCATGATAGGACAACTAATGTTAATCCAAAAAACATATCCCGTGGTGAACAAAGAGCTCTAAAATCATTGGCAGATGATAATTATATAGTAGTACGTAGTGCAGACAAAGGTGGAGGAATTGTTATTCAAGATAGAGAAAATTATGTATCTGAACCATTCAGACTCCTGTGAGATGATTTGACTTATAATGTGTTAGCAAAACATCCCAAACACGACTTTTTAGAAGATTATAAGGAATTAGTGTTGATGGGGAGGGAAAGGGGGATTTTGAATAATACTGAACAAAAGTATCTAGAAGTGGTCAATCCAGTGCTCCCGATTTTCCATCACCTCCCCAAGATTCATAAGGGGTTAGATAACCCACCGGGGAGGCTGATAGTATAGGGAATTGGTGGATTGACCACAAAATTATCAGAGTATGTGGACCATATCCTCAAACCATTAGTTCCTGTTTTAAGATCATTTATTTGAGATACTTCACATCTTCTGAAACTATTGGAAGGCATTGAGTGGCAAAATAATTATTTATGGGTCACGATGGACGTAAACTCACTATTTACTTCTATACCGCATGATTTAGATATCATAGCCATTATGTATTTTCTAGAGAAATGTGGTTTTATAAATGAAAACCAAATATGGTTTTTAGAAGAGTCCATTAGGTTTATTTTAACAAAAAATTATTTCATGTTTGAAAACAAATATTATCTTCAGAAGAGCGGTACTGCAATGGCAATGGGTACTAAATTCACCCCGAATTTTGCAAATCTTTATATGGGGTGGTGGGAGGATTTGTACATTTATAATATAGAGAACCCCTATAAAAATAATATCATTAAATGGTATCACTATATTGATGAGGTGCTCATCATATGGCAAGGGGAGATTGATATCTTAAATTAATTTGTGAAGAATACCAATATGAACATGTTGAACCTTGGATTCCCTATGGAATACGATAGAGAAAAAAATCACCTTCCTGGATCTTGAAATTGCCCAAGAGAATGGTGAGATCTACACTAAATTATATCGCAAACCCATGGATACGAATGGGTATTTACACGCTGGGAGTGGGCACCATAATAAATGGATACGCAACATTCCTTTTGAGCAGTTTCAAAGGGCTAAAACAAATTGTTCCAAGAGGCAGGATTTTCAGAACGAGTCTATAACCATCAGTAATAAGTTCCTGGTAAAAGGGTACTCTGAATATATTGTGAAGGGTGCATATGAGAGAGTTGAAACAATGGATAGAGGTGATCTCTTAGATAATAAAGGAAAAATTAAATATAAAGAAAATAATCAAAGATGTGAGGTACAATTGGTCATTAAATTCAATAGAGCATCTAGAAAGATTGAGGGAGCAGTAAATAAATTTTGGCCTATCCTTATGCAAGATCCAATTTTAAAAGGAATATTGGTTGATAAAGGACAAGTGGTATTCAAGAGGAATATGAATATTAGGAATCACATTAGTCCTAGTTGTTTAAAATCTAATGTACAACAGAATTGGTTAAATTGAGTATCCTATGGGTTTTACAAATGTGGAAGAAAGGGATGTACCTGCTGTGAACACATAGATACAAATAATAAGGAATTTGGTAAACCAGAAAAGTAACACGCATTTAAGATAAAGGATCTGCAAAACTAAATATGTGGTTTATCTGCTTAAATGTTCATGCAATAGGTTATATGTAGGTCGCAATTGAACATATAAATGTCTCTGTAAGAGGAGGGAATCGACTAGGCAAACTCAGGCATCGTGAGACCTACTGGATCCATAGGTTGGGCACCATGGAACCAGTGGATCTCAATAGAGATATTGACCTAGCAGCATTTTTAGAGGAATAGCACAGCCCTCTTAAAGGGACAGTATGCACTCATTTTCATATAACTGCATGTAATAGACACTACTATAAAGAATAGGATGCACAGATACAGTATAAAACTGTTTAAAAACGTATTTAGAAGCTTTCAGTTTAGCTCTGTTGAAAAGGTAGCTGGAAAGCCCACTGCAAGTGGGAAATAAGACACTCCCCCTCCCCCTTCTTTTGCATATAAAAAGACCCTTTACGGGGGCGGAGCTAACCGCCAAATGAACAGGACGTGTAGTGGAAGAGCTCTAAGCTACCGGTCTGCTGGAAAGCATTAAAAGTCCTAAACTAAAGTGATATTAACTGGACTCTTGCTACTAACTAGTGGGAGAGACACTGTGGGGTTTGAGAGCCCAATCTGTAGATCGAGCTGGACATCGGAAACGAAACTTACTCTGAACCCGCCGCAACTCCATAGAGATACCAACCGGACATATCGGAGACACAGCCCTATAACACAAGTGTCTGCTACATACCCGGAGGGTCGGGGACCCGCTCCGGGGATTATCTGCCCTGGACCTGTATGACCTGCGAGCCATTCAACCGGCCTCTGTTCCGGGAGGTCCCGGTCTGTTGAGATCAGCCTCAGAGCACAGCGGCAAGTGTCGGTGAAGTGGAGGGGATCTTCTCTCCAGGTGAGCCCATACAATAGAAGCTCCGGTGGGCAAGGAGTCTTAAACATTAAAGGGCTATATTTAGTAAACGGCACACAGAGAGCTGGTTTTAGATTTTGGCCACACAACATGCAGGAGGCAACACCGGAGCACGGCATATGACTTATTTATAATATTTAAAGGCTGGGGCTACAACAGATTGTATCATACAAGCAGAGATACCAACATATTAACTGTAAATAAACAGAGAGGCATTTAAACACACTGCTTACTTTTGGCGCGAAACTCCGCCATTTTAGGTGCAATGTTGCGCAGATAACTTGTCTCTCTCTCTAGGGGAATTTGCCACAATAGTCTCTTTCAAAAGCCCTTCGGATCTTATTTCACCCATGTACTGTTATCTGGGGCTGATGCTTTTATAATAACAAAGTTTCTACTAATGCCCATTTTACATATACTGGGGCCGTACCTCTGATGCATGTTTTGTATATCACAGCAAGTCACTTTCCTGCTATTTTAAAGGCGCAAAACAGTTACATCAAGATTTTAAAGGGCCATATATCATTCAGTGTTTCTGCTTCACCAGGATTGAGACAGTGGTTTGGAGCCCCAACCACAGAACTTATATAATACACCATTTCAGTTGTCAAGTCGAATAAAGTCTTTTATTAACACACTGGGAAGAAGGTGCAGCAAACAATTTAAATACAGGGGGAGTGGGGCTGCGTAAAGCCTATACAAGTTCTAGCTGAGACTGTTAACACATGAGACTTTAGTAAATCCCCTCATATCTAAAACACCTTTTCAAAGGCAATTACTCAGGTGTCTATATTGCTCTTCTCCTGAGCTCTTCCCCCCCCCTGTTTCACTAATACAGTGTGGGTTAGCCTGGTCACACGGGAGCCTCCTTTTAATCTGAGGATCTGTAAAGCCTGTACTGCTATATTGACCCTGCTTCTCAACTATAATCCAATCACGTGGGGTGCTCACCTCTCCCCTTTCCTGCTGTGTAACGTCGCAGCAGGTCATACCCACTCTCACTTTCCCGTCTTGGTCCAGTGAGGACATGGTCCCCGAGGTGTAGCGCCTCATGTCAACTTTGTATTGAAGAAGTATCGCTAGCACATGGGGAGGTGATATCCCCACACCTCTAAAAGATATTTTATCAGAATTGATACGACATACAGCCCAAATCATGTCCTCACACTAAACTTCTAAGTGGGGGGCGATGTGGAATCTCTAAGCAACTACAGCAACACTAGATATAAAGGAGGGTGCTGAGCAAACTGTTGTTCTCTACTGTATTATAATCTTCTTCACAGGAAGTTTTTCGACTGCTAGCCCAAAATGGCTCACTCCAACAAGAAAAAACACCAGCAAAGATTAGGAGAAGGCCCTAAACGCACGGTCGCGGACCATTTCAATAACAGAATTCTATCTGACAGAGAGGGTTCCGATGAAGAATCCAGAGACTCTTGTACCTCTTATAAAGAGATGCATGAAGCAGACAACCTCTCTAAAGGAAAACCATCTCACTCTGACTCCAAAGTTTTGGACTCAATTAATGCACTGTCATCTAAAATCGACACCCACTATTCCTCCCTCAGAAATGAAATTAGGAACTTTGTTGCGGACTTAAGAAGAGACTTAAACATTCAGAACGAAAGGTCAGAAGCTCTAGAGATGAAACAGGAAGATATGGCGGTGGACCAGGCTAATGTGCTAGCATATGCCCAATCTTTGGCAGAGATTATCAGTGATCTAGAAACTAAGATAGCTGACAATGAAGACAGGTCCAGACGGAACAATATCAGAGTAAGAGGTATCAAGGAAGATGTCGGACCCACTGAGCTACCTGAATATCTATTGAATCTCTTTGAGGACCTCTTGGGCCAGTTCCAGAGCACAGACGCTTTAATCGACAGAGCTCATAGAGCGATCAAGCCGAGAACAATGGCTTCAGAATTGCCTAGAGATGTCATAGTACATCTCCACTATTTCACCTTTAAAGAAAGATTGATGAGGGCTTCATTCTCTAATAAACCCTTTGCAGAAAAATACCTGGGGATTCAGCTGTTCCCCGACCTCTCTTCTTTCACCTTAGCAAAAAGAAGATCATTTGCACCTATCACCCTTACATTGAGGAGAGCTGGGATCAAATATAGATGGGGTTTCCCAGTTAAACTTTTCTTCCAACATGAAAATAAGAACTATGCTATCTCTTCACTAGAACAGGGCACAAGCCTTTTAGCAACTCTAGGACTGGGGCAACAAGCAGAAGGATCAGGTCCCGCCCCAACTCTCCAAAGGGACTTAAGGCCATCTGCTGCCGAATGGCAACCCTTGCCAAAAAGGCCAAACAAGCAACAGGATAAAGTTTCAGCTACTATATCAGGGGATTGAACCCACCTCTGATCTCTACAACAAATCATATTGAAATTGCTTACACATGAGTGTTGAGATTTAGACATGGATACAGAGTGTTGCTAACAGGTGGTGATGTTTTGCACTACGAAGTAGAAGACAAGTCAGTTTCCCTCACAGAGACTGAGCAGTGTGTGTTCAGGCCACGTTTGGCCCCCCTTTTTTAAGGGTGTGAGACATATGTACTATAGGTTCATTGTGATTTTCTTATTCCAGCTTCACCATGGACTTATAAGTTATGAGGTGGACTAACCATTTATACTTATGTTTCTTGAGTGATGCTTTGTTGTTCTCTCTCCTTCCTTTACAGGTTTTTTTTCTTTGCTATTTAAAAATAAGAAGAGGACTTGTCCAGGTTAAAGTTGCAGGCTGGTTTAATTAGCAGCGTCATTGGACCTTAGTATGTATGTTATTAATAATGGTTATATGTTTATGTTACTTGTTACGTTGATAATGTAAGTGCACTCCTAAACACATGAGAGTATAATATACTTGTCGAATTGTATTCCACCAATATTATTTTATTTTGCCAGTTCAGTTGCAGAGTTTACTTCCACACAATTCCTCCCCCTTCTATATATATTTTGCCTTATCTTTCATTATCTTTCATTAAAACCCAAATTAGCAGACCTATATATCAGAGAGATCCCACTAGACCTCACAAATTAGGGTCCTTGTGTGTATAAACAAATTTGGCTTAACCACAACCTTATTTTTAAGGTGACTATCTGTCTGAAAAGGGCAGTCGGGGCACGCCACAACAAAGTTCATAAGCGGCCTCCGACTCCCCCCCCCTCTTTTTCTTTTTTTCTTTCACTCGTGTTCTCTCTGCTCTCCCTTCCTTCTTCTTTTCACTTTCTCTACCTTCTCTTCCTTAGCCC
Organism: Bombina bombina; assembly: GCF_027579735.1. Taxonomy (NCBI): domain Eukaryota; kingdom Metazoa; phylum Chordata; class Amphibia; order Anura; family Bombinatoridae; genus Bombina; species Bombina bombina. The sequence goes on from NC_069508.1 coordinate 124,510,998, forward strand.
CCCTAATTTCTATTCTCCTCATCTTTCTCTTCCCGTACTTTATCCATCTCCTAGTACTGTGGAATAAGGTGTTTCACACAGATTTGTTACAGAGAGTATAATTGGGCCTAGACGCTTTGGTTTCTATTAACGGCGCTCTCCATCCCTAGACCCTGCACCTTAGATCTCCCCATCTTCTTTTTACCTTCTCCTTTCTCTCTCTTTATCTCTTTTCTTTCCTATTTTTCTTTCACAATATATCTCTCTACTCATGAGCTAAGAAGTAGTTTAAAGTTACGAACTAGAAAGCTTATACAAAGTAAAACTTCTTAGTTATGGTTCACCCTTGCTGTAAGTGAACAAAGTAGCAGTGTTTATCCGCAATTACTAATATATTGTTATCAGTTTTTTTTTTTATATATCCCCCTTTTATTTACATGGAACCCAAAGATTGTCTACTAAGATAAGCACTAAGGTAAGCGGATACTAGTGGATAGAAGCCCTCTTCAACACATTGGTCTTTCTTTTAATTTTTTTTTTCTCTTCCCTCTCTTCCTCCCCTCCCTCCCCTCCCCAATACCTCGCCTTTTTACCCAGGACTATTCCTCTACACATAGACTCCATTGCTAATAACGATGTCAGGATTAAAGTTTCTTACTCATAACACCCAGGGCCTAAACTCCCCGACTAAAAGAAGTCTTCTACTTAACCAGCTCAGAAGGAATAAAATCGATGTAGCTTTCATCCAGGAGACCCATTGGCGACACCAAGCGGGTGAGGCCTTTAAATTTCGTAACTATTCACATGTCTACAGAGCCTCCCACCACATTAAATCCAGAGGTGTAGCGATTTTGATCAGGGACTCAGTAAGCTTCGAAGAAATATATAGCGAGTTAGATCCTCAGGCGCGATATATTTTCCTCGTATGCAAGGTAAACGATATTCTTATTACCTTAATTAATATTTATGTCCCCAACGTTAAACAGACACAATTTCTCAAAAAAACACTCAGCCGTGTCACAGCTATCAGACAGGGAGAATTATGTATGGGTGGAGATTTTAACCTCACGTGGGATCCTGACATTGACAAATTAGTACCTCCTACACTTAAAAAAGATAGAACCTTGCAGTCCAAGGCAAATGCATTTCGGAAGGTGATGATTCAGTTTCAATTATATGATGCCTGGAGTGCGTTTAATACTTCAATGCGCGACTATACCTTTTATTCAAACCCTCATGGGTCATTCTCTCGGATAGACACCTTTTTTATCTCGGCCAAACTTTTTGATAAAATTGTTGGATCCAAGATTCTCCCGATTTCTTGGTTTGATCACCACTCTGTAACGCTAGAGTTGGGACCAATTATCCCAAATGAGGGATATACATGGAGATTGGCAGACTGGCTAATCCAATCACCAGTTGATATACAAAATAGCGACGAGGCCATTACAGACTTTTTGAAACTGAATGATGATGGCCATACGAGCTCCCAGATTCTATGGTCTACTCTCAAAGCCTACATGAGAGGCCTATATATTAAACTGGCAGCTAAGGCAAAAAGGGAGAGTGGTGGCACATTGGCAGAGCTAACGTGTAAACTTAGAAACTGTCAACTTAAAATCTCTAGTACCTACTCTGCCGAGATCAATAATCAGATCCAAACGCTAAAAAAACAGATTAGATGCTTAGAACTCCTGAGAGTCCAGAGGACTCTAGATAAATTCAGACAGAGATTCTATTACTGTAACAATAAACCAACTTCGTCACTAGCCGAAAAATTACGCAATCGAACCGCCCAAAAACGTATAGTGGTTATCAACAGAGGAGACTCTAGGGTTTCCTCTCCGAAAGAAATTGGACTATCCTTTTGTAAATTTTACACTATACAATATCCAGGTACCACAAGATTGTTCAATCTCATTGACAGAGACAATAGGCTCCTTTCTGGGGAATCTAGAGCTTCCCACTCTATCTGATGAAGATGCAAAACTTCTAAAGGCCCAAATATCTATTGAAGAGATTAAATTAGCGATCAAACAACTTAAGATAGGGAAGGCCCCTGGTCCTGATGGGTACACGGGGAAATTCTATAAAACCTTCAAACATCTAATAACGCCTATCTTGCACAGATTTTTCAACGAGATGATGACACTAGGGACGTTATCCCCAGAATTTTTGGAAGCTAATATAGTTACCCTGTTAAAACCGGACAAAGACCCTTCAGAATGTGGGAGCTATAGACCCATCTCATTAATAAATGTCGACACTAAACTATATTCCAAGATCTTAGCCAATCGCTTGACTAAAGATGTGCCAACTCTGATACACGGTGACCAGGTGGGTTTCATACCGGGTCGCGAGGGACCGGATAACACCAGAAGGTTGGCCCATGTTATGTCAGAGGCTAAAATAGACAGATTCCCCTCCTCGCCCTGTCTTTAGACGCGGAAAAGGCATTTGACAGGGTGAGGTGGGATTATCTATGGGAGACATTGGGAAGCTTTGGTATTCCGGCGCAGTTTACTAAGGCAGTGAGAACTTTATATTCCTGCCCCATGGTGGTGGTGAGAGGTGTGGGGTTTCAGTCTGAAAAATTTCAGGTGTCAAATGGAACAAGACAGGGGTGCCCCTTGTCACCCTTATTATTTGCGCTTGTGATAGAACCCCTACCTCAAGCCATAAGAAGAAATTATAAAATTGAGGGTTTCACACTCAGAGACTCCACGCATAAAATCGCACTCTTCGCGGATGATGTCACTCTTATGTTGACGTCTCATAAGACTTCCCTGCCTGCTCTCATGGAAGTCATCAAACAGTTTGGCGAACTGAGCTTCTATAAATTGAACCTGTCTAAAGCCGAGGCTTTGTCGATTGGAATTCCAGGCCCAGTAGTGTCTGACATTAAGAGAAGATACAACTTTAAATGGATGGAAGAGAGCATAAAACATCTGGGGGTCTATCTGAGCCCTAATTTGTCCACAATGATAGAAAGAAATTTTGCCAACCGAATGCAAGAGTTCAAAAAGACCCTTGAATCATGGGAGTATTCTGAAATTTCATGGTCTGGTAGGATAGCTTCGGTCAAAATGTCGTTCCTCCCAAAGATTACATACCTATTCCGATGCATTCCTATTCAAATTCCCAGATCGATAATATACCGATTACAAAGTATGATTTCAGCCTATATCTGGAGGGGTGGGAAGTCTAGGATCTCAGGTTACGTTCTACAAAGAAATGTCAAACAAGGAGGCTTGTCGGTACCAAGTATGCTTTTGTACCACGATGCAGCAAGGTTATCCCACATTATGGGATGGAGTATTGTTGACTCCAACCTTAGATGGCAAGAGGTGGAGAGGGACACCTTACCATTACACATGAAGCTTTCAGACTTGATATGGATTCCAGCTCACTATCGAGACAAACTTGGAATAACTCAGCCAATTATAATAGATGCCCTTCAGTTTTGGGATAAAAACAGACATAGATCTCATGTAGCTCCGCACCCGTCCCCCATTCATCCCGTAGTAAGCGTTGCGTGGTGCCTTCAGGAAGTCCATATGAATATATGATTGGACAGAAGGGATGTACTCGGGAGGATATTCGGGAGGGAATAGATCATTTCTCCCTTAACTCCTTTATGACAAAACACAATATCCCTAAAAAATTCTACTTTGAAGCATTTAGATTACTTAGCTTTCTTAGAAGTTGGGGACTGCAAAACAGTGAGTGGCGGAACAGGACTAGATGGGAGACGTGTTAGTCATCAGATCATAAACCTAAGGGTATGATGTCTTTCTTCTATTCCCTATTAAATGGAGAACAGGCAATAACGAAAACCGTATCACATCTAGCGTGGGAAGTAGATCTCCGGGTGTTCATTGGTGTGGGAGATTGGCATAGAGAAATGCTGTTTGCTAGGAGATATCTACATTGCTCAACACTCTGGGAAACCCACTATAAAATAGTCTACAGATGGCACTTAGTGCCTAAGCGCTTACACCAGATGTACTCTTCCTCCTCCCCGTTGTGTTGGAGGAATTGCGGTCAGATAGGCACTTGGATGCATGTGTGGTGGGAGTGCCCTCAGATTAGGCTCTTCTGGCGATCGTGCCTGAAATTACTAGGAGATTTACATTACAATCTGCCGTCTACTCCTGCGCTTGGCCTGTTGCACCTGGGTCTCCCTAGAATGCCTTTGCCGAAAAAGATCTTCCTGATTTACTTCCTTACAGCAGCCAAATTAATAATTGCTAGAAAATGGAAGCAAGTTTTAACTCCCTCCATCCAGAATGTGGTTGAACAAATCACATACATGAAACAAATGGAAAAGTATGTCTATAACGTAATGGGTAAGGCTGATCTACATGCCAAGGTGTGGGAGGGATGGGTAGAACTCTATGGGGAATAGACCAGAGAGGGTGTGAGTTGTCAAGAGTAGAATCATGCACTATATCTACACTACTTAAACTGGGCCGCCCCCACACTCTTCCCTCTATGCTTCCCTCTACATCCCCTCCCCTTCCTTTGCTCTCTCCACATATCTGCCCTTCCCCCCCCCTTTCCCCCCCCCCCCACACATTAAGTTGGCTCTATCCCACTGGCTTATTGTGTATGCTAAATGTGATTAACCTGGGTGCCTTTTTGTTTACATCATGTAAATAATCAGATAATGAACACATCTTTATGTTATACTTAGTTTACCATACTATAGGATGTACAAGTAGTTATGGATATTTAAACTGTGAATGTTTTTTGTTTTTTGTTTGTATTATTGTTTTTCTTTCTGTGACATAACATAAGAAACAAAATGAAAAAGAGGTAATACCAGAATGTGATTACATCATATTATGCCAGAGGCTAATGGCTTGATAAAGGTATAGAGGTGAAATGTTTTAATCTCAATTCTTTGTACAATGTTCATTGTATGCTACCTTTGTATATTTGGTACTCCTAAATAAAAAACTTTGATTTAAAAAAAAAAGACCCTTTACACAAACAGGAGCAAGCTGGAGTAGGTATCTGACGGTATTCTCATAACACTTTGGGGCTTGGTTAGGAGTCTGAAAATCAGAGCAATGTTATTTAAAAATAAGCAAAACTATATATTTAAAAAAACAACAACTTTATGGGCTATATAAATAGATAATCAACAAAACATTTATGCAAAGAAAAAATGAGTGTATAATGTCCCTTTAAGAGATAAAATAGATAGGGTGGAGTGATAGACAGATGTTTGAGGCATGTAGCTAAAAACTTATTTATTCATCCTTTTTCCTTCACTTCATTGTTCTTGACAAATATCACAATATAAATTCCCTATATGGTAGTGATTGAGTTCCATATGAATTCTCTGTATACTTCTATCCTATATAATAAATGGCCAAGTATGTTTGTCAGATGCAGTCATGCGCAGTAGAGACTGCACGTGACAAACATACCTGACCATTTGGATCCTGACACTCAGCACTCAGCAAGGCTGAAGCGGAGTGTCAGGGAGCTTGGCCGACAGGAGCGTTGCGATGGGGGTGTGGTCGGGTGTCGCGAGGGGCGTGGCCGGGCCTCGTGAGGGGCGTGGCCGGGTGTCGCGAGGGGCATGGTCGGGCAGGTGTCGCCGTGATGGGGCGTTGCCGGGCGGGGTGCCGTGATGGGGGCGTGGCCAGAGAGGCAAAGACTTTCAATGAAGACATGACAGAGCCAGAGAGGGAGCAGGAGAGGGGGGGAGAAGGGCCAAAGAGGGGGGGGAGAGAGAGCCAAAGAGGAGAGAGAGCCAACGAGGAAAGAGAGCCAAAGAGGAGAGAGAGCCAAAGAGGAGAGAGAGCAAAAGAGGGGGGAGAGCCAAAGAGGGGAGAGAGAGAGAGCCAAAGAGGGGTGGGAGGGGAGAGAGCCAAAGGAGGGGGAGAGAGAGTCAAAGGGGGGGGAGAGCCAAAGAGGGGGGAGAGCGAGAGCCAAATAGGAAAAAGAGCCAAAGAGGAGAGAGAGCCAAAGAGGGGAGAGAGCCAAAGAGGGGGAGAGAGAGCCAAAGAGGGGGGAGAGAGAGAGCCAAAGAGGAGAGAGAGCCAAAGAGGAGAGAGAGACAAAGAGGGGGGAGAGAGAGCCAAAGAGGGGGGGGGGAGAGAGAGCCAAAGAGGAGGGAGAGAGAGACAAAGAGGGGAGGGGAGAGAGCCAAAGAGGGGGGGAGAGAGCCAAAGAGGTGGGGGGAGAGCCAAAGAGGAGGGAGAGAACAAAAGAGGAGGGAGAGAGCCAAAGAGGGGGGGAGAGAGCCAAAGAGGAGGGAGAGAACAAAAGAGGGGGAAGAGAGCCAAAGAGGGGAGAGAGAGAGCAAAAGAGGAGGGGAGAGAGCCAAAGGGGAGGGGAGAGAGCCAAAGGGGGGGGAGCCAAAGAGGGGGGAGAGCCAAAGAGGGGAGAGAGCCAAAGAGGGGGGAGAGAGAGCCAAAGGGGGGAGAGAGCCAAAGGGGACGAGAGAGCCAAAGGGGACGAGAGAGAGACAAACGGGGGGAGAGACAAAGGGGGGAGAAAGCCAAAGGGGGGGGAGAGAGCCAAAGGGGGGGAGAGAGCCAAGGGGGGGGGAGAGAGCCAAAGTGGGGGGAGAGCCAAGGGGGGGAGAGAGCCAAAGTGGGGGGAGAGCCAAAGAGGAGGAGAGAGAGATCCAAAGAGGAGAGAGAGCAAAAGAGGGGAGAGAGCCAAAGAGGGGGGAGAGAGAGCCAAAGAGGGGGGAGAGAGAGCCAAAGAGGGGGGGGAGAGAGCCAAAGGGGGGAGAGAGAGAGAGCAAAAGAGGGGAGAGAGAGAGCAAAGGAGAGGGGGGAGAGAAAACAAAAGAGAGGGGGGACAGAAAGCAAAAGAGAGGGGGGAAGAGAGAGCAAAAGAGAGGGGGAATAGAGAGCAAAAGAGTGGGGGGAGAGAGCAAGGGGTGGGACCGCTGTACTGCAAAAAATGGCCCGTGTACACGGGCTTTAGTACTAGTGTTTTTATATTTTTATATCTTTATATGTATACATAGATATTGAGGTAGGAATTAAATATTTTTTATGTAATAAATGAATTGGTTCATGTGTTTTTTGTAATTGGTATGAGGGAATCATACATTTTTTATGGAAATGTGTGTTTTATTTCATAAAATGTTTTTAGATTGCATGAATTATTATAAGTAGATACATGGTTTAGTGTATATGTAGTAAATTGTTATTATGTGAATATTGAGAGGGTCTGCTTTTTGTTATAGTTACTATATCTATTATGGAAGTTTTAGCTAATTTATTTATGTTGTTAGAATATGCATTATGAATTGGGAATGGAAAATGTGCATATGTATGTATTGTTTTTAATGTTTAGGGCAAGTAGCAATATGTATTATGTTGCGAAAATCAGATATGGGGAGCCTATATCATTTTTGACATATTATGTTGATGAAAAAGACATTCAATGCACCTGGTTATGTCATGTATAGTCTCCGTATAAATAGGAATGGAAGAGAAGAGTGGGCATAGCCTCTGAAAAAGCGAGAGGAGTCCCACGAAATGCGTTAGGCCATGCCCACTGAGACGCAGTGTGACGTTAGTTCTTCCTGTTTTGGCTCAGATCCGTTGCTGGCTACACGAGCCGTGCCATTCAGGAAAAGGGGACCTACTCTTGGAGCATTGTCTTTGAAACATCCCCCAGTATACAGTTGAGGTCTGGTGTCACAGACAAATACAGATCGTGGGACACAAAAAGGAGTGCTTCTGTGTGTAGTAGGAGAACCTACACTAACGCCTATACTATACCTCATATTGATTGAGGTCACACTTGTGAGTTTGTTTGTCTCTATTTATGTAATAAATAAACAATAGAGCTAGTCAGTGTATGTAAACATGCCGTTTGGCTGGTACGTAATAACAACCTCAGGAGAAGTGCTGCAAAACTGTCAGCGTTCTCAGTGCAGCCAAAATAACCCAGTATAGAGGTGTGTCATATTGGGCCAATCAAGGGGCTAGATTTACACCGAGTGTGGAGTAAGCCCCATATGTGCGATCTACACTATATGCATAACCAGTCTAACAGTTAGCCTGGTTATGCATATCCTGTAGATCGCACGTACAGGGCTTACTCCACACTCCACATTTAGCAGTTACTTGTGTTTCTTATTGTGCTGTATTCTTTTGTCTGATTGGGGGTTGGGCGCTCCTCTATGTTTCTATACCCTTGATTGGCCACATTATGCCTTTCCCTGTTTTGTGGGGGCCGTTGTTGTTAGGTATGGTTGCTATGGCAACCAACCTGCTGGCCTTGACTAGTACAAGGCATATAATGACTTATCAGGCACTGATTACACACTTCTCCTTGGGTTATATATATATATATTTATATATATGTATATATATATTCTCTTAGCAATGATAGAGACCGCACTCATAGGACCTTAAAAATTCACCTTAGTGATATTTAATTGTAACGTTTCGGGGTTTCCCCCTTTGTCAAACATTAAGAACAACAGTGCACATACCTCAATAAATACCCCATACCCGATCATCCACATCCAGATCTGTCTGATGCGACTTCCGGTAGCGTCTCCCAGGAGCAACTGCGCATGTGCCGGGCGGCACTATGGAAGCCTATACGGGCCAACTGAAAAGGCAGAAGTGAAAAATAGGACCGTAACTAGGCAATGGTCACAAACAAATCTCATTGACAAAACAGAACAGCCTTACATAGTCATCTGTTATATTATCTGACCATATATCGCTTCTTTGAGCAATCAACTGTGTCCTAACATAAACTATATACGCATTGTACAGTTAACTTAATAAACTATCGTCAGCTGCCTTCATATCCTCATTACTTAGTAAGGTATAATAATGGATCATCAGACTGATACTACATATAGTGACAAACGCAAATAATTAAACTCACTAGTATCTAGCTGAAAGGAATATAACTATACAAGTATATTATGCTAAGTTGTCATCCACTATCCTCTCCTATATAGAATCATGCCTAACAACACATTAGACTAGGCTATTATATAAAACACAAGTTTAACAATATATTCCTGATCTCCACTATCTTCACTCTAGAAAAGTAGCAGACAAATTTATACCAAACATAATATAAAAAACATATTATAAACAACATATTATAAAAAACATTGTAAGTCAAAGTGTGTATTCAGCCCTTTTGGCATCAGAGTATTCAGGGTATGAATCCACCTGGACTCCTTCTGTAACAGCACTCTTCCACGGTTTCCCCCTCTTGATAGGGGGGTACATGGTCAATGATAACATATTTCAGATCTTTCACTGTGTGCTTCTGCTTGGCAAATTGTCTGGCGACCACCATTGGTGATTGCAGCCCGTACGGCTGCCCTGTGATTCGCCATCCTCGTGCGCAAATCATCGGTCGTTTTTCCCACATAGAATCTGCCACAAATACAGTGTAGCAGATAAATTATGAAGGTAGTTGTGCATGTGACACGGTATTTAATTTTGAACCTTTTATTTGTCCAAGGGTGTGTGAACTCTGTGCATTGAATTAACGCACTACAGGTGGTGCACCCCAAACATTGAAAACATCCTGTTTTCTTTCTTTGTTGTAACCACGTAGAGCTGGTATACGCCTGTGTCATATCTGGTCTCATAAGCATATCTCTTAATGATTTCCCTCTACGATAGCTTAATCTTGAGGACCTGGTGTCATATAGAGGTAATCCTTTGTCACTTGAGATTATCCTCCAATGCTCATCTAGTATGTTCCTGTAGGATCTTTTATCTGGACTATATTCCGTAACATAAGTTAGCCTTTCCATATTCTGACTCTCTTTTCTTTGATCACTTCCCGTCAGGGCTTGTTGTTGTGTCATTCCATAGGCCTTCTGATATGCTTCATTAAACACTTGTTCCTCATACCTTCTTTCTTTGAACTTCTGGTACATACTCTTGAGTTGTTTCTCTTTGCCCTCTTCTGTAGAATTGTTTCTCACTACTCTCCGAAATTGTGAGATAGGTAAGGCTTTCTTGGTTCCTGGTGGGTGACAGCTGGTGTATAGCAACATAGAATTCCGGTCTGTTGGTTTAGAAAAGAGTTCTATATTTAGTTTTCCAGCGTTCTTGCTGATTCTTAAACCTAAGAAATCAATAGAGTCACAATGGCACATCATCTTAAACTTTAATTCACTGCAGAGGTGATTCAGTTTGACGAACCATTCAACTAATTCACATTGGGCGCCCCGCCAAATCATAAACAGATCGTCAACATATCTCCTAAAGAGGATTATATGTGGATCTTCAAACATTCCAGTATGTTCTCTTTCAAATACCCCTAAGAAGATATTGGCATAGGCTGGGGCTACATTTGAGCCCATTGCTGTTCCCGATATTTGCAAGTAGTAATGGTTCTCAAATTTAAAATAGTTCATCCTTAAGCAGAATTCCAGCAGCTGTATTAATGCTTCGGTCGGAGGACCTATATAAGGATGTTTTAATAGTTATTTCCATACTGCTTGTATTCCTTCATTGTGGGGGATCACAGTATATAAACTGGTCACGTCTAAGGTGACCAGTATATCAGTGTCCTCGATGCCAATGGTTAGTTGCATTAATTTTATGAGCTCAATGGAATCCTTAAGATAAGATGGTATCCCTTGAACCATAGGTTGCAAGACCTTGTCCAAGTAAGTGGCGATGGTTTGTAGTATTGAGCCCCTAGAAGACACAATCGGCCTGCCCGGTGGATGAGTGGGATTTTTATGCACTTTCGGGATAGTGTATTGCACTGGTGTGATAAGGTATTCAACCATTAAATATGCCAACAAAGTCTGTGATATCAGATCTTCTGTTCTCAATTCATTGAGATATTGGATTACAGGATAACCTTTCATAGAAAGCTGTATCGTTTAGTTGTAACATTATCTCACTCCCGTAATTAGCATAATCTTGGATCACCAGGGCTCCCCCCTTATCCGCCTCACGGATGACAATCTTAGTATTCTCCTTCAAATTCTTCAGAGCTTGTCTTTCTTGTTTGTTCAAATTATTTCTGATATTTGATTTGTTTTTCCGGACTGTGTCCAACATGTCTGTACTTGTTAATCTAGTATAGGTTGCTATACTGGGTTGTTGGCTCTTTGGGTCAAATGTACTCTTTTTCTTCAGCTCAGTTATTACCCCTGTTATACCCGATGGTGTATTCATGTAGAATTCCTTCAACCTAAGTGTTCTTTGAAACTTATAGGATTCAACTGCCATATCAAATTCATTGGCATATGTGGTTGGCACGAATCTTAATCCTTTGTGAGTACATTTCTCTCTTCATGACTGAGTTCATGACTACTTAGGTTGATAATATTATCCATTAGTATCTCCGGTTGTGTCTTGGTGGTCTGCCTCTCCTGGCAGTTCTTGCGCCCCCCTCCTCCTTGTATGAGGTCTTGGCGCTCCCCGTTTTTTGACCGAGTAGTCATGTGAATGGTTTCATCCCTCTGCCAGTCAGTGGAGGTTGATGGAGCTTCGTTGTCAGTAGCATTATCAGAGCTATCAAAGGTAGTTAGGTTCCTAGGTTTATAAACCCTGGGGCATCTTCTCATCATCCTGTAATTTCTTTCTTCTGGACTCAATGTCCATTGATATACCCATCTCTCATGATAATCGGTGGTAACAGCCTCCCTCTTCTTTTCTTTAAAGGCTATCAGCTCCCCTTCATATTCTTTAAGTTGTTTCTGTAGTTTTGATAACCAGTCCTCCTGTTGATCATGTTCCAATTTGGTTAGATGTCCACTTTCAAAACTGTGTGATTTCTACCTCCAGGCTTTTATGTGTAGCTCCAGTTTCCTCAATCACGAGCAACATTAAATCTAGTGAACATTTGTTTAATATGCCACACCATTTTTTACAGAACACAGAATTATTCCTGCCTATGGTGGGCATATTTTTAATCCTAAAGCCTTTCGGTATATACATTTTTCATGATATGCAGATAGGTAACAACCATGGAGTTTGAAATCAATCTTCCTCTTCTTAAGTTTGAGGAGCTGGTTATATAAGTGTAAAGGAATTTCTTACTGAGTTTTAATAGCACCACTGTCAAGTCTGATGCGTGTAGCATCCTCAGCACTGAATTGAAATTTATGTGCATAATCCCCCTCATTTTCAGTATCCAGTGTTGTAGTCTCCATTGTCACTGTACATATAAGGCTGTTCTGACAGATGTGTTTGATGTCAGGTGAAAGTACTCCTTAAACCGGGTGCTCTGCAGTGTATCCCAATAATATCCAAATAGTATTAACCAAGCACTCACGTTATCGTTGGTTCAACTGCCTAATTGCGGTGCATACAGATAAATACACTCTTAGCAATGATAGAGAACGCGCTCATAGGACTTTAAAAATTCACCTTAGTGATATTTAATTGTAACGTTTCGGGGTTTCCCCCTTTGTCAAACATTAAGAACAACAGTGCACATACCTCAATAAATACCCCATACCCGATCATCCACATCCAGATCTGCCCGATGCGACTTCCGGTAGCATCTCCCAGGAGTAACTGCGCATGCGCCGGGCGGCACTATAGAAGCCTATACAGGCCAACTGAAAAGGCAAAAGTGAAAAATAGGAACGTAACTAGGCAACGGTCACAAACATGTGTTGTTATATTCCTTTCAGCTAGATACTAGACATGTTAGATTTGTATATAGTGAGCTTAATTATTTGCGCTTGTCACTATATGTAGTATCAGTCTGATCACCCATTATTATGCCTTACTAAGTAATGAGGATATGAAGGCAGCTGACGATAGATTATTAAGTTAACTGTACAATGCGTATATACAGTAGTTTATGTTAGGAAACAGTTGATTGCTCAAAGAAGCGATATATGGGCAATTAATATAACAGATGACTACGTAAGGCTGTTCTGTTTTGTCAATGGGATTTGTTTGTGACCATTGCCTAGTTACGGTCCTATTTTTCACTTTTGCCGTATAGGCTTCCATAGTGCCGTCCGGCGCATGCGCAGTTGCTCCTGGGAGACGCTACCGGAAGTCGCATCGGGCAGATCTGGATGTGGATGATCGGGTATGGGGTATTTATTGAGGTATGTGCACTGTTGTTCTTAATGTTTGACAAAGGGGGAAACCCCGAAACGTTACAGTGTATTTATCAGTATGCATCGCACCTAGGCAGATGAACTAACGATAAAGTGAGTGCTTGGTGAATACTATTTGGATATATATATATATATATATATATATATATATATATATATGTAATATATATATGAAATATATATATTTATTATATATATAATAAACATATATAATAGACAGCTATCTAAGCCAGTTATTTATTACTAAGCACAGAAATTGGTGTGTTACATTTTGTGATATATATATACACAGTATATATATATATATATATATATATATATATATATATACACAGTATATATATATATTGAATATACAGTGTGTAAATGTATGTGTATATATAAATATATATATATATATATATATATATATATATAATATATATGTATATATATATAAAACTATTTTACATAACTGGTCCGTGAACCCCCAATAGAATAACCCACGAGCCGCCACTGCCTCAGGCAATGTTTGCTCTGGGGGGAAGCTGTGATTGGAGGAAGCCGGATTCTTCATTTCTGATGTAAGAAGAGACAAGCGGCAGGCGGGGGAATTGCTGGTCCGGCTTTCAAGAAGAAAAGGTAACAAAATCATTGAAATGTAAACTTTGATGAATAAAAGTGCCCCTGTTTTTAATAGGATTTTTAAAAACGGCACACATTCATCAAAGTTTACATTCACTTTAACAGTATATTAACTGTGTAATCTTTTACCACCCTGCCATTTTTGGAATCCACCTGGATGCAGCATAGGCAAAGGAAGAATTAAAAATAAAAATAAAAAACTTCCCGCATGAAATAACTAAAAAACATGTAGCCGCCCGCAAGAAATAAAAAAACAAACAAATTGCCCGCACAAAGTATTAAGAAAAAAAACTAACCTAACCCTTTCCCTCTCAAACCCCCACAACGCCAACTAAATAAATTACAATATTAACCCCTAAACCACCAAACCCTACAACGCTAACTAATTATACTTTTAACCCCTAAACCGACAAACCCCCACATCGCAATAAACCTAATTAACCCCTAAACCGCCAATCCCCAACATCGCAATAAACTTAATTAACCTATTAACTCCTAAACCGCCAACCCGCCACAATGCAAATAACTAATTTAATTACTACGCCCCCTAACCTAACACCCCCTAAATTAACCCCAATTACAGGCATACCCCACATTATACGTACACAATGGGACCAGAGCATGTATGTAAAATGAAAATGTACTTAAAGTGAAGCTATACTGTTTTTTCACTTCTCAATGCATATACTACATTATAATAGAAATTTATAGGCATAACTGATATAAATAATACATTTATAACTAAAATAAACACAATACTATAAGGTTAGGGCAAAAGAAAATATTTATTGCAAAATAAACAATTTATTTTCTAAGCTTAGGATCAGCTGAGGACAACAGGACATACAGTATTTACTGTATTGCAAAATAAAGACAACATTTTCTAAGCTTAGGATCAGCTTAGGACAAGAGAACATATTTACTGTACTGTACTGTATTGCAAAATAAACACATCATTCTGTAAGCTTAGGATCAGCTTAGGGCAAGAGAACTTACAGTATTTACTGTACTGTATTGCAAAATAAACACATCTTCTAAGTTTAGGATCAGCTTAGGGCAACAGAACATTTTAACTGTATTGCAAAATAAACACAACATTTTCTAAGCTTAGGATCAGCTATAAGCATTTATTCTAGTAAGGATGAAGTCATACTGGTATCTTCTGTTTCACAAGTCAACTCTTCAAAGGCGAGACACTTTCTTGCTGGCAAATTGGGTGTACTACAAGTAGCAATAACCGAAGGAGCAAGACTGGGTGGTGATGTCAGAGCTGGAAATGGACTGTCAGTTGATGTTGATGATCTGGAATCCAAATGACTGTCTGTCGATGATGATGATCTGCGTGCTGATGGACTTTTAGAAAAGTAAGTCTCTATGGAGTTTTGAAGTGTAGCTCTCTTCTTTTCTCTGTAGATTTCTTTGCAACAGGAATAAACCCCTGAAATGTGGAGCTTCTTTCAAAGTCCCTATCATGCTTTTCAAAAAGAGCCATGGCGCTATCAAGATGACGGACAGCTTGAAAGAGAATTTTTGAAGTTAAGCCCTCAGGCTGTTCAATGGTCTCAACCCCATTTTGCACATCTTCTTCTTCTTCTCTCTCCTCTTCAAGTTCTAGAAGATCTTCATTGCTGAGGGGCTCAGTATGGGACACAAGCAGTTCAGCAACATCTTCTCGCTCTACTTCCAGCTCTAACTGCTTTGCTTTGTCTACAATATTTTCAGTAACATTAGCTACAGAATCATCAACGTCTTCGGAATCAACAGCTAACTGTGGGCATAACTTTTTCCAGGCCCTTTTCATTGTGGTATCCTTTATGTCATTCCAAGCATCTCTTACAGTTTTAATGCAATCCAAGATGTTGTAGCTTTTCCAGAATTTTGATAGGACTTCTTGCCCTGCACCTTCTTCTTTGTCTATTGCTGCAATACACTTATTGAATGTTCTTTTTAAGTAGTTTAACTTGAAGGCAGCTATGACACATTGATCCATGGGGGCCTATTTATCAAGCCGTCTACTTTACCTGCCTTCGCTGGTCCAATACGCCCGCCTAAGCTTGCCTACCTTCGCCGCCGCGGACCTGCAAAATTTCGCCTAAGTTATCAATAAAGCTGTCAAAAAGCTGTGCACCAAGTACGGGGCGATGAGCAGCTGACTGTGATAGTTATCACTCATCTGATCTCGTTGCTCTTCGGCTTTTTTACAGCTTTATTGCTAGCCTGTCACTAAGCACCCACACAAAACTACACTGTTCTACCCCCTATACCGGCGCCCCGGAGCCCCCCGCGGCTAAATAAAGTTATTAACCCCTAAACCGCCGCACCTAGACCCCGCCGCAACTATAATAAATGTATTAACCCCTAAACCGCTGCTCCCGGACCACGCCGCAAATCTTATAAATTTATTAATGATAGAAAAATGTGTAAATGCGCATAAACAGCACGGGGTGATTACAAATATATTAACATACTATGTATGGATATAGGTAGAAATCTCCCTATATAGCTATGAATGGTATCTCTAAACAATATATTGGTATCTATACAAATAATACAAAAATATAACTGCGGTGAGAGAAATGTTTTTATCAGGCCTTGAATGTGTGGTTGAATTGCAAGGTTCTGCATATCTATGACTTGGGTTCAGGCTAGATTCTATATATAAAGAACAAAACTATATATTATTACCTGGGTGTAATATGCAAACAAGGTATATCTATACCAATCGATATACCTTTATCTTACTCTGTATGAAAATAAACTGTTGCGCTGTCCTACTTAAAGTGCATACTTTGCAGTGTTTGCTATGAGTATTGTTAAAATGGTAAAAAGATACACAATAACAAAAAACTAAATAATACAATTTATTGCACATATACTCTAATGATATATAAATAAAACTCTATGGTGACCGGTCCGGAGTTTTATTTATATATCATTAGAGTATATGTGCAATAAATTGTATTATTTAGTTTTTTGTTATTGTGTATCTTTTTACCATTTTAACAATACTCATAGCAAACACTGCAAAGTATGCACTTTAAGTAGGACAGCGCAACAGTTTATTTTCATACAGAGTAAGATAAAGGTATATCGATTGGTATAGATATACCTTGTTTGCATATTACACCCAGGTAATAATATATAGTTTTGTTATTTATATATAGAATCTAGCCTGAACCCAAGTCATAGATACGAAGGACCTTGCAATTCAACCATACATTCAAGGCCTGATAAAAACATTTCTCTCACCGCAGTTATATTTTTGTATTATTTGTATAGATACCAATATTTTGTTTAGAGATACCATTCATAGCTATATAGGGAGATTTCTACCTATATCCATACATAGTATGTTAATATATTTGTAATCACCCCGGGCTGTTTATGCGCATTTACACATTTTTCTATCATTATATCCTTTCTACACTGTACTTTTTGGGAACAGAGTAGTGTTTATGCAGGGGAAGATTTGCGCACCAAAATACCTTTCTCACAACATTATAAATTTATTAACCCCTAAACAGCCGCTCCTAGACCCCACCCCAACTCTTATAAATGTATTAACCCCTAAACCGCCGCTCCTAGACCCTGCCACAACTCTTATAAATGTATTAACCCCTAAACCGCCGCTCCCGGACCCCGCCGCCACCTACATTCTACCTAGTAACCCCTATTCTGCCCACCCTATACCGTCGCCACCTATAATAAAGTTATTAACCCCTATCCTGATGATCCCGGACCTCGCCGCAACTAAATAAATAGTTTAACCCCTAAACCGCCGCTCCCGGACCCCTCCACAACCTATATTAAACTTATTAACCCCTAATCTGCCCCCCCTACACCGTCGCCACCTATAATACATTTATTAACCCCTATCCTGCCCCCCCACACTGCCGCCACTGTAATAAAATTATTAACCCCTAAACCTAAGTCTAACACTAACCCTAAAACCCCCTAACTTAAATATTAATTAAATAAATCTAAATAATATTTATCTTATTAAATAAATTAATCCTATTTAAAACTAAATACATACCTTTAAAATAAACCCTAAGATAGCTACAATATAAATAATAATTATATTGTAGCTATCTTAGGATTTATTTTTATTTTACAGGCATCTTTCAATTTATTTTAACTAGGTAAAATAGCTATTAAATAGTTATTAACTATTTAATAGCTACCTAGCTAAAATAAAGAGAAATTTACCTGTAAAATAAAAACGAACCTAAGTTACAATTACACCTAACACTACACTATCATTAAATAAATTATTCCTATTTAAAACTAAATACTTACCTGTAAAATAAAACCCTAGGATAGCTACAATGAAATTAATAATTACATTGTAGCTATTTTAGGATTTATATTTATTTTACAGGTAACTTGGTATTTATTTTAGCTAGTTAGAATAGTTATTAAATAGTTATTAACTATTTAATAACTACCTAGCTAAAAGAAATACTAAATTACCTGTAAAATAAATCCTAACCTAAGTTACAATTAAACCTAACACTACACTATCATTACATTAATTAAATAAATTACCTACAAATAACTACAATTAAATACAATTACATAAACTAACTAAAGTACAAAAAATAAAAAAAGCTAAGTTACAAAAAATAAAAAAAATAACTTACAAACATTTAAAAAATATTACAACAATTTTAAGCTACTTACACCTAAAGTGCCCCTGTTTTTAATAGGATTTTTAAAAACGGCACACATTCATCAAAGTTTACATTCACTTTAACAGTATATTAACTGTGTAATCTTTTACCACCCTGCCATTTTTGGAATCCACCTGGATGCAGCATAGGCAAAGGAAGAATTAAAAATAAAAATAAAAAACTTCCCGCATGAAATAACTAAAAAAATGTAGCCGCCCGCAAGAAATAAAAAAACAAACAAATTGCCCGCACAAAGTATTAAGAAAAAAAACTAACCTAACCCTTTCCCTCTCAAACCCCCACAACGCCAACTAAATAAATTACAATATTAACCCCTAAACCACCAAACCCTACAACGCTAACTAATTATACTTTTAACCCCTAAACCGACAACCCCCCACATCGCAATAAACCTAATTAACCCCTAAACCGCCAATCCCCAACATCGCAATAAACTTAATTAACCTATTAACTCCTAAACCGCCAACCCGCCACAATGCAAATAACTAATTTAATTACTACGCCCCCTAACCTAACACCCCCTAAATTAACCCCAATTACAGGCATACCCCACATTATACGTACACAATGGGACCAGAGCATGTATGTAAAATGAAAATGTACTTAAAGTGAAGCTATACTGTTTTTTCACTTCTCAATGCATGTACTACATTATAATAGTAATTTATAGGCATAACTGATATAAATAATACATTTATAACTAAAATAAACACAATACTATAAGGTTAGGGCAAAAGAAAATATTTATTGCAAAATAAACAATTTATTTTCTAAGCTTAGGATCAGCTGAGGACAACAGGACATACAGTATTTACTGTATTGCAAAATAAAGACAACATTTTCTAAGCTTAGGATCAGCTTAGGACAAGAGAACATATTTACTGTACTGTACTGTATTGCAAAATAAACACATCATTTTGTAAGCTTAGGATCAGCTTAGGGCAAGAGAACTTACAGTATTTACTGTACTGTATTGCAAAATAAACACATCTTCTAAGTTTAGGATCAGCTTAGGGCAACAGAACATTTTAACTGTATTGCAAAATAAACACAACATTTTCTAAGCTTAGGATCAGCTATAAGCATTTATTCTAGTAAGGATGAAGTCATACTGGAATCTTCTGTTTCACAAGTCAACTCTTCAAAGGCGAGACACTTTCTTGCTGGCAAATTGGGTGTACTACAAGTAGCAATAACCGAAGGAGCAAGACTGGGTGGTGATGTCAGAGCTGGAAATGGACTGTCAGTTGATGTTGATGATCTGGAATCCAAATGACTGTCTGTCGATGATGATGATCTGCGTGCTGATGGACTTTTAGAAAAGTAAGTCTCTATGGAGTTTTGAAGTGTAGCTCTCTTCTTTTCTCTGTAGATTTCTTTGCAACAGGAATAAACCCCTGAAATGTTACCATTGACTGTGGAGCTTCTTTCAAAGTCCCTATCATGCTTTTCAAAAAGAGCCATGGCGCTATCAAGATGACGGACAGCTTGAAAGAGAATTTTTGAAGTTAAGCCTTCAGGCTGTTCAATGGTCTCAACCCCATTTTGCACATCTTCTTCTTCTTCTCTCTCCTCTTCAAGTTCTAGAAGATCTTCATTGCTGAGGGGCTCAGTATGGGACACAAGCAGTTCAGCAACATCTTCTCGCTCTACTTCCAGCTCTAACTGCTTTGCTTTGTCTACAATATTTTCAGTAACATTAGCTACAGAATCATCAACGTCTTCGGAATCAACAGCTAACTGTGGGCATAATTTTTTCCAGGCCCTTTTCATTGTGGTATCCTTTATGTCATTCCAAGCATCTCTTACAGTTTTAATGCAATCCAAGATGTTGTAGCTTTTCCAGAATTTTGATAGGACTTCTTGCCCTGCACCTTCTTCTTTGTCTATTGCTGCAATACACTTATTGAATGTTCTTTTTAAGTAGTTTAACTTGAAGGCAGCTATGACACATTGATCCATGGGGGCCTATTTATCAAGCCGTCTACTTTACCTGCCTTCGCTGGTCCAATACGCCCGCCTAAGCTCGCCTACCTTCGCCGCCGCAGACCTGCAAAATATCGCCTAAGTTATCAATAAAGCTGTCAAAAAGCTGTGCACCAAGTACGGGGCGATGAGCAGCTGACTGTGATAGTTATCACTCATCTGATCTCGTTGCTCTTCGGCTTTTTTACAGCTTTATTGCTAGCCTGTCACTAAGCACCCACACAAAACTACACTGTTCTACCCCCTATACCGGCGCCCCCGGAGCCCCCCGCGGCTAAATAAAGTTATTAACCCCTAAACCGCCGCATCTAGACCCCGCCGCAACTATAATAAATGTATTAACCCCTAAACCGCCACTCCCGGACCACGCCGCAAATCTTATAAATTTATTAACCCCTAAACAGCTGCTCCTAGACCCCACCGCAACTCTTATAAATGTATTAATCCCTAAACCGCCGCTCCTAGACCCCGCCGCCACCTACATTCTACCTAGTAACCCCTATTCTGCCCACCCTATACCGTTGCCACCTATAATAAAGTTATTAACCCCTATCCTGATGATCCCGGACCTCGCCGCAACTAAATAAATAGTTTAACCCCTAAACCGCCACTCCCGGACCCCTCCGCAACCTATATGAAACTTATTAACCCCTAATCTGCCCCCCTACACCGTCGCCACCTATAATACATTTATTAACCCCTATCCTGCCCCCCCCACACCGCCGCCACTGTAATAAAATTATTAACCCCTAAACCTAAGTCTAACACTAACCCTAAAACCCCCCTAACTTAAATATTAATTAAATAAATCTAAATAATATTTCTCTTATTAAATAAATTAATCCTATTTAAAACTAAATACTTACCTTTAAAATAAACCCTAAGATAGCTACAATATAAATAATAATTATATTGTAGCTATCTTAGGATTTATTTTTATTTTACAGGCATCTTTCAATTTATTTTAACTAGGTAAAATAGCTATTAAATAGTTATTAACTATTTATTAGCTACCTAGCTAAAATAAAGAGAAATTTACAATTACACCTAACACTACACTATCATTAAATAAATTATTCCTATTTAAAACGAAATACTTACCTGTAAAATAAAACCCTAGGATAGCTACAATGAAATTAATAATTACATTGTAGCTATTTTAGGATTTATATTTATTTTACAGGTAACTTGGTATTTATTTTAGCTAGTTAGAATATTTATTAAATAGTTATTAACTATTTAATAACTACCTAGCTAAAAGAAATACTAAATTACCTGTAAAATAAATCCTAACCTAAGTTACAATTAAACCTAACACTACACTATCATTACATTAATTAAATAAATTACCTACAAATAACTACAATTAAATACAATTACATAAACTAACTAAAGTACAAAAAATAAAAAAAGCTAAGTTACAAAAAATAAAAAAAATAACTTACAAACATTTAAAAAATATTACAACAATTTTAAGCTACTTACACCTAATCTAAGCCCCCTAATAAAATAACAAAGCCCCCCAAAATAAAAAAAATTCCCTACCCTATTCTAAATTAAAAAGTTCAAAGCTCTTTTACCTTACCCGCCCTTAAAAATGCCTTTTGCGGGGCATGCCCCAAAGAATTCAGCTCTTTTGCCTGTAAAAGAAAAATACCCCCCCCCCCACATTAGAACCCACCACCCACATACCCCTAATCTAACCCAAACCCCCCTTAAAAAAACCTAACACTACCCCCGTGAAGATCATCCTACCTTTAGTCGTCTTCAGCCAGCCGACCATCGATGGAACCGAAGAGGAGATCCGGAGCGGCAGAAGTCATCATCCAAGGGGCGCTGAAGAAATCTTCCATCTGATGAAGTCATTATCCAGGCGGCACTGAAGAATTCTTCCATCCGGGCGATGTCATCTTCCAAGCGGCGTCTTCAATCTTCATCCATCCGGAGCGGAGCAGAGCCATCTTCAGACGAGCCGACGCGGAGCCATCCTCTTCTTCCCGACGACTACCGACGAATGGATATTCCTTTAAGGGACATCGTCCAAGATGGCGTTCCTTCAATTCTGATTGGCTGATAGGAATCTATCAGCCAATCGGAATTAAGGTAGGAAAAATCTGATTGGCTGATTGAATCAGCCAATCAGATTGAAGTTCAATCCGATTGCTGATCCAATCAGCCAATCAGATTTAGCTCGCATTCTATTGGCTGATCGGAACAGCCAATATAATGTGAGCTCAATCTGATTGGCTGAAAGGAATATCCATTCGTCGGTAGTCGTCGGGAAGAAGAGGATGGCTCCGTGTCGGCTCGTCTGAAAATGGCTCTGCTCCGCTCCGGATGGATGAAGATTGAAGACGCCGCTTGGAAGATGACATCGCCCGGATGGAAGAATTCTTCAGTGCCGCCTGGATAATGACTTCATCGGATGGAAGATTTCTTCAGCGCCCCTTGGATGATGACTTCTGACGCTCCGGATCTCCTCTTCGGTTCCATTGATGGTCGGCTGGCTGAAGACGACTAAAGGTAGGATGATCTTCACGGGGGTAGTGTTAGGTTTTTTTAAGGGGGGTTTGGGTTAGATTAGGGGTATGTAGGTGGTGGGTTTTAATGTGGGGGGGGTTGTATTTTTCTTTACAGGCAAAAGAGCTGAATTCTTTGGGGCATGCCCCGCAAAAGGCCCTTTTAAGAGCTGGTAAGGTAAAAGAGCTTTGAACTTTTTAATTTAGAATAGGGTAGGGAATTTTTTTATTTTGGGGGGCTTTGTTATTTTATTAGGGGGCTTAGATTAGGTGTAAGTAGCTTAAAATTGTTGTAATATTTTTTAAATGTTTGTAAGTTATTTTTTTATTTTTTGTAACTTAGCTTTTTTTATTTTTTGTACTTTAGTTAGTTTATGTAATTGTATTTAATTGTAGTTATTTGTAGGTAATTTATTTAATTAATGTAATGATAGTGTAGTGTTAGGTTTAATTGTAACTTAGGTTAGGATTTATTTTACAGGTAATTTTGTATTTCTTTTAGCTAGGTAGTTATTAAATAGTTAATAACTATGTAATAACTATTCTAACTAGCTAAAATAAATACCAAGTTACCTGTAAAATAAATATAAATCCTAAAATAGCTAAAATGTAATTATTAATTACATTGTAGCTATCTTAGGGTTTATTTTACAGGTAAGTATTTAGTTTTAAATAGGAATAATTTATTAAAGTATAGTGTAGTGTTAGGTGTAATTGTAACTTAGGTTCGTTTTTATTTTACAGGTAAATTTCTCTTTATTTTAGCTAGATAGATATTAAATAGTTAATAACTATTTAATAGCTATTGTACCTAGTTAAAATAAATTGAAAGATGCCTGTAAAATAAAAATAAATCCTAAGATAATATAATTATTATTTATATTGTAGCTATCTTAGGGTTTATTTTAAAGGTAAGTATTTAGTTTTAAATAGGATTAATTTATTTAATAAGATAAATATTATTTAGATTTAATTAATATTTAAGTTAGGGGGGTGTTAGGGTTAGACTTAGGTTTAGGGGTTAATAATTTTATTACAGTGGCGACGGTGTAGTGGGGGGCAGGATAGGGGTTAATACATTTATTATAGGTGGCCACGGTATGGGGGGGCAGGATAGGTGTTAATAGGTATCATGTAGGTGGCGGCGGGTTCTTGAAGCGGCGGTTTAGGGGTTAATTCATATATTATAGTTGCGGCGGGGACCGGGAGTGGCGGTTTAGGGGTTAACATATTTAGTATAGCTTGCGGTGGGCTCTGGGAGCAGCGGTTTAGGGGTTAATCAGTTTATTATAGCTTGCGGTGGGCTCCGGGAGCAGCGGTTTAGGGGGTAAACACTTTATTTATTTGCGGCGGTGTAGGGGGGGCAGATTAGGGGTGTTTAGACTCGGTGTACATGTTAGGGTGTTAGGTGTAGTTCAAAGGAGTGATATAGCCGCACCACCAACTGTATTTAAAACATTATTGCTTTATTGTGCCATTTAAAACAGACAACGTTTCGGACCCATGTCCTTATTCATGTCTGACATGAATAAGGACATGGGTCCGAAACGTTGTCTGTTTTAAATGGCACAATAAAGCAATAATGTTTTAAATTCAGTTGGTGGTGCGGCTATATCACTCCTTTGAACTGTATACTTTGGACCATGGTGCAGGTCTAATAGCTAGCACACCTGCAAACAGTTTGTTGCATACCCACAGGTGGGGATTACCTTGGTGCTTGTGCATTCTTCTGATTCAGGGTGTTAGGTGTAGACGTTTCCCATAGGAATGAATGGGAAGTGCCGAGCGTACCTGCTAGTTTTTTGATAACTAGCAAATGTATTCAGATTGTGTGCGGAACATCTGTAGTGACATAAGAATCGATCTGTGTTGGACTGAGTCTGGCGGATCGAAGCTTACGTCACTAAATTCTACTTTTGCCGGTATCTAGGGCTTGATAACTAATGCGAATCAGCCTCGCCACAGAAACACTGCAGAATTCCAGCGTATTTGAGGTTGACGGCTTGATAAATAGGCCCCATGGGCTGCAGTAATGAGTTGGTATTTGGTGGTAGGAATTCCACTCTAATGTTAGGGTTGAGCTCATCTAGCGTTCGAGGGTGTCCAGGGGCATTATCAACAAGCAGCAAAATTTTGAAAGGGATATTATTGTCCTTGCAATAAGCTTTCACCTCTAGAACAAAGCAGGTGTCAAACCAATCCTCAAAAAGGGCTGCAGTTACCCATGCTTTTTAATTAGCCCTCCAATGCACTAGAAGTCTAGTTTTAATGTAGTTCTTCAAAGCTCTTGGATTTTGAAAACGGTAAATAAACAAAGGCTTTAGCTTTAAGGTACCAGAAGCATTGCCACCTAACAGAAGGGTTATTCTATCTTTAGCTGGCTTGTAGCCTGGCATTGATTTTTCCTGTCTTGCAATGAAGGTTCTTGCAGGCATCTTCTTTCAGAATAGACCAGTCTCATCCACATTAAAAATTTGATCCATGGAGTAGCCTCCATCTTCAATAATTTTTGCAAAATCACTTGGATAGCTTTCTGCAGCCTCAGTATCTGCAGCAGCTGCCTCTCCTTGTACTTTGATGTTATGTAGATTAGACCTCTTCTTAAACCTATCAAACCATCCACGGCTTGCAACAAATTCAGCATCCTTTGCTGCTTCACCTTTCTTAGCCTTCAGGTCATTGAATAAGCTTAAGGCTTTACTTTGTATAATTGCCTGGTTTACAGGAACATGGCGTGTTGTCTGATTTTCTATACAAAGTATTAGGAGTCTCTCCATGTCTGCAACAATGCTATCCCTTTTTCGCATTGATGTGGTGTTAACAGGTGTAGCACTTTTGCAACAATGTTTTCTCTGTTCTTCATGACTGTGTTAATTGTGTTCCTAGTGAAGCCTAGCTTTCAGCCTATTTCAGCTTGAATTACACCTTCATCATACAATCTAATAATTTTAAGCTTCATATCCAAGGTAATAGATTTACGGCATTTCTTTTTATCTGCCATTAGTGCAAAGCTCCAACAATCAGTCAGGTAAAGGTACATTTGTACTGTGTGCCAAGCGTGTTACAATCAGTACTGTACTTAACTGTATGCAGTACAGGTATATGTTCCCCAAAGTTCTATGTAGTGGTACAGTGCATTGAATAAAATACCAATTTGGGTGCAGTAATCTTCTATACACAGTGTACAGTACTCACAATTCACTTTTTTACTTGCAAAGTCTGTACTGTATAAATGTTCCCCAAAGTTCTATGTAGTGGTACAGTGCAGTGAATAAAATAATAATTTGGGTGCAGTAATCTTCTATACACAGTGTACTGTACAGTACTCACGGTCGATTCACTTTTTAAACTTGCAAAGTGCGTGATTCACTTCGTAACTTGCAAAGATTAACTTTTTTACTTTCAAAGTGCGTTAGTTTGCCATTTTCCGCAAACCCCACCTCTTTCTGGTGTGCAGCAACATCTTCCTGGCGCTCGGCAACCTCTTCCTGAACCATAGAGACTAACGGTTCATGTGCGCAGGCGACAGTTTTTGTCCGTTCTCGTGTGTCCGTAAAGAGAGGGTCCGTAATAGCTATGTACGTACATGCGAGTGTCCGTAAAGTGAAGGTCCATAAAGCGGGGTATGCCTGTACTACTAAATTACAATTAAAATAAAAAATCCTAACATTAAATTACAAAAAATTAATCTAACATTACAAAAAATAAAAAAGTTCAAGTTTAGAAAAAAATAAACATCAAAAATTAAAAAAATTAAACCGATCCCTATAAAAATAAAAAAGCCCCCACAAAATAAAAACACCCCCTAATCTAAACTAAAGTACAATAGCCCTTAAAGGGCCTTTTGTAGGTCATTGCCCTAAATTAAACATCTCTTTTAGTCCCCCCTAACAGTAAAAAACCAATACCCACCAAACCCCCCAAAATAAAAAAAAAACTAACATTAAAAAGACCTAAACTACCCTTTGCCCCTAATGGGACATTTGTATGAGCATTGCCCTTAAAAAGGCATTCAGATCATTTACTGCCTTTAAAAGGGCTTTCAGCTTTTTTAAAAGCCCATTAAATCCCTAATCTTAAAAATAAAATTTTTTTAAAAAAATCTTAATTCTAACTCACAAATAGGTACTCACCATTCCTGAAGTCCGACGGAGAAGGTCTTCTTCCAGGCAGCTCCATGATCTTCTATCTTCATTCGGAGCGAAGGCGGCACGGGGCGTAGCTGGCTTCCCCGATGCAAGGATTCTCAGCGGTGGTCTTCAGCGGTGGCAGTCCAAAGCAGCGTGGAGCTCCACTTCATTAAATTGTCTGCCGCACACTGAAGATTCAATGCAAGGTACCCCATATTTATTGGGGTACCTTGCATTCTTATTGGCTGAAATTTTAAAAATCAGAAAAATGGATGAGAGCTACTGAAATCTTATTGGCTGATTTGAACAGCCAATAGGATTTCAGCAGCTCTAATCCTATTGGCTGATTTCAAAATTTTAGCCAATAGGAATGCAAGGTACCCCAAATTGAATGTGGTACCTTGCATTCAATCTTCAGTGTACGACGGACATTGGATAAAGAGGAGCCTCCATGCCGCTGAGAAACGCTGCCACCACTGAGGACCGCCACTGAGGATCAATGCATCGGGGAAGACAGCTCTGCACCGCCTTAGTCCCGGATGAAGATAGAAGATGCTGGAGCCACCTGGAAAAAGACCTTCTCCGCCGGACATCAGGAACGGTGAGTACCTATTTTGGACTTAGGCTTTTTCTTATTTTTTGGGGTGGCTTTCTTTTTAGATTAGGGTTTTTTGGGCTGGAAAAGAGCTGATTGCCCTTTTAAGGGCAGTAAAAGAGCTGAATGCCCTTCTAAGGGCAATGCCCATACAAATGCCCCTTTTGGGGCAATGGGCAGTTTAGTTTTTTTTTAGTGTTAGTTTTTTATTTTGGGGGGTCTGGTGGGTGGGGGATTTTACTGTAGGGGGTAAATGGTAATTTGTTTAGGTAAAAGAGCTGTTTAACTTAGAGCAATGCCCCACAAAAGCCCATTTAAGGGCTACTGGTAGTTTTTATTTTGGGGGGGATTTTTTATAGGTGTATTAGTTTAGGTTTAACCCCTTAATGACCACAGCACTTTTCCATTTTCTGTCTGTTTGGGACCAAGGCTATTTTTACATTTTTGCGGTGTTTGTGTTTAGCTGTAATTTCTTCTTACTCATTTACTGTACCCACACATATTATATACTGTTTTTCTCGCAACTAAATGGACTTTCTAAAGATACCATTATTTTTATCATATCTTATAATTTACTATAAAAAAATTATAAAATATGAGGAAAAATTGAAAAAAACACACTTTTTCTAACTTTGACCCCCAAAATCTGTTACATATCTACAACCACCAAAAAACACCCATGCTAAATAGTTTCTAAATTTTGTCCTGAGTTTAGAAATACCAAATGTTTACATGTTCTTTGCTTTTTTTGCAATTTATAGGGCCATAAATACAAGTAGCACTTTGCTATTTCCAAACCACTTTTTTCCAAAATTAGCGCTAGTTACATTAGAACACTAATATCTTTCAGGAATCCCTGAATATCCCTTGACATGTATATATTTTTTTTTAGTAGACATCCCAAAGTATTGATCTAGGCCAATTTTGGTATATTTCATACCACCATTTCACTGCCAAATGCGATCAAATACAAAAAATCGTTCACTTTTTCACAAATTTTTTCACAAACTTTCGGTTTCTCACTGAAATTATTTACAAATAACTTGTGCAATTATGGCATAAATGGTTGTAAATTCTTCTCTGGGATCCCCTTTGTTCAGAAATAGCAGACATATATGGCTTTGGCGTTGCTTTTTGGTAATTAGAAGGCCGCTAAATGCCACTGCGCACCACAAGTGTATTATGCCCAGCAGTTAAGGGGTTAATTAGGGAGCTTTTAGGGAGCTTGTAGGGTTAATTTTAGCTTTAGTGTAGTGTAGTAGACAACCCCAAGTATTGATCTAGGCACATTTTGGTATATTTCATGCCACCATTTCACCGCCAAATGCGATCAAATTGAAAAAAAAGTTAAAGTTTTCACAATTTTAGGTTTCTCACTGAAATAATTTACAAACAGCGTGTGCAATTATGGCACAAATGGTTGTAAATACTTGTCTGGGACCCCTTTGTTCAGAAATAGCAGACATATATGACTTTGGCGTTGCTTTCTGGTAATTAGAAGGCCGCTAAATCCTGCTGCGCCTCACACGTGTATTATGGCTAGCAGTGAAGGGGTTAATTAGGGAGTTTGTAGGGAGCTTGCAGGGTTAATTTTAGCTTTAGTGTAGAGATCAGCCTCCCACCTGACACATCCCACCCCCTGATCCCTCCCAAACAGCTCCCTTACCTCCCCCACCCCACAATTGTCCCCGCCATTTTAAGTACTGGCAGAAAGTCTGCTAGTACTAAAATAAAAGTTTTTTTTAAAAAAATATATATTTTTTAGCATATTTACATATGCTACTGTGTAGGATCCCCCCTTAGCCCCCAACCTCCCTGATCCCCCCCAAAACCGCTCTCTAACCCTCCCCTCTGCCTCATTGGGGGCCATCTTGGGTACTGACAGCTGTCTGCCAGTACCCAGTTTGCAAAAAAAAGTGCTTTTTTTTTGTTTGTTTGGTTTTTTTCTGTAGTGTAGCTCCCCCCCACACACAGACAAACCCCCACCACCTTGCTGATCGTTTTTTTTTTTAAAACTTTTTAGCCATTTTTTAACATTTTTTATTATTGTATTTTCTGTAGCGTAGCGATGCCCCCGGCCATCCCCGCCCACGATCCCGCCCCCCCTCCACATCAGCAGGGCCATCGATGGCCGCCACCCGCCTCCCGGTCCGGCTCCCACCCACCAACACAGTGAGCCACCGATCTCCGGTGCAGAGAGGGCCACAGAGTGGCTCTCTCTGCACCGGATGGCTTAAAAAGGTTATTGCAGGATGCCTCCATATCGAGGCATCACTGCAATAACCGGAAAGCAGCTGGAAGCGAGCGGGATCGCTTCCAGCTGCTTTCCACACCGAGGACGTGCAGGGTACGTCCTCAGGCGTTAACTGCCTTTTTTTTGAGGACGTACCCTGCACGTCCTCGGTCATTAAGGGGTTAATTTTTTTATTTTAGATATCTTTGTTTATTTTTTTCTGTAATTTTACATTTTTTTTTATTTTGTGTAATTTTAGCTTTGGGGTTTTATAGTTTGTTTTTAAAAATAGACTGCCCTCCGGGCAGGTTTATCGACTAATGTTATAATAAAGTTGATTGCCCATGTATTGTTTCTAACTTTTTCAAAATGAGCAACTTTTTATCAATTATTACATTGTTTTCTGACAAAACAGCATTGCATATTGGATTTTGTTGCATACTATGAGAAATGTGTATGTGTTGTTTTCTAGGTTTGCTGTATATACAGATTTCTGCAGCAGTCTAAATTTAAGGCTGACTGTTTTAAAATATAATTTTTCAGGTCATAGCAGTAGTACCTGCTATTATGACATAGCTTCCGGCGGCAGTTATCCTAGAATATAGGGGTCTTGTCACTTCAAAATAGCAATCCACATTCAAAGACCAGCGACATACAGGGTATATATATATGTTATTTAAATGGCAAAAAAAAGTTCAAAACAAAATGTTAAAAATCTGTGAAATTGGTTTTAAGTATTTACTTTATAGAAAGTTAAAACTTCAACTCTGATTTTCCTCCCTCGCCCAACTTTAACATTTGATGAAATTATGACATTTGAGGAAAGTATACTTTATTTCCAAAATGTGACATTTAAAGATGCAAGATCTATTAACATTTTTATTTTGCTCTAATAAAAACCATTTACATTAAACATGGTTTGCAGAAATTTAAAAATTTGCAAATCTATTTTGAATATTGAAATTAAGTTTATGTGCATCGGAGAATATTTGCATAGAGAAGTTGATTATGAATATATTTCACTAGCGTTTAATAAAGATCCAGTAACTAAAAAGAGATTTTAAAAAATATTATGTTTGTAGCTTTTAGCATTGTTTTCTGCTTTTTCTTTACGTGCGTAAACATTATAAAGCGAAACAAAAGCATGCTGTTCACATGTGTTATTGGTTAAAAACTACCTAATGTCCTGAATTGCAGCCAAATGGTTACATAGTTTATTATTTACACTATATACATCTTTAAAACTATGAGAATTAAAAGATAAATCAATTTAAAATGAAGGGGCATTAAAATCAAAATTGCATTCCCCATAAAGGGCTCCTTTTAACAAATGCTGGATGGACAAGGTTTGCTTCTGGGAATCTTGTCCATTGTGCATTGCTGCAAGCAGGCAGCATCTGACCGCAGTCATTGCACAAACAAATGCATGTGCAACCACACGCCCGTCTCTTGCACAACCAATCATGCTAGAGCATGGTTTGGCAATCATCATAATTGGACCGGATCAGGATGATTCCACTGCTGTTTTAACCCCAAAGATGTCTAATGACAACTAGTGCTTTCAGTTTGACAACTTTTATACAGTTCAGCTTCTGATTAAAACACCTAATAAAGCTTCCTTTTATAATTTACACAGTCCATATAAAATGTGTACATGATACAATGCATTTCTCATCTCTAAGTATGCAAATTAAATTATTTTCAAATGTATATTTTGAATTCAGACCTGTTACAGTGCAGTGAATAATTTCTGATGCATAAATAAAAAAAATGACTTTAAAGGGACATTAAACTCAATCTTTTTCTCTCCAGATTCGGATAGAGGATACAATTTTAAACAACATTCCAATTGACTTCTATTACCTAATTAGTTTCATTCTTTAGATATCATTTCTTAAGGAAATCGGTAAGTCAATCACACAAGACATCTATGTACAGACACCATTCAGAAGCTACTGAGCCTATCTAGATATGCTTTGCAGCAAAGGATATCAAGAGAATGAAGCAAATTAAATAATAGAAGTTAATTAGAAAGTTGTTTAATATTGCATGATCTTTCTAAATCATAAAAGAAAAAATATGGGTTTCATGCCCCTTTAATGTACCATTAGTGATGAAATTTGAAAGAAAGAAAGAAAGAAAGAAGAAAACCCCAACTTTAAAATACATAAAATACAATAAATATAAATTTGTATTCCCCCTATAACCATTTTAATTTAAAAAAAATGTTTCTAAATAGACAGTCCCTGGTTTAAGAGCAGATTATTTATGTATTTATTTTTTAGTTTTGAGTGAGATATTATACATATTATATATAATATAATATAATATAATATATATATAATCATATTTGATTAATTATATTGCTAATAAATGGCAGAGACAAATTGGACTGGGTGTGCATCCCATCACTTGGCCAACATTCTCAGTGTAAAAACAGACTGAATGAAAATTGTAATTGCTTTCAAGACTTTACAAAAATTGTAATGGTGTTTTTAAGGGTAGCTATATCATAGAGAATAGATAAAAACAAATATTCAAGCAGAAACTGTAGCCACATAGTAATTGAAAAAAACTGATAGCTTGAAACTGCACTGGTTAACATTATTTATAAATTGTGATGACAGAAACCCATAAATATCAACATGAAAGAAACATATTTTTTTATGAAAAAAGTGTGTTGTGATGTTGTCATGAAAATTCAAAACAACCAAAACATAAACAAAGTTGTTTTAAACTTGTAACTGCTGTGCTCATATTTTATTTACGGCCTGAAAATTTAACCATGTAAATAAATTATAAAGATTGACAGCTCTGTTGTGACTCTGTTATTGCTTTACATTTGAAAGTAAACCTCAAAAGTTGACTGAAAATTAATACAAATGGCAGCACCAATCATATTCTGAAATGAAAATATTTTTATGTTAAAGGGACATAATACTCATATGCTAAATCACTTGAAACTGATGCAATATAAAAAGCTGACAGGAAAATATCACCTGAGCATCTCTATGTAAAAAAGGAAGATATTTTACCTCACAATTTCCTCAGCTTAGTGTTGTGTAAAAATTTATTTTTCAGTTACTATCCAGCTGCAGGTAAAAAAAAAAAAAAAAATGAAGAAATTAACTGCAACCAATCAGCATCAACAGTGCTGAGGTCATGAACTCTTTTACTGTGATCTCATGAGATTTCACTTAACTTTCATGAGATTTCATAGTAAACTTCCTTAAACTGAATAGGGAAATAAAATGAGTGTGCACGAAGCTCACTGCCTTGACTGTCCCGGGACAGACATACTGATTTGCTGCTTTAAGTCCTTTACAATGGGGTGTGAATACTTAGAACATTTTGGGGTAAAATATCTTTCTTTTTTATCAGAAAACATATTTCTAGCTGCTTTTTAATGTTATTTTTTTTAACAGCTTTAATTAACCTCTTAAAATATACAAGTTCCTTTAATTTCCAAATAAATGCATACTCAATGAGGCCTATTTATCAAATGTCTGTCGGACCTGATCTGACAGTGCAGATCAGGTCCGACAGACATCGCTGAATGCGGAGAGCAATACGCTCTCCGCATTAAGCATTGCACCAGTAGCTCACAAGAGCTGCTGGTGCAATGCCGCCCCCTGCAGACTCGCAGCCAATGGGCCGTAAGCAGGGAGGTGTCCGATCGGGTTGAATTGTGGCAATTCAGAGGACAGGCTTATGGAGCAGCAGTCTTCAGACTTGCCAGAAACACGGGCCCTCAAGCTCCATTCGGAGCTTGATGAATGGGCCTCAATGGGTTCAACTCAGATTCTTGGGAAACAATATGGAAATAACATAACAGCACCAATGTAACATTATCAAAGAACAATGGAAAAAGTGGTTTGTTAAATGCACTCACAAAGTGTTAGGATATATAGGTCTCATCAATACAGTTTTTGTGGTCCCTTTATTGAGCTTTAAACACAGCTCTGAGCCCTTGGGGTGCACCCCATCTCCTTAACCTCTCTACCACCTCTGAGGTGGTGGATTAAAATAATTGTGGACTGATCCTATTAGGGTGATGGACAACCTCTGTAAACATGAATCATGTCAGAGCAGGTCATGAGAGTCCTTAAAAGACTTTTTCTTCAATCTTAGATACCTCCAGCAATGCTTGCATCACTGGTGGTGAAAGCAGGTGGATAGGTTACCTGCCTGGGAACATTGTATGCCCTGTTCTTTTTAAATGGTTTCCTTCATATCTTCTTAGTAATCCCCTATGTTACATAACTTTTCAAAAGAGGAACTTTAACCACCAATTTTGTATAGCTAATGGGTGATTAATGTCAATGAAAAAAAAACAACAAAAAAACTATTGGACCATAAAGAAAAAATTTACAAATATATTTGAATTAAAAAAAAAATCATTAATTATAAAATGCCTCACAACTTTTTAAGACTACTTATCATAGTCTATGTTTTCCTTTATAATTTTACTATACTTATAATTTTTTTACATGGTTAAATTTAGTATGGCTGAATCTTTTGTAACAAATATTCAGGAAATTATTTTCCCCAAATATTCATCTGATGCACTATTCAGTACTCATTTTGTTTTAAAATAAACAATACTGAATATTCATAAAACATTTACATTTGTTTAAGAAAATTTATGTAAATGTTTCATGTATATTCAGTATTATTTAGTTTAAAACAAAATGAATACAGATGAATTTTTAGGGAAATAATTTCCTTAATATTTGTTCTCAAAGATTCGGAAAACTAAATTTTTTTAGTGCCACGCTAATCTCGACTCCCCTTATTAGAGCCCTGAGGCTTAGTGTGGTGGATCATAGGACCTGCACTATAGGACCTTCTCTTTTAATGCAGGCCCTGAAATCCACTGTGCTAAGCCTCTTATTAGAGCGGCCAAGGGGCTCTAAGAAAGAGGGTTGGGATTAGCACTGCTCACCAGTGTGCTAGAAGTAAGCTTTTTAACCCTTACTACAGTATCCTTATTTGTTTTGAATTTGCATTAGAAAACAATGCACGTCTACAATTTGTTGCCTGACTATTAACCCTACCAAAAATATATCGATAGTGTAAGTATTTAATAAGTTCTTGCATATGAATTATTGTACTGCATGAGAATCCTAAGCATTTATTTAACCTGTTTTAGTTTAAGAAATGTTGGATATTTGATGATTTTGCCATATTTGTTCAATTATATTTTATTGATTTCTTATCGAATTGCTTTGTAGTATTTATCCAGTTAGAAAGAGATGAAAGTCTGAGATATGCTTCTAAAACCTATGGGCAAGTATTTTGATATTAATGATACCATGCAATCAATAAAAAAAAAATATTTATTTGTAATGTGCCAATAGATTCTGCAACTCTATAATGAGGAATAATAAATAAGGTGTAATTTTTTTCACACACATACTTTTTTTGATGCTTCAGTGTTTTCACACTCATATTTTAAAGCACACTAGTTTTTTCATTCACATACATTTTTTACACCCACCGGCCTACGGGTCTACATGCATTGGCATGATAGTGAGAGTACTTTTTCTACATTTTTCTATTGTATATGACATAAGTTTTGACGCACACATCTCCATTAAGCACTATGCTTTCTTGTATTAGTGATTTTTTCGAATTG
Source organism: Bombina bombina (assembly GCF_027579735.1). Lineage (NCBI taxonomy): Eukaryota > Metazoa > Chordata > Amphibia > Anura > Bombinatoridae > Bombina > Bombina bombina. The sequence goes on from NC_069508.1 coordinate 124,546,465, forward strand.
TAAGTTTTTTTTAATTTAATTTATAAGGGGTAAGTTTCTCCCTTTCTTCAAGAGCTCATTAAAAGGGGATCATTTAAGATTATGTTTTCTGCATTTATCTTTATTATTAGTTTTTTTTGCAGTTATGAAGCCTTGTAATTCTGTCCCTAAGTCTGCCTTTGAAGCTGGGTCATGTGAACATTTTTCTGCCAAGTGTTTAATGTTTATATTGTTATATGCTAATGTTTTTCCTTCAGCAATCTTATGCAATAAATGTATTAATGTGTTAATGCATTCTGATCATTACTACTGCTGTTCTTGCTTCAAAGGGTGTTATTGCTCCTTCAGTTTGTTCCTTACAGGAATTATATTCTACTTTCTCCTGAAATTATGAAATCCATTCGAACAACAGTGCTGGAATATTGGTGGCCATACCTCCTTTTACTAAGCATAAAATGTCAGCTCAGAATTTACCTTCTTCTAGTTATGAGGATGCTGTGTCCTTGGAGGGGGAACTTTTTACTGACATCCTTTAATTTCATTTTATGCTAAGCATATTTGCTTTTTAAGAGATGTTTTTGCTTTCTTACTTATTTTAGAGGTTACATGATCTTGTAGTAGATGGGTATATACCAATTAAATGTTGTATACTGTTCAATACCTTGGTGTGTTTCTTGTCACTGTTGCAGTTTTTGAGAATATATTCAGAAATTGGACTAATTCAGGTATTCCTTTTATTTCTTTCTAAGGTTTAAGAATTGGTATTATTTTATGGCTTCTATCTAAAGGGACTATAAAGGAAGAACTACCTTCCAGTTCTATGATCCAGTTTCTATGAGACTTTCTTTGGCAGAGCAAATTCAGTTGAATCTGGGGTTTGTCTGTTAGGTCCTTCAGTCTCTGTTTTTTTCCCTTCAGTTGCTCTTTGCATGGAGGTGTCAGGTTTCATATATTTGTCCTTGGTTGCTATTTCATTTGCTCACTTCCATTATAAGTCTTTTTCTGTCTAGGTAGATGAGCTATTAGCTCTTTAGGGAGGGGGCTTCTTTTGTCTGTAATCTCTAGAGAAGCAAGTATTTTCAGGATGTGGGGCTGTCTTGTGGTCTCAGAAGGCATAAAGGGTTTGGTTTCCTCAGATGGTGAGGTTACCTGTTAATGTTTTAAAAGGCTTTGCAATATTCAGGGCCTTTTACAGTTGGTCTATATTGAAATTATTTTTTTTCTCTGTTTCAGATTAGACTATGTTACATCTGTAGATTTTGTCAAAAAAAGGGGGGCAGTTTAATTATGAGGATAGTATCTCTATTTCTTTCCTGGGTAGAAGCTTAATGCTGTCTGATTTCTGCTGTTCATTTTCCAGAACTGTTTAATTGGAAAACAGTTTTTTTTATCAGTCTTCAGTTTTTTTTATCTGGTAGAGGGGTCTTTATCTGGTTATATTCTATTAGATAATAGATCTTTCGGGTCATGTCACCCAGAGATAATTCTGATGGCTTCCTGGTTGAATCTTAATTTTCCTGTATACAATGTTACATTCAGGGATCTTTAAACTGAGTTTGTAGATGTTCTGGTCTTTTATTCCAGGGGGATTTCCAAGATTTTGCAGGAAGAGCTTTGATGATTTTGTTTTGCTCCAGCTTGTTCCTGCAGTTTATGGTATTCATAGAAACATAGAATTTGACGGTAGATAAGAACCAAAAAGGCCCATCAAGTCTACCCATATTACATGTTACTTTTTCCTTAGGATAGCCTTATGCATGTCCCAGGCATTTTTAAATTCCTTTACAGTCTTTGTGTTTACCACCTCAAATGGAAGTTTATTCCATGAATCCACCACCCTTTCTGTAAAAAAATGCTTCCTCAAATTTCTCCTGAATCTGCTACCCTCTAACTTTAGATTGTGACCTCTTGTTTGGCATTTATTTTTTTTGTGAAAAATGCTTTCAGCTTCTATTTTATTAAGTCCCTTCATATATTTGAAAGTTTCTATCATGTCACATCTTTCCCTTCTATCCTCTAAACTATACATATTTAGATCATAGAGTCTTTCTTTGTACGTTTTATATTTTAGACCATGTACCATTTTAGTAGCCCTCCTTTGGACAGATTCTAGTTTATTTATATCTTTCTGAAGATATGGTCTCCAGAACTGTACACAGTATTCCATATTTGGTCTAACTAATGATCTGTAAAGTGGCATAAGAACCTTGCTATTTCTGCTACTAAAACCTCTTCCAATGTAACCAAGCATTTGACTGCCCTTGCTGGCTGCACTGCGGCATTATGTACCAAATTTTAAATCATCTGAAATTATTATTCCCAAATCCCTTTCTTCTTTAATTACAGTCAGTAATGTACCATTGAGACTATAATTGGTCTTTGGGTTTTTGGATCCTATATGCATAATTTTGCTCTTGGTAATATTAAATTTCAGATCCCATTTATTTGATCCAGTCCTCTAATTTATTAATATCACAGTTCATTTGATCAACTCCTCCTGGAACATTTACCCTGTTACAAGTTTTTGTATCATCAGCAAACAAGCAAACCTTCCCCTTAAGCCCACTTCCAATATTACTTATGAACATGTTAAACAAAACAGGCCCAAGAACTGACCCTTGGGGAACACCACTAGTAACTAATGTATTCAGATCTGGATCTGTTGTCCTGCTTCTCTCCTTGGCTGCTTCTTTTGTTTCCAGACCTACTATTTTAAGGATTCTATTAGGATTCTAGTTCTCTTGGTTTGATGGCATGTAGATAGAATCAGAAACCCTTTGAACTATTTGTCCAGTTATTAAGTTTCTTATACAGGCTTTTAAGTCTGTGACTCGGAGAATTGTTGTTTAAAGGTCTGGAAAGCCTTTATTTCTTGGTGTTCAATTTTTTGTCTTAGCATTATTTTTGAATTCCCAGATTTATTTCTATTTTTATAGGATGGTTTGGATAAGGGTTTAGCCACCAGTTCTTTTGAAGTGTCAGTTTTCTGTCCTTTTTAGTTATGTTCTGTAAAAAGATTGCTAATCTTTCTGACATTTATTGTTTAGTCCAAGCCTGGTCTAGCATTAAGCTTATTTTTATTACATTTTCCCTTTTTGGAACTTTTATTTAGTCTTGAGAAATTTGCAGGTTCCACATTGTGGGCCTATGCATCAGGTAGGTATTAAACTTCTTTCTGAAAATTTTGTTTCATTTAGCTATTTCACCTGTTAGTATAATTTCTACTATTTATTGTGTTCCTCATTTTCTTATATTTTTTAGGATAAGGTTATGTTTTCTGTCTATATAAGTTGAGACATTATTGTTCCTTCTTTTTAATTAATTGTGTTATCTACATGTTTTGCATTATGTAGACACTACTAAGGATTTCCGGGAAAATGTTAGTTTGTTTGTTCCTTTAGCTGGTTCATGGAAGTTCAGAGAATGTTGGCCGTTTCTTTGACTTTTTGTTTGAAGCTTTCGATTTATATAGTTTTCATGGAGTCAGGTCAGCTGCCACCTATTTGCTTTCTGCTCAATTTTTAAGACCAGTAGCCACTTCTTGTATTTTTGGAAAGTTTTACATTTGGGCCATTTTTTACTAGTTAGCTATTTGGTCTTCCTTTCATATTTTTTCTACAATTTTAATATTCTTGATTCCTCTGAGGCAGTCTTTGGTAGGTTGTCATTCAGGCAGTTGTCTCAGGTTGATTTTTTTTCCCTGTTGATTATTTTTATTGCCTTTATTTATTTTCTATTAGGGTTGTAAATACGGTTTCTTATTTTTTTATTTTTTTTTATATATTGTTTCTTATATTTTCCAAAAAATACAGTACAGCTTATGCATTACTTGTAGAAAAGAAGTTACAAGGTAACTATCCAAGCAAAAATCAAATAGAAACATATAACAATAGAATAAGCTAGTCAGGGAATTATCATGCAAATATCTCACAATAATCATTTTCAAAACAGTACAGCCTTGGAAAATAACAATCTGCAAATGTCTGACAACTGTGGAAGAGTTCTAGGGCCCTCAACCTATTAATTAAGCCCCGGTTAGTCTCAACTTACTTTATTTATTGTCAACATATTGCTCCCATAGGAACATCATATCATGAAAGAAATCCATTTGACCTGTCTTGAAATAATAATACCTCTCTAAAATCAACGTATTCTTTACTAAATCCACCCATTGAGAAATTGTGGGAGAGCTGAGGGCTTTTCCAGAATTTGGGAATAAGCCTCTTTGCAGCGTTTATCAAAATTTGATATAGGTGTCTTCTGATTTTACACGGTATATCAAATAAAGCATTGAACAAAATTGTTTCTGGGGATAGGTCGAAGTGAACCCCTATAATCTGACAAGCTAGTGAGTGGATTTGTGTCCAAAAAGGGTTTATTACTTCACAATCCCACCAAATATGATGCATAGTACCTGCTCGGTCGCAACCTCTCCAGCATCTATCACTTGCACTCTTAAACATATGTTTCAGCTTGGTGGGGGTTAGATACCATCTGGTAATAATCTTTAAATTAGTTTCCAAACCCTCCGCAGAGTGGGCAGATTTAGCTGTGGCCTTGAACCATAAGGACCATTGTTTATCAGATATAGGCATGTTCATTTCTTTTTCCCACTTGAGAGTGTAATTTGGTTTTGAGGGATAGTGTGACTTAAGGAGAGTTTGGTACATCAGTGAGATTATCTTTTTTGGGTGCTGTGGGGAGGTTCACAGAGTTTCAAACATTGTGAGCTGTCTACACATCTCTTTATTTGATTTATGGGTGGTCAGGAAGTGTCTTACCTGGTGGTAGTATAGCCAAGACCTAAATGGAGTCAACTCCCTATCTATCAATACATTTCTTGTAGCTAGTTGGCCTTGTATTACTAGCAAATATATGGGTAAAAACCTTGTTAAGGATATTGGGGCAGAACTATTAGTAAGCGTCTCCTGCAAGGATACTGGGAACTCTCTATTGGGGTGCAAAATCGTTAGTGGTGAGTAATTTGAGGTAATTAAATGGCATTTACTCCATATTAATGTCCACTCTGACCATATTTCTTTTAGAATCGAGTATTCAGCTAGGGCTTCCCCAGGAGGTTTTTGTTGGGCCCAGCACATGCTGCCTAAGTGAGGGGTGTCTAGAAGTTGTGTCTCTAAATGAACGCACCTCTTATAGGAGTTATTCCTCTGTCTACACCAGTCAACTACGCGGTTCAGTGAAATAGCCTGTTTATATAGCAAGATGTTGGGAACTCCCAAACCTCCTTCCTCTCTATGAGTATACATGGTGGCTTTCGCTATTCTAGGAGGTCTACGATGCCAGATGTAGGTATCAATAATAGATTGTAGTTTCCGTATATACCCAATAGTATTAGGGATCGGGAGAGCCTGTAAGACATATAAAGCCTTTGGCAAAAGGGTCATCTTTGCAGCTGCTATACGGCCTAGCCACAAAATGTTTTTTGGGAGCCAAGAGGAGGATAGATATGCAAATTCCTCTACTAATCGGCCATAATTTAATTTACGAAGATCTCCCAATTTTAATGTTAAGAATACGCCCAGATATTTTAAGGCATGACTTTGGATTTTAAAAGGGTGTTTTTGGCTAATCTCTAAAATGTCCCCAGCAGGTAAATTTATTGGGAGTATTTCTGATTTATTATTATTAATTAGAAAATTTAAAACCTCACCAAAGGCTTTTAATTCACGTTGGACTGCTGGCAGAGAGTGAGTTGGCTCTGATAATGTCATTAAGACATCATCTGCAAACATCGCCAATTTGTAAGTTTCTTCCTTAATTGTGATGCCTTGTATCTCGGGGTTATTACGAATTTTCTCCGCTAAGGGCTCTAAGGACAATACAAACAAAAGAGGGGAGAGAGGGCAACCCTGACGAGTCCCATTTCGTATTTCAAAATGTTCTGAAAACACCCCATTTACTCTGACCTGGGCGGAGGGGCTGGAATACAGGGCCAATATTTTATTTATGAATGTATTAGGGAAACCGAATTTTTGGAGGGTGGCTTGAAGGAAAGTCCAGTCCAACCTATCAAATGCTTTTTCAGCATCAGTTGACAGGAGGACTGTGGGAGTATTTAGTTTTTTGGCATATTCCATAAGGTGGAGTACTTTACAAATGTTATCCCTAGCTTCCCGTTGTGGAACAAACCCAACTTGGTCATGGTGAATTAAATTTGGAACTAGACTATTAACTCTGTTTGCCAGCACCTTCGCATATAATTTCATATCTACGTTAAGTAAAGAGATAAGCCTAAAATTTGCCGGGGTGGTAGGGGGTTTGCCCGGTTTGGGGATAACCGAGATGTGTGCCTGCATCATAGTGTCTGGAAAACACCTAGATTCAGAGATACTGTTAAATAGGCTAAGGAGGTGTGGAAGAAGTTGTGTTTTAAAAGTTTTATAATATTTATTTGAAAAGCTGTTTGGGCCAGGAGCTTTGTCCGGTTTCATATCTTTTATGGCTTCTGAAATCTTTTTGCTTGTGATAGGGGAGTCTAGAAAGTCTCTGTCACTGGAATTCAATTTAGGGAGCGATAAGTTGTTAAGATACTTGTCACAAAGCTTCATGTGGGAATCTGTCGGTCTATTAGGGAATAGGTTGTATAGTTTATGATAAAATGATTTGAAAGTTCTACCTATGCTTTTTGTGTCCTCTATTGTCAATCCCTGGTGTGTAACTAGGGAATGAATATAGGATTGTAATGTTTGATTTTTCAGGGCCCTAGCTAAGAATTTGCCCGACTTGTTCCCCTCCCCATAGTATTTCTGTTTTATAAACATTTGATGTCGCTGAGACTCTATTTGTAGATGCTGGAGGAGGTTTTTGCGCTTCTCTGTTAAAGCGGCAATTAAGGATTGATCTCTCGAATTTATTTTTAAAAGGAAATCTGCCTTCGAGACCTCTTGCGCTAATTTATTGTGAGTCTGTAGGGATTGCCTGCGTTTATGGGCCTTGATCTTAATGAACTCACCTCTTATAAATGCTTTATGAGCCTCCTATATTGTAGTATAGTCAAGCTCTGGGAGATTGTTAAGAGAGAAGTATAAATCAAGTTGCTTAATCAATTTCTCTAAAGTCTGGGGATCTGAAAGTAGTGAGTCATCTAGCCTCCAAACAAACGGTTTAATCAGGATCGAGGGCCATTGCATGGTGCATTCCACCGAGGACTGGTCCGACCATGCTGTGTGTTTTATCCGGATTGACTTAACTAGGGATAACGCAATGTGGTCTACTAAAATATAATCAATCCTGGAGTGACTTTTTTGAGGGTTTGAAAAAAAGGTGTAATCTTTCATTTGTGGGTGGAGGTATCTCCAAGCATCATGTAGTGTTAGTGATTTTATGTCTTTAATATAGAATGGAGTAGTTTTTGATGAACTCTAATATTGGGCTTTGAACTGTCCAAATCTGGAACTAGGGGGGTGTTAAGGTCTCCTGCAACAATAAGAGGTCCCTTATGAATGTCAATTACTTTAGTGGTTATTCTGGATTTTTTTTTATCTTGAACGGAGTTTGGTACATAGAGGTTTACTATGGTGACCGGCTTGCTGAACAGCAATCCTGTTATACCTAAGTATCTACCCTCCTTGTCCTTGTCTATCTGCAGGAGTTTAAATGAAACGGATTTGTGAATAAGTATACTCACACCATTTGTTTTTTTAGCGACATTAGTACTATTATAGTGTTGAGGGTAGTAAGAAGAAAAGTATTTAGGAATGGTAGAGCCTTTAAAATGGGTTTCCTGCAATAGCAATATATGTCCCCCTCTTTTGTGCAAATCCCTCAGAGCCATGGACCGTTTGGTAGGACAGTTGAGGCCTTTAACATTTTGTGTAATTATTTGGATCACCTGTGCATTCAAAGACGACCCTACCATATTATCATATTATGTGAGTTACCAGCTATCGATAAGACTGAACCTGATGAAACAATACTTTCAACACTTATAAAAAGATCCCTGGACAAACTAAAACAGAAAAAAAAAACACACATTGAGATAACAGAAAAACAATAACAAGAACCATAAATACACAACAGGTGTACTTATTATATGATAGAGTAAGGACCCTCTAAAGTTAGGAGAAAAAGTCTCCATATGGGCAGATATATATTTCTTAAAAATATTGAACACCCTTCTTTGTGTGGTATGCAGGGGAAGGGGGTGCTTCCATGTACTTATTATAATGCTTCAAGCTATTGACCTAACTATTGACCCCTAATAGGCTAAAGTGTGCAGCTAGCAAGTGTCAGCTCTGGTCAAATGTCTATAATGGTCTTAAAGATTCCCTGGGACCTTAAACCTAGGTTGTTGCCCCATTACTACCGTGTCACAAGAATCTATTCCTAGTATATTTTTATTTTAGCATTCTTGCCCACATTCTCCTCCCAACTGTATCAGACCATGTACCTGACTTATTCTTGTAAGGATGTCACAGTTAGGTACAGTCCCACACAGTACCTGGTCCATACAATGGAAGAGGGGTTAATATTATACAGCAAGCATCAGTTACCATCCTAAGTTATTCAGCCCTCCGCATCTGGAGGTGTAGAGCCCAGCTTAGTTGTTTGGGGCCTCCTAGAAGAGACATCTTGCCACTCTCCCCTTTGATGTAGCGGTGGTGGGTGCAATGTTCGTGCGGCGATTTATTGATTTGTGTCATCTTGTACTATAGGCAGGTTAATTTCCAGTTCCTTGTAGATCCAGCTGATATCTTTTTGAGAATGGCACAGTAACTTCTTGCCCTTCCAGGTGAGCTGTAAGTGGAATGGATGGCCCCATCGATATGGGATATTCAGCTGCCTTAATTTAGATGTTAGTGGCCTGAGTTCTCTTCTTTTCATCAGGGTTCTGTGTGTCAGGTCTTCAAACACCTGTAAAGGGTCTGATCTGAATCTAATTGGATGCTTTTGTCTCGCTTTCTTCATTATTTCCTCTTTCATAGGAAAGCTTGTGACCTTGAAGATCACATCTCTAGGCGGTTGGTCTCCTAAAGGCCTAGCTCTCAAGGCTCTATGAAAGTGATCCAGAGCTATGGTGGCATCATCTCCGGTATCTAATAAAGATGTTAAAAGTCCTTGTATGTATGATTCAAGGTCTGCTGGGGATATTGTTTCGGGAATTCCCCGGATCCTAATGTTATGGCGACGGCTCCTGTTCTCCAGGTTGTCAATTTTATTTTCCATTTGGGCCAATGCGGCATCTTGTGGGGCCATCTTAGCCCTAAGAAAGGTGAGATTTGAGCCAGAAAGATCTGACTGATTTTCTAATTTCTCCACTCTCTGGCCAATGTCTGCTATTTCTTTTTTAACCTCTACAATCTCCTCTTGAATACACTGTTTGACCAGGCTCACTAGTAGAGTAACATCTTTTTTAGATGGCAAGGAGTCTAGTAGGGCTTTAGGGACAGTGATGGCTGGGTTTGAGGATTCAGATTCAGACTCAGATGATGATGATGAGGGTTTAGAATGTCCGCCAGCAGGTCTAGTCGGTGCCAAGGCCGGAGAGTCCAAAGCCTTAAAGAAATTATTTACTGAAGGGAGTGGCCCTTGATTTTTATTAGGTTTGTCAGCTTTATTTCCTTTTTTAGGAGACATGTCTATTCAGCAAGGAATAAAAAATATATCAAACCTTCTTCCCAATGAGTTTTGTCAGGTATGTAAAATTATAGGAAATTATGGAGAAGAACAATCGCTTAAGCAGTTAAGGTTTCTAAGTGGAAGGGAAGGTGTTGTGTCCCATCAGCTTCAATCAACTTGCAAGAGCATATATAGATATTTATTTAGGTGTCCCCCTTTACTGTGTTTTATGTATGAGTATTAAAAGATTACAATACAGTCTGCAGATTTCCACAGCAAGGGGTCTCAGTCAGTGCCTGTCAATGTGTGTGTCCTTCCCCCTTTCTCCCGGTCAAAAGGAGGTGCGGGCAGTGCTCGGTACTCTGACTGAAATACCACTGGTCACCCAAGCTATAGCACAGCAGGCCGCCTTATTTATATGTGATCCGAAGATCCGTTATGCTATGCTGACATCTCACGTGGAAGTGTAGGGGATTTCCCCAGCTTCTGGAGGCCGTGTGTAGTGTGTTGCAAGCGTCACACTTAGAGACTTACCCGGTAATCATCCACTGTATACTCTGCATCACTATGCTTCTGTGTTTGCTTTTTCTAGCTCAGATGCTGTCGCTCTTGTTTGGCCTTACACTCCGATTCTAGTGGCCATGATGGAAGATGGCCGGCCACGTGGTCTACTTCTCCACTGCAGCTGGAGTTAAAAAAGTTAAATATACACTTCGGGCAGTCCTCTTTAGCCCCTGTAGTTCACGGCTAGCGTGTCCATATCCCCTAGCACATTAAGGCCTAGATTTAGAGTTCGGCGGTAGCCGTCAAAACCAGCGTTAGAGGCTCCTAACGCTGGTTTTGGCCGCCCGCTGGTATTTGGAGTCAGTGATTAAAGGGTCTAACGCTCACTTTACAGCCGCGACTTTTCCATACCGCAGATCCCCCTACGCCATTTGCGTAGCCTATCTTTTCAATGGGATCTTCCTAACGCCGGTATTTAGAGTCGTTTCTGCAGTGAGCGTTAGAGCTCTAACGACAAGATTCCAGCCGCCTGAAAATAGCAGGAGTTAAGAGCTTTCTGGCTAACGCCGGTTCATAAAGCTCTTAACTACTGTACCCTAAAGTACACTAACACCCATAAACTACCTATGTACCCCTAAACCGAGCTCCCCCCACATCGCCGCCACTCGATTAAAATTTTTAACCCCTAATCTGCCGACCGCCACCTACGTTATACTTATGTACCCCTAATCTGCTGCCCCTAACACCGCCGACCCCTGTATTATATCTATTAACCCCTAACTTGCCCCCCACAACGTCGCCGCAAGCTACTTAAAATAATTAACCCCTAATCTTCCGACCGCAAATCGCCGCCACCTACGTTATCCCTATGTACCCCTAATCTGCTACCCCTAACATCGCCGACCCCTATGTTATATTTATTAACCCCTAATCTGCCCCCCTCAACGTCGCCGACACCTACCTACACTTATTAACCCCTAATCTGCCGAGCGGACCTGAGCGCTACTATAATAAAGTTATTAACCCCTAATCCGCCTCACTAACCCTATCATAAATAGTATTAACCCCTAATCTGCCCTCCCTAACATCGCCGACACCTACCTTCAATTATTAACCCCTAATCTGCCGACCGGAGCTCACCGCTATTCTAATAAATGTATTAACCCCTAAAGCTAAGTCTAACCCTAACACTAACACCCCCCTAAGTTAAATATAATTTTTATCTAACGAAATAAATTAACTCTTATTAAATAAATGATTCCTATTTAAAGCTAAATACTTACCTGTAAAATAAATCCTAATATAGCTACAATATAAATTATAATTATATTATAGCTATTTTAGGATTAATATTTATTTTACAGGCAACTTTGTAATTATTTTAACCAGGTACAATAGCTATTAAATAGTTAAGAACTATTTAATAGTTACCTAGTTAAAATAATAACAAATTTACCTGTAAAATAAATCCTAACCTAAGATATAATTAAACCTAACACTACCCTATCAATAAAATAATTAAATAAACTACCTACAATTACCTACAATTAACCTAACACTACACTATCAATAAATTAATTAAACACAATTGCTACAAATAAATACAATTAAATAAACTATCTAAAGTACAAAAAATAAAAAAGAACTAAGTTACAGAAAATAATAAAATATTTACAAACATAAGAAAAATATTACAACAATTTTAAACTAATTACACCTACTCTAAGCCCCCTAATAAAATAACAAAGCCCCCCAAAATAAAAAATTCCCTACCCTATTCTAAAATACAAATATTACAAGCTCTTTTACCTTACCAGCCCTGAACAGGGCCCTTTGCGGGGCATGCCCCAAGAATTTCAGCTCTTTTGCCTGTAAAAAAAAACATACAATACCCCCCCCCAACATTACAACCCACCACCCACATACCCCTAATCTAACCCAAACCCCCCTTAAATAAACCTAACACTACCCCCCTGATGATCTTCCTACCTTGTCTTCACCATGCCAGGTTCACCGATCCGTCCTGGCTCCAAGATCTTCATCCAACCCAAGCGGGGGCTAGACATCCACTGAAGAAGTCCAGAAGAGGGTCCAAAGTCTTCCTCCTATCCGGCAAGAAGAGGACATCCGGACCGGCAAACATCTTCTCCAAGCGGCATCTTCTATCTTCTTCCATCCGATGACGACCGGCTCCATCTTGAAGACCTCCAGCGCGGATCCATCCTCTTCTTCCGACGACTAGACGACGAATGACGGTTCCTTTAAGGGACGTCATCCAAGATGGCGTCCCTCGAATTCCGATTGGCTGATAGGATTCTATCAGCCAATCGGAATTAAGGTAGGAATTTTCTGATTGGCTGATGGAATCAGCCAATCAGAATCAAGTTCAATCCGATTGGCTGATCCAATCAGCCAATCAGATTGAGCTCGCATTCTATTGGCTGATCGGAACAGCCAATAGAATGCGAGCTCAATCTGATTGGCTGATTGGATCAGCCAATCGGATTGAACTATATATTCAAGGTAGGAAGATCATCAGGGGGGTAGTGTTAGGTTTATTTAAGGGGGGTTTGGGTTAGATTAGGGGTATGTGGGTGGTGGGTTGTAATGTTGGGGGGGGGGTATTGTATGTTTTTTTTTACAGGCAAAAGAGCTGAAATTCTTGGGGCATGCCCCGCAAAGGGCCCTGTTCAGGGCTGGTAAGGTAAAAGAGCTTGTAATATTTGTATTTTAGAATAGGGTAGGGAATTTTTTATTTTGGGGGGCTTTGTTATTTTATTAGGGGGCTTAGAGTAGGTGTAATTAGTTTAAAATTGTTGTAATATTTTTCTTATGTTTGTAAATATTTTATTATTTTCTGTAACTTAGTTCTTTTTTATTTTTTGTACTTTAGATAGTTTATTTAATTGTATTTATTTGTAGCAATTGTGTTTAATTAATTTATTGATAGTGTAGTGTTAGGTTAATTGTAGGTAATTGTAGGTAGTTTATTTAATTATTTTATTGATAGGGTAGTGTTAGGTTTAATTATATCTTAGGTTAGGATTTATTTTACAGGTAAATTTGTTATTATTTTAACTAGGTAACTATTAAATAGTTCTTAACTATTTAATAGCTATTGTACCTGGTTAAAATAATTACAAAGTTGCCTGTAAAATAAATATTAATCCTAAAATAGCTATAATATAATTATAATTTATATTGTAGCTATATTAGGATTTATTTTACAGGTAAGTATTTAGCTTTAAATAGGAATCATTTATTTAATAAGAGTTAATTTATTTCGTTAGATAAAAATTATATTTAACTTAGGGGGGTGTTAGTGTTAGGGTTAGACTTAGCTTTAGGGGTTAATACATTTATTAGAATAGCGGTGAGCTCCGGTCGGCAGATTAGGGGTTAATAATTGAAGGTAGGTGTCGGCGATGTTAGGGAGGGCAGATTAGGGGTTAATACTATTTATGATAGGGTTAGTGAGGCGGATTAGGGGTTAATAACTTTATTATAGTAGCGCTCAGGTCCGCTCGGCAGATTAGGGGTTAATAAGTGTAGGCAGGTGTCGGCGACGTTGTGGGGGGCAGATTAGGGGTTAATAAATATAACATAGGGGTCGGCGATGTTAGGGCAGCAGATTAGGGGTACATAGGGATAACGTAGGTGGCGGCGGTTTACGGAGCGGCAGATTAGGGGTTAAAAGTGTAATGCAGGGGTCAGCGATAGCGGGGGCGGCAGATTAGGGGTTAATAAGTGTAAGGTTAGGGGTGTTTAGACTCGGGGTACATGTTAGAGTGTTAGGTGCAGACGTAGGAAGTGTTTCCCCATAGGAAACAATGGGGCTGCGTTAGGAGCTGAACGCTGCTTTTTTGCAGGTGTTAGGTTTTTTTCAGCTCAAACTGCCCCATTGTTTCCTATGGGAGAATCGTGCACGAGCACGTTTTTGATGCCGGCCGCGTCCGTAAGCAACTCTGGTATCGAGAGTTGCATTTGCGGTAAATATGCTCTACGCTCCTTTTTTGGAGCCTAACGCAGCATTTGTTTGAACTCTCGATACCAGAGTTAAATTTATGGTGCGGCCAGAAAAAAACCCGCGGAGCGTTAACAGCCCTTTTACCGCCGAACTCCAAATCTAGGCCTAAGTTAGGTCAGATCATGCTGCTAATTAGGTGTGTTATTAATAGTTTGCCCAAAAAGGGAGCACGGAGCTCACACAGGTGCAGCCATCTCTGTTGAGCGCTGGCTCCGCCCCCCGTTTCTTATTGTTTTTACTTGTGGACTTCATAGCTTGGGTATTAATGGGTATTAGTTCTCAGGAGTAATGGATCATGGACTCTCACCACCTGTATGAAAGAAAACATAATTTAAGCTTACCTGATAAACTGTAAAAAGTTTTCTTTCAGTTACTGCCCAGCTGCAGGTTTAAAAAAGAAAAGAAAGAAATGAACAGCAGCCATTCAGCATCAGCAGTGCTGAGGTCATGAACTGTTTTACTGTGATGTCATGAGATTTCATAATAAACTTTTCTTAAACTGCAAAGATATGGGTAAACACATTTGGGACCATAGCTCACTCAGCACACACAACTGCAGCGTTAGAAACAAATTACAAAGTGCTATTTCGTTGGTATCTAACACCAAATAGAATGAAACATCTTTTCCCCTCAGCCAATGAAAAATGTTGGAGATGTAGGAAGGAGGAGGGTACTATGGGCCACATTTGGTGGTCTTGTTCTAAGATAAACACATATTGGGGGAAGATAATTGATTAAATAAAATTGGCCTTAGCTGGCGATGTTGCCTTTTCACCTCAGAGTTGTCTATTTAATATGTTAGGTAATATTAAATGTAAAATAAGAAGGAACCTTGGACACGTCATGCTTAACTCAGCCAAGCAGCGCATTGCAGCTAAGTGGTGAACTGACAGTATCCCTACATTAGAGAAGTGGAGGGAGAAGGTGAAGGGAGCCATATTGCTAGAAAGATACCACTATTTCAAAACAAACCAAATAGCATTATACAACGATATGTGGTTTTACTGGGAGTCATATATAGGAGCCATTGAACAACATTAATTACCTTTAGCGAAGATAAGAAGTTCTATAATCACTTGGTCAGCTGTCCCGAACAAATAGTCAGGCAAAGAATAAGAATAGATGCTCTCTGCAGGAGTTAGTTGTTTTTCCTTTTTGTTTCTTGTTTATGTTTATGTTTATGTCATGGTAACTAAGTTCATCACATATAATGTTGGTGTCAACGTTGTGTTCAGGACTAAGTCAAGCTTCAACATCACTTCGAAGCAGTAAATCTAATAAGCTGCGAGAAGCAAAGAGCCTAAAGGAATGTGTAAGAGGACTTAGATCATAATAACTTAAATATCAACTGGGACACATAGCATTGAGTATGTTTCACCTTTAATTGAAGTGTCAGATAACTTGTAATCACTGCGTTGATATTGTATATTTTTACTTTGTATTAGATTTCTCTATGAAAATTCTAATAAAAAATAATAAAGAAAAAAAAAAAACTTTTCTTCAACTGAATAGGGAAATAGCATGATTATGCATGAGGCACGCTTCCTTGCAGGTCCAGGTATACTGATTTGCTTCTTAAAATCCTTTACAATGGGGTGTGAATACTTAGGACATTTTGAGTTGACATATCTTTCTTTTTTACATAGAAATGTTCAAGTGATATTTCCTAGTCCGCTTTTTACAGCTATGCTGCATCACTTTGAAGTTTTTCAACATTTGTGTATCGTGCCCCTTTAAGTACCAAATAGACATTTTGAAAAAAATAGAATGGATGGAGGTAGAGATAGATTGCTGTTTATTAAGGAGTTTAACATGGATTTTTTAACCAGAAATTGACATGTACCATGGATCATTATAACATGAAATCTTTCTGTTGTAAACATAAATGGCAATTATGTTAAGAAAACAAACACTGTTTATGTGTATCCCTTATGGTGATGGCACTGTTTTTTAAGAATGAAGTAACCAGTACTAATTTTGGCACATACATACATACTTACCTACTGAACTGTAACTTATATTTAGAGCCACCTTCCAATAAGGCGGTCCGTCCATTGAGAATACACATAGACAGACTATACGTCAGGTGTTTGGGGGCGTGAGTCAATACGGGTATTTAAATCTGAATACCTGCGCTCCCAAACCATCTTTAAAAAAGCGCATCAGATAACGTAACTACACCTTTGTCTCACTGTCAGAGAGGTTTTTTTGGCATTCAAGCGTCCCTCACATTTTTTATCAGCTCTCTCTCTCTCTAGAGAGAGCCTCCAGAGTATTTCTGACATGGAGAGAGACACTTTGCAGCTGAACTGAGAACTCATGGTATAAATCAGACATTCAAACTTGGCCCTCCAGAGGTTTTGGAACTACATTTCCCATCATGCTCAGCCTGTTCCCACACTCAAAAAAATCTTTCCAAAACCCCCAATCCTGGCATACAGACAACCACCTAACCTAAAGCAGAAACTGGTACATAGGAAGCTACCCCTTGAGAAAAAGAACACTCAGAATGGAACCAAGTGCTGCTATAACGCTCTCTGCAAACTGTGTCAACACGTTTGTGAAAGCAGCACAGCAAATCACAATAATAAATCTTATAACATTAAAGGGGCATATTCATGTATATCTGCAAATGTGGTATACATGATACATTGTACTGCATGTGAAGTGGGATGCTATATTGGAGAAACAAGCCAAAAACTGCACCTTTGGATGAACTTACACAGATACTCAATCAAAAACCACTGTGAAACAAAATACTGCACCCCTGTTGGTCACCATTTCACCCAACCTGACCACTCCATCCAAAACCTCAAAATCAAAATTCTCAGAGGCAACTTCAAAAACACCATGGAAAGAAAAACCTTCGAAATTAAAATGATAATGGACTTCAACCTGTTTAATTATAGACTAAATGTGGACTCTGGATTCTTAACACATTATCAAAATTTTTTGTAATGTACTTTCATTTAGTCAAATACATTGTATATTCCACATTATTTATACATAGGTACACAGGTAAGCCTATGTCCACACTTTTGTCTTTTTTTAACTTTTGTATTCCCCCTGTATATACAATTTAACATCTTTATAGATATTGATTCAATGTTGATATATAACTTTATGTCAGTATATGCTCAATGTAAAGCTATATATTTCCCCTGTCTCCTACACTGGACACTGTCTGCCTGTTACCTAAGCCCCCGTCATGATTTTTACAACACCTCCTCCTCTCCCTGCACTTTCTGTCTTCTTAGCTATTCTGTGTTTTAAGATATAATCTGTAAATTCCATTGAATTGGTCAGAATTGCTTCAGACTTGATAAAGGAAGGAACTCTTCCGAAAACTTGTCAACTTATAAATGTATAGTTAGTCCAATAAAAAAGTATCATTGCTCAATGCAATACTCTTGTTATTTTGATATCTAAATCTCTGGGCTAACACGGCTACTCCAATCAACACACACACACACACATATATATATATATATATATATATATATATATATATATATATCTCAATTATAACAGAACATAAAAAACAAAACTGTAAAATAAGATGACAACTATTAGCAAAAGCTAAGAAAATTGAGGAAAGGTTCCAAAGGCATTAATGTGCCCAAAATAGTGGAATCATCCAAAATGAGTAAGTCAGTGTACTTTTAGTATAATATAGTAAGGTCCGACAGAACAGAGTCTTTTTATCAAGTGACTGCAAAACCGGAAGAAATCTGAAGACAGACAGTTCTAGTCGCCTTGTCTTTCCAGGTAATGGACTCAGTCCTGAATGTTAACCAAAAAGTGGTACTGGTAATGTGATAATACTTAGCTTAGCTCCGCTTGGAAAAAGTAATGCTGGATCCTTATAGACGTATATGTCCAATCTTGAACCTCGGAACCAAACGGTCTGTGTAAGCAGCAGTTGTAGTCAACATCCACCGGCGTGTCCCGTTAGGCGAGCACCCCCCAGTCCCGTCGGCAGGAAATGGCCACAAAACGCTGGTTCAGCCGTCAACACGTGGTAACGAGAACCATCGGACGTCAGAGCGACAGCACTGATGGTAAGCGCTCAATGTTGAGGTCAGTGAAGGAGCCTGTCAGCACCAGTGGAAATTGGGCAAAGGGCAGAGTCCCCAGTCTACCAAATAGCGGAATCCTATCCGCTGGATACAATACACAGTATTCCAAAAGGAGAAGTCGGAGACAAGAGGCTCAAGGCTTGGTAAAGGTTTATTCAGCAGAGTTGCCAGGTACAAGTTGAGTAACCCAAAGATCACCTGACACGTTTTGCACATGCGCACATGCGTTTCATCAGAGGCTGAAAATTACAAGTACTACAATACCTTATATACAGACCCTCAACCAATCAGCTTATACACAAATGTAATCAAATCTATAATGAAGTCATGGTCTCAATATTGTGAGAACAGATAAAGCAAAAACTGGGGGGGGTGTATACAAGAAAATGTATCATATATATTCTTATACATACATAACAAAGAAAAAAACTCCTTAACTTAATAAAAAGACAAAGGAAGTATAAACAATAAAAAAGAAGTACATGCTTACATATCAAAAAATGATGAAAATAAATATATATATGATAAAAAGAAAATTTTCATAGAAAACTTAAGAAGGAAAATAAAAAATAATAAACATTAAAAAATACTCGGCAATGTCTAATCTGAAACAAAATAACAATAAGGGAGTGAATGCTTTTAAACTAACAGCAGTGAAATATAAACACTGCTACTCTGTAAATAAATCTACATCCATTCTCTTATTGATACCTTCAGGGGTCCTAGTGTGTAATTTGACAATCCAAAATATTTCCTTTCTTCGGAGGTTCTTTTCTCTGTCACCCCCTCTAGGATGCATTTTTATTTTGTCAATCCCGATACAAGGGAAATACCTAGGGCCTAGGCCATGTTGTCTAAAATGTTTAGCTACCAGTGTTTTTGGTTCTTTTTCATCAAGAGACCAAAAGTGTTCACGAATCCTGTCTTTTAAGGGACGGGTTGTAATCCCAACATATTGCTGGGTACAATAAAGGCAATTTACCAAATAGATGACAAATTGTGAAGTGCAATAAATTCTATCCCTAATATGAAATGTTTGTTTCGTGACACTAGAAGTAAAGGTATCTGTGACGATAATGCAAGTACAAGCCTTACATGGAACATGGCCACATTTGAAACATCCTACTTTAAGACTAAGCCAATTAATATTGGCAGCATTAGTTGTGGGTTTTGCAGCTAGGTTTTTTCTAGTTATATCTGCTAATGTAGGTGCCTTCCTAGCAATACATTTTACTCCCTTTGTTAATACTTCTGTTAAGGAGTCATCACCCTTCAAAATAATCACATTTTTCTTGACAATATTGCAGATCTGTTGATATTGCCTGCTAAACTGTGTTATAAATAGTGATGTCGCGAACCTAAAATTTTCGGTTCGCGAACGGCGGACTCGAACTTCCGGTATTGTTCGCGAACGCGCGAACAGCGCGAACCGCCATTGAATTCAATAGGCAGGCGAACTTTAAAACCTACAAGGACTCTTTCTGGCCACAATAGTGATGGAAAAGTTGTTTCAAGGGTACTAACACCTGGACTGTTGCATGCTGGAGGGGGATCCCTGGCAAAACTCCCATGGAAAATTACATAGTTGATGCAGAGTCTGCTTTTAAGCCATAATGGGTCTAAATCAACTAACATTCCCAAAGTGGCTGTCTCAAAACATCCCGGACAGAAGATATATTGATAGTGATAGATAGGATAGATAGATATACATAGATTGATAGTTAGATAGAATCGATAGAAGAGAAATAGATAGATTTGTTAGATATATAATTACCCTAATAAATTCTAATAATCAAACATGCGTTCTTGGACCCAACTAGCTTGTGTTAATTAGTACTTTTCTTAGCACTTTAATCCCTGTCCCCCCCCCTATCGGGGGAGTTCTATATGGAATGCCAGATTACCCTGAAAAATTATAATAATAAGACATGTGGTCTGCTACCTATTTTAACGAGGTTGTGTTTTAAGTACTACCATTCTTAGCACTTTAATCTCTGTAACTCCCCCTATTTGGTGAGGTCTATACGGCCTGGATGATTACCCATACAAAATATAATAATAAGACATATGCTCTTGGTCTGCGACCCATGGTAACTATGTTGTGTTAATTAGTAATGTCCTTCGCATTTTAATAGCTGTTACTCATTTTTTTATTACTGTTACAAGAATTGTGATTGGTGCCACTAATTGGCTACTTGCGCCTGGCAGACAGGCTGGCAGATATGAGTCGTGGATGGTAGGTAGGGCAGCAATTTAACACAGTATGCTGTGTAAGTGACAAAAACACAGGACTGATAGAAAATTAAGTTACATTACACTAGCAAAATATTTGAAAATTTTAGATTTTAATATTAAAATTATGTTAAGAAGTGCAATGCACATATGACTCTATGAGTGGTCGCGCTGGCTGGCTGCTACGTAGGGCAGCAATTATAACAACAGTATGATGTGTAAGTCAGATAGACAGTTAGACACAGGCCTGATAGAAAATACAATTAGATTACACTAGCATAATGATTTAAAGACTTTTTTTTGGAAATTTTAAGAAAAAGGTTAAGCACATACATATGAGTCGTGGCTGATAGCCTTGGAAGGGCAGCTATTAAAAACAGTAGGCTCTGTATGTCGGATACACACACGCCTGATAGAAAATACTATTAGATTACACTAGAAAAATGATTGAAATTATTTTTTTGGGGGGGAATTAAAAAAAGGTTAAACACATATGAGTCGTGGCTCATAGACTAGGGAGGGCAGCAAGTAAAGTAGGCTCTCTATGTCAGCAAAACACACAGGCCGGATAGAAAATTATATTAGATTACACTAGCAAACAAATTTAAACTTTTTTTTTTTTTTATATTAAAATTAAGGTGAAAGAAAAATAGATATGAGTGCTGGGTGGCTGCCTGGCACAGACCAATTAACCAAAAGACTGAAAAAAAGAGGTATATTAATGCTGAGTGAGCCTGACAGACACAGGCATGATAGTAAATGTAATTAGATTACACTAGCAAAATATTTTTTTTTTTTTAATTTAAAATAATGTTATAAACGGATATTAACACTGGTGGCTGCTGGCTGGCACAGAGCAATGAACCAGAGTATATACTGTGTGACACTGGCCTAATAGAAAATGAAAAAAAATTACACTAGAAAAATAATTATATTTTTGGGTTAGTTAAATTTAAACTAATGTTGTTAGGGAGATATCAGTGGTGGCAGTAGTCACAGCATATGCTGTGAGCCTTAAACACACAGCTGAAAGCCAGGCAAATGCTAATAAAAAAAAAAAGAAAAAAAAAAAAAAACGGCACGAAATATAGCCCTAAAAAGGGCTTTTTGGGGTGCTGTGCTTGCAGCAGAGATGAGTGGAGTCCTTCTGGACTGTAAATACACTAGCCTAGCTATGTTTTTCCAATTAATGTCAGGAGCAAAAACACAACACGTCCTCTCATTAAAAAAGCAAGGTCGTTATGAGTCTAAAATGGCGGATTCCGAGTAGGTGGGAGGGTCTGTGAGGGAGTGTCTGATGTTGATTTACTCTAATGTGTCAGGCGGCTGTGACATAAAGGGTCAAAGTTTCCACAATGATGACACATAGGGGCGGATCGAACATCACCATGTGTTCGCCCACAAACGCGAACGCGAACAAGCTATGTTCGCTGTGAACCGTTCGCGGGACATCACTAGTTATAAATAGGGTATTCTTAATTTTGAGGATCAATACAATCCTTATTGGATAGTGTTAAATTCTTTGACCTTTCGAAAAAGCCGCCACTGAGACGGCGAAACATGTCAGGGGAGGGTGTTGATTTCTTTTCAACCCCAAACTCTTTTTAATTCAGCAATTAGATGTTGACTGTCAGAAGTTATTAACTTTTGTTGATATAGAACACTAAGACTCATGATTATAATTTTAGTTTAAAACCTGATAAGCGTTAGCGTGGTAAATTGCTTAGCCTGAAATCAGTCAGTACAGAGACGCTGGTATCCGCTTCTTGTGTACCAATACAATTTATATATCTGCCTAGCAGTACTACAGGTGTATACTTCAAATCTAAGTGTGACAGACTTTGAACTTAACTGTTGAATAACTCAACCAGGTTCAGCAATAATATATACAGAATTATCTGGCAGACCTATTCTCATAGCGAACGCTGGCTATAATGAAGGGACTTTTTCAGTGAATTTATTGTTAGCCATTGTTACTTTGATCTGTCCAAATGTGCATACTCAGTTATAGATAACTCTAATTACCAATTGATAACTGGGTTATCATCTTATTTTAAGTTATTATTATCATCAGTAGTAGTAAAGTGGAAGGAATTTAATGTGGCAGAATTAATCCACGCAATATTAAAACTATTGATTTTGTTATCAGTACTTGTAACAACAAGACACAGGACTATCAGACAGAATGTGTGACAAAAATAAAAATATAAAGTGAACTAGAATTACAAAACCAAAGGGTGTTTTTAAAAAATGATATCATATTACTCTTGTTCACCAATTACCAAACAGTTACTGATGAATATTATCTGGTCTTGAGAGGACTGTATTTACCAGATACAAACATGAAAACAGCAAATATTGATACATATCTACCAATGCTTATCTAAGAATAAACACAAATAAATACTTATTCTCAAAAATGTGTCTATATATACAGATACACTAACATTTAGTGTCATTAGAAGATCATTATTTCTTGTACTCAATAAATTACCACAGATCAACTGGATAGTATATAGTGAACTTAACCAATTATTTGCCGATGCATTCTTATGTATGCTTACACCACTATGATACCCAAATAAAGACAGAGGGGGGTAGTTATCAACGCGTCTACTTTACCTGCCTTCGCCGGTTCAATACGCCCGCCTAAGCTCGCCTACCATCGCCGCCGCGAACCTAAGTTATCAATAAAGCTGTCAAAAAGCCGTGCACCAAGTACGGGGCAATGAGCAGTGGACTGTGATAGTTATCACTCATCCGATCTCGCTGTTCTTCGGCTTTTTCCCAGCTTTATTGCTAGCCTGTCACTAAGCACACACACTAACTACACTGTTCTACCCCCTATACCGGCTCCCCCGGAGCCCCCCGCAACTCAATAAAGTTATTAACCCCTAAACCGCCGCTCCTAGACTCCGCCGCAACTCTTATAAATGTATTAACCCCTAAACCGCCGCTCCCAGACACCGCCGCCACCTACATTATACCTAGTAACCCCTATCCTGCCCCCCCTATACCGCCGCCACCTATAATAAAGTTATTAACCCCTATCCTGACTATCCCGGACCTCGCCGCAACTAAATAAATAGTATAACCCCTAAACCGCCGCTCCCGGACCCCGCCGCAACCTATATTAAACTTATTAACCCCTAATCTGCCCCCTACACTGTCGCCACCTATAATAAATGTATTAACCCCTATCCTGCCGCCCCCTACACCGCCGCAACTGTAATAAAATTATTAACCCCTAAACCTAAGTCTAACACTAACCCTAAAACCCCCTAACTTAAATATTAATTAAATAAATCTAAATAATATTTCTCTTATTAACTAAATTAATCCTATTTAAAACTAAATACTTACCTTTAAAATAAACCCTAATATAGCTACAATATAAATAATAATTATATTGTAGCTTTCTTAGGATTTATTTTTATTTTACAGGCATCTTTCAATTTATTTTAACTAGGTACAATAGTTATTAAATAGTTATTAACTATTTAATAGCTACCTAGCTAAAATAAAGAGAAATTAACCTGTAAAATAAAAACTAACCTAAGTTACAATTACACCTAACACTACACTATACTTAAATAATTAAAATTATTCCTATTTAAAACTAAATACTTACCTGTAACATAAACCCTAAGATAGCTGCAATGTAATTAATAATTACATTGTAGCTATTTTAGGATTTATATTTATTTTACAGGTAACTTGGTATTTATTTTAGCTAGTTAGAATAGTTATTAAATAGTTATTAACTATTTAATAACAACCTAGCTAAAAGAAATACAAAATTACCTGTAAAATAAATCCTAACCTAAGTTACAATTAAACCTAACACTACACTATCATTAAATTAATTAAATAAATTAGTTACAAATAACTACAATTAAATTAAATTAAATAAACAAACTAAAGTACAAAAATAAAAAAAGCTAAGTTACAAAAAATAAAAAAAAAATAAGTTACAAACATTTAAAACATATTACAACAATTTTAAGCTACTTACACCTAATCTAAGCCCCCTAATACAATAACAAAGCCCCCCAAAATAAAAAAATGCCCTACCCTATTCTAAATTAAAAAAGTTCAAAGCTCTTTTACCTTACCAGCCCTTAAAAGGGCCTTTTGCGGGGCATGCCCCAAAGAATTCAGCTCTTTTGCCTGTAAAAGAAAAATACAACCCCCCCAACATTAAAACCCACCACCCACATACCCCTAATCTAACCCAAACCCCCCTTAAAAAAACCTAACACTACCCTCCTGAAGATCATCCTACCTTGAGTCGTCTTCAACCAGCCGACCATCGATGGAACCGAAGAGGAGATCCAGAGCGGCAGAAGTCATCATCCTAGGGGCGCTGAAGAAATCTTCCATCCAATGAAGTCATCATCCAGGCGGCGCTGAAGAAGTCTTCCATCCGGGCGATGTCATCTTCCAAGCGGCGTCTTCAATCTTCATCCATCCGGAGCGGAGCGGAGCCATCTTCAGACGAGCCAACGAGGAGCCATCCTCTTCTTCCCGACGACTTCCGACGAATGGATATTCCTTTAAGGGACGTCATCCAAGATGGCGTCCCTTCAATTCCGATTGGCTGATAGGATTCTATCAGCCAATCGGAATTAAGGTAGGAAAAATCTGATTGGCTGATTGAATCAGCCAATCAGATTGAAGTTCAATCCGATTGGCTGATCCAATCAGCCAATTAGATTGAGCTCGCATTCTATTGGAAATATTTTGGATTGTCAAATTACACACTAGGACCCCTGAAGGTATCAATAAGAGAATGGATGTAGATTTATTTACAGAATAGCAGTGTTTATATTTCACTGCTGTTAGTTTAAAAGCATCCACTCTCTTATTGTTATTTTGTTTCAGATTAGACATTGTCGAGCATTTTTAAATGTTTATTATTTTTTATTTTCCTTCTTAAGTTTTCTATAAAAATTTTCTTTTTATCATATATATTTTTATTTTCATCATTTTTTGATATGTAAGCATGTACTTCTTTTTTAATGTTTATATTTCCTTTGTCTTTTTATTAAGTTAAGGAGTTTTTTCTTTGTTATGTATGTATAAGAATATATATGATACATTTTCTTGTATAACCCCCCCCCCAGTTTTTGCTTTATCTGTTCTCACAATATTGAGACCATGACTTCATTGTCGATTTGATTACATTTGTGTATAAGCTGATTGGTTGAGGGTCTGTATATAAGGTATTGTAGTACTTGTAATTTTCAGGCTCTGATGAAGCGCATGTGCGCATGCGCGAAACGCATCAGGTGATCTTTGGGTTACTCACCTTGTACCTACCTAGCAACTCTGCTGAATAAACCTTTACCAAGCCTTGAGCCTCTTGTCTCCGACTTCTCCTTTTGGAATACTGTGCATTATATATATATATATTGAGAAACGGAGAGCACTCTCACTTAATAGCACAACTGCCAGGGTGCTAGTACAAAATACGTGTAGTTTAACAAAACACTTGCACGCGCTGGTCCTTTTTAAACAAACTCTTTTACTGTGAAAAGTAGTAAAGTTTCAGGGACAAAGTATCCTCTTCCTCAGACACAGTGTATACACAAATCAAACATTATATAGTGCAAACATGATAAACCCCACCCCCCTTAGTTACACCTAACACAGTCAGAATTTTGTTAAAGAAAAATACATACGCACTTGTTTGTTTATTTGTGACAAGTTGGTTGCCATGACTTCCATTTGGTGTCTTTTTTGGTTCTAATTGGGGGGTGGGGTTTATCATGTTTGCACTATATAATGTTTGATGTGTGTATACACTGTGTCTGAGGAAGGGGATATTTTGTCCCCGAAATTTCATTACTTTTCACAGTAAAAGAGTTTGTTTAAAAAGGACCAGCGAGTGCAAGTTTTTTGTTACACTTTATATATATATATATAGAAAAACAGGCAAGCAAAAGCAGTTATAAGCCTGTTAGTGTAGGATGATCAACTCATTCACATAAGAAAAGAAAACACAGCTAAAGATATGTGGACTGCACTACAAAAACTGCATGAGCGTTCAAATTTAAATAGTAAACTATATTTGCTGCGCAAACTATATAAGATGAGGCTGGAAAAAGGCCAGGAAATGTGTGAACATGTGAATGCTATGCTAGAGATTGTGGAACAGCTATGTGCAATTGGAGAAGAAATTAAAGACAATCATATAGTAGCATTGTTACTATGCAGCCTTCCAGAGTCATATAGTGCCCTTATCAATGCTCTAGAAACCAGACCTGAACAAGAACTAACACTAGAATATGCTAAGGGAAAACTAATTGATGAATATAATAGAAGAAAGGAAAACATGCATAGTGAAGAAAATGAGAGATCAGAGGTAGCTCTGAAGGCGCAAGAAGGCACAAAACAAAACAGAGAAACCAGAGTGTGTTTTCGCTGCAAAAAGGTCGGTCACCTGAAAAAGAACTGCTCAATCTGGAAAGCTGAACAGCGAAGGTTAGAACCACCTACAAGAGAAAGAGCTAACGCAGCCACAAAGCAAACTGCAGCTGCATCATGGAGCGGCAGTTTTAAAGTGACTCAGAATAGTACACCACACGGATGGTGCATTGACTCAGGGGCAACTAGTCACATGACAAGTGATGAGACATTCTTCACAGAAATTGATTTAAATACTAAAGATAAAGTCTTCCTAGCAAATGGGAAAAGTATTACAGCTGAAGGTAATGGTCAAGGGTTCCTGACTTGCATCACACCATCAGGAGGTAAGCAAAGCATTCTAGTAAAGAATGTTCCCTACGTCCCAAGTTTAGAAGGAAGCCTCCTATCAGTGAAAACTCTTGCTAACAATGGACTCACAGTTCAGTTCCAAGGCAATGAATGCACAATTCGAAACAGGAAACAAATCCTAGCAAAAGGAAGATTGAACGAACACCTGTACTTATCACTGAAATGAAGCAAGCCAAAACAGCCATTCATAATCCACACAACAAATGTATCCACCTGTGGCACAGGCGATTAGGGCATCGAAACCCAGAGGCCATAAAGGAACTTGCAAAGGAAGGTTTATCAGAAGACATGATAATTTTGCCTTGTGACATGCTCATGAAGTGCACATGTTGTATCAAAGCAAAGGCCACACGTACCCCACTTCCACAAGCCAGTCAAAGAAAAACCACTCACCCCATGGAAATCATACACAGTGATGTGTGTGGACCAATGAAAACCCCCACACCCGGCGGGAACAGATATTTACTGACTTTCATTAACGATTATTCCAGGTACACAACAACATATCTGATGAAGCACGAAAGTGAGACATCAGAGAAACTTCAAGAATTTATAGCTACATTCAGCAATAAATTTCAACGGAAACCAGGAACATTATGTACCGACAACGGAGGGGAATATATGAGTAAGGAAGGGGAGTCATACATGAAGAAACAAGGCATTATATGCCAAACAACTGTACCATACACTCCTGAGCAAAATGGTGTTGCAGAAAGGAAAAATCGCACCCTCATAGAAATGGCAAGATGCATGCTTTCAGACGCCAATTTACCTAACCAGTACTGGGGTGAAGCAATAATGACTGCAACATACTTACAGAACAGGCTACCATCAAAAACTATTGAGAGCACCCCATATGAAATGTGGAATGGATCAAAACCTAGTATGGGGCATATTAGAGTGTTTGGATGTAAAGCATATGCCTATGTTCCAAGTGAGAAACGCTCCAAATTTGAGAACACAGCCATAGAAGGCATTCTTATGGGCTACAGTGAACAAAGTAAAGGCTATAGAATTCTTCATCCAAAGACCAACAAGATCACAATAAGCTGCAGTGTTTATTTCGATGAAAGTCAAACATCAGAAAAAATGTCCCTTGAAAGCCATGAAGAGAACACCTCCACTGAATCAGCAAGAGATGCTGACCAAAGTGAAGCTGTACAGGAGACAGAGCAAGAAGTGGAGCTCACAATAGAAAAAACAGCTACTCACAAACCAATAGAACCCACTGAACAACCAGAAATCAGAAAATCGACTCGGGTGACAAAAGGTATACCACCCTGCAAGCTGTCATACATCGCTAAGACACATGAAACACTCGAACCAACATCCTGGGAAGATATAGAAAAATTGCCAAAAAGGGAAGCCAACCAATGGAGAAAACCAGCCGAAGAAGAAATAAAATCACTTCAGGAAAATAAAACCTGGACACTCACTAAGCCCCCCCCCCCGGTCGCAAAGCTATAGGAAGCAAATGGACTTTTAAAGTAAAATACAATGCAGAAGGAAATATCCACAGATACAAGGCAAGATTAGTTGCAAAGGGATACTCACAGAAATTTGGAGAAGATTATGATGAAACTTTTGCTCCAGTTGTAAAACACTCCACCATCAGAGCGCTCCTTAGCATTGCAGCCGGAAAGGGAATGCAAGTGAGGCACCTGGACGTCAAAACTGCTTTCCTATATGGAGAGATCAAGGAGGATCTCTACATGGAACAGCCACCTGGATTTGAGAGGGAACAGAACCTTGTATGCAAACTTCAAAAGAGCATCTATGGACTAAAGCAAGCTGTGAGAATGTGGAATGAAAAAGTGAATGAAGTACTCATGAAACAAGGATTCTCAAGAAGCAAAGCAGATCCATGTCTATATTCAAGGCATCAAGAAAACAAATGGATATACATCCTAATTTATGTTGATGACATCATAACTTGTTTTGAACAAGAAGGGGACTGTGACCAAATAGTTCATATATTAAAACAGAACTTTGAGATTAAAGAACTAGGGAACATCACTCATTATTTAGGAATTCAAATAGAAAGGGAAGAGGATGGAAGCTATCTTCTCAACCAAAGTCAGAAAATTACAGAAATATTAGAGCAGTTTCACATGCAAGATGCAAAAGAGGTGAAAACACCTATGGAACCAGATTACCTGAAAAACAACGGAATAGAAAACTTGTTACCCAATAATGACAATTACCGCAGGGCAATTGGAAAATTGCTATACATTGCCACCGTGACAAAACCAGACATTGCCGCAGCAATAGGTATACTCTGTAGAAAAGTTGCGACACCATGTCAACGCGACTGGAATGCAGTAAAGAGGGTGATACAATATCTAAAAGGAACAATTCGGATGAAGCTGTGACTGCCAGCAACATCAAACCCAAAACTAATTGGATATGTTGATGCTGATTGGGCCGGAGATACCACTGACCGCAAATCTACAAGTGGTTACATCTTCCAGTACGGAGAAGGAACAATAAGTTGTTCCAGTCGAAAACAAGCGACTGATGCACTCTCTTCAACGGAAGCAGAATATATAGCAGCAGCACATGCATGTCAAGAAGCAATTTGGATTTGTCAACTTTTTCAAGACATGGGACTGGATGTGTCTAAACCCATACCAATTCTTGAAGACAACCAAGGGTGTATAAAGTTGACACAATCAGAAAGAGTGAATCCTCGAACCAAGCACATTGATGTAAAATATCACTTACTCAGGGACATGCAAGAACAAGGTATTATTGACATTCAATACTGCCCATCGGAAGAGATGAATGCAGACGCACTCACAAAGCCGTTGCCAAAGGAACGGCATTGTTTTCTTCAAAAGAAACTGAATGTAGTGTAATTATGTACATGCCGTTGAGAAGGGGTGTTGGGAAATACAACAGCATGTACTATACCATATGTATGAACAACATTAATGCTGTAGATGGCGCTGCTCAGTTTAGATTGCTGATTGATTATATCTGTGATCTTGTTCATTCTTTAATACAGGAAGGAAGTTGTTCTTTAATCTCTATTGTGTTTTTCCTCCTCTGTGTGTGCAGACTATTGTTTTACAAGTTCTTTGGTATGTTCCATATATTGCTGATGCATCTGTACAAGTAAAGCCTAATGCAGTTTTCTTTAAAAGCTTCCAGTGTCTTTTTGATACATACACCAACATAAGATTATCCTTGTTGATATTTATTTCTACCCCCATTTTTTTGTTGTTGTTCAATGTGATCAATCCTACATTGCACACTTTATGGAAAGCATATATTAAAGTACTGTTACATGTTCAAGAACATATGTTGATGTATATAACATTTTACTCTTTCCACCACATCCTTCAAACCCTCAAGCAAACCTTCTGGGGTGCTCCATACCATATGAGCCATAATTTTGCTGTCTAAATTATACCTTGGAAATTATTTCTGATTTGTATCAATCTTCTCTCTTATTCCCCTGTATTGTTCTCGGAAATCTCTTTCCCATGGCAATTCAAATCAAATTTTTTTTCTCACTCTGCTTGATCTCACTGACCCAACTCCACCAACTTGGTTGTCCAAAAGCACTCTACTCCCTCACAGTATCCTAGTCCTTCTTGTAATGGCCCAGCAGCCGGCACTCTCACTGGCACCCTCTCTTTTTTCTGCATTCTTGCAAAAAATTAACACATTTGGTGTTTGTGAAAAAGCTTTAGGTACATTAACACCGTATTTATTTTTAATTGTTTTTATACCCACCTCTTGCTTATTTGGAGAAGCCACTCCTGACTTGTTACCAAAGTAGACAGAGATAGCTGTGCTGATTTTATTAGCAACACTTACATTTTCTTGCAGTTTGTAATCATGTAATGCAGGTGTATGTTTAATCCATATTACTCTTATGTGAATGGAGTAAAATATTATTAATATTAACTTTATCCGATAAGTATCAGTATATATATTTTCATATTTATGCAAATTGCTCTTGGGTCTCCCTAAGAGTAATGAGGGAAACCAGACGTGGACTCCTTGCACACATGCATCTAGAGAGATGCAACTGCACCTCACTGACGAGGCCCACAGAAGGCCAAAACGATCATCTGGGGTTGTTGTTTCTCTTGTTCAGAGAAGAATTGCCTGGTATATCGGTGCTGAACTGTCATTAGGCAAGATTAGACTGATATGATACAGGATATTTTTTCTCTGTGAAAATGCATAGTGTGCTAAAAGAGTATGCACCCTAAGTGGCAATGAAAATGAGCAAGCATGGAAGTTATTCTAGTTTTTGTTCTGTCTCAGCTGAGTGCCTCTCTCTCTCTTTATATATATATATATATATATATATATATATATATATATATATATATATATATATATATATATATATATATATATATATATAAAGGTTTAGGCCCAAAAACGTTAACTGTATGTTTTGTACAGAGCGTTCTCACTTGGGGAGTTGAATGGTAGCACTTAAAAGGTGGTAAGTAAATGTACTCTGTATGTCTGAGGACAGGGCTTAGGCCCAAAAACGTTAACTGTATGTTTTGTACACAGTAAAATTCTGTCTTTTGCATAAAATGCCAGGGAGTGCTTGCCCCCCTGAGACACTTATTGGTGTATGGTTGGCAAATGCTTGGCTTGCTGCATTTTTTTTAATCAGGTTACCAATTTTCCTAATGGGGTATAAGGGGTTAAAGTTTTTTTGTTCTGTGTCTAAAGCAATTACGTATCAAATCACATGATGTGTGATGATGCCAAGTCTGTAAACCCCTACCATGTTTTGTAATTGATCATCTGTTTTACTATGGGTCTATAAAAGGCTTGTCAATTGCATTAGTGATTAGCTTGAGAAAGGGGCAGGTGCCTCAAAACGTTGCTTGTGAATAAAAGGTATAGCCTTTAAAACCGTGTGCCACCTTCTTCTTTTGTTTTATATATATATATTTATATATATATATATATCATTAATTCAAGAGAAAAGAGCAAGGTGTTCAGTTTGTAACCCCTTAAGTTCACCAAAAGTATATGCTGGAGAACTGTAGCGAGGGTATGTGTCCCAATGTATATCAGTATAATGTGGGACCAACAGTCACAATAGTTACATTTAATTCCAGTCCTAAGGTTCAGGGCGTCTCACTCTCAAATGGTATGTGTGTGTCACAAATGTCAGAAAGCTTCTCTTCCGCCTAGTGGTCACACTGATTGGTTCTAACTCAAACTGCCCTTGGAGTGGTGTGTTACGTCTTTAAAAGTTACCACTGTCAGATTCTAATTAGCCTCTGAAGAAGCGCATCTACGCATGCGCGAAACGCATCAGGCGTTCTTGACTGTGAACCTTTTACTTGTGTACCAATACTTGGACTTCCAATAAATATGTTTCCCAGCATTTGACTTTTTTGAGCCAGCATATCTATCCTTTGTTGCTTTATTTTATATATATATATCGTGATATGTTGAATTTGATGTTGAATTCTTATGTATATGGTGATTAGTCCTTGTAGGCCACATGTATTTATTGTGGTATCTGAAGTAATAGACTATTAGCGTATAGGAGAAATATGTAATGGAACAGCACACAGGTGGCTGCTAAGGTTGATCCAATGAGACAGTTTGTACATGTATATAGATCATGTTAGTTTTTAAGATTTTATGATGCATGATTAAACAACTGATATTAACAGCTGAGAAACTAGTCTCATAATTTTTATAAATGATTTTAAATGTTATCGCTTGCTCAATATTATTTTACTTATTAACCTCAAAAAGGAATCCTTCATTGTCCTGCTGGGAAGGAAATGAATACTTCCAGTTCCAGTAGTACATGGGGAGAGTGTATGCCTCTGGTTCCAGTAACACGTGGTGTGCAGTTAGCTTAGAGGTCCCACTCTGCTTTAACAGCACCTGGAGGTGCTCAACACTTGTGAGTGTTACTGTTTTTATACTCATAATTCTTTTTGTGAATGTACTAAGCCATGAAGTGCACTTGTATTGTTTTATTTCAGTTTGTAATAATCTCTGCTCTAACCAATTAGGGACAGATATATGGCAGGGTTAGACTTATGAAACAAGCCAGATGCTGTTTTATTTTTCAGTAGTGACATTTTCTGACATATTACAGAAAAAGTGGGAAATTTTTTTTACTATGTATACATCAATATTTTATATTATAATCTCAAGATGGTTACTGTCTTCACATGAGAAGATAATAGATATGTTTCTTTTAATTAGAAATAACTATTGTTGTTTTGGAGAACATTGTCTGCTGGAAAAAAAGTTTGAAAAACTACAATTATATTTATTAACATGCAAAAACTTTAAGAGAAATAAATGTGCATAACAAAAAAATAGACCATTCATAAGAGACAAAAGTGAATTTAAGGAACAAAGGAAGTTGAATTCAGAAGTCTACAAATGCTGAGAAAAAATATGCTAATAAAAGTATTACCTGGTAGATTTAATTAGTTTTTTTGTGTGCAAAAACGTATTAGGAAAGATTAAGTTATGTGAATCAACTGAAAAACTTACAATAACTAATTTTTCTGAATGCAATGAAATAGAATAGACTCCCTTGATTTTCAGTGTTAAATAGTGGAAGTTTAATGGGATAATTGATGCCAACATTTATATCCTTCCCAACATTTACTGGGGCTCTCTGTACAGACAGGGAATGAGGACAGTTTTGTGGGTGGAGCTACAGATGGAGGGCAGGATGACTATTGTGCGATAGGTGGGACTTGGCAGCCATGAATGGGACTGAGTGGATTTGGAGCTTGTTGTGCTTGAAGTTATGGCATTCCTGGAAAATCAAGACATTTGCCCTGAGGGGGAAACTCTGGGAAAAAAAGGGGGCAGAATTCCCAACCTGTGGCAATTCCTCAATATTCTGGACAGGTGGGAGGCATGCATTTGTCTTTTTTGTTGTTGTTGTATATTATATCTTATTGCTATATAGTTAA
Source organism: Bombina bombina (assembly GCF_027579735.1). Classification (NCBI taxonomy): domain Eukaryota; kingdom Metazoa; phylum Chordata; class Amphibia; order Anura; family Bombinatoridae; genus Bombina; species Bombina bombina. Next base: position 124,580,589 of record NC_069508.1, read on the forward strand.
AAAGAAAACATGTATTTTCCTTTTTCATCTTTAAAGTCCAAATTAAACTTTAATAATTTAGATAGAACATGCCATTTTAAGAAAACTTCAAATTTACTTCCATTATCAAATCATGTGCAGTCTTTTTATATGCACACTTTCTGAAGCACCAACATGTGCAACATTTCACAGTGTATATGTATATGAGTCTTTGATTGGCTGGTGGCTGTCACATTGTACAGGGGCCAGTCAAATTGAAGTACATTTTTTTATATTTGTCACAAAAAAGTCTACTGCTCATTTAAAATTCAGAGAAAGTGCTATTGCATTGTATTTTTATTATGCAACTGTTGGTTATGTAAGGCTACTGTATTTCTTTCTAATGACACGGTGAATCCACGGACCATCATAGTTACTATTGGGAATATCAATCCTGGCCAGCAGGAGGCGGCAAAGAGCACCACAGCCAAAGCTGTTACATACCACTCCCCTTACCCACAACCCCCAGTCATTCTCTTTGCCTTCAGCAAGGAGGTGGTAATGTTTTTAGGTGTCTGAAGATTCTTCAACCAAGAGTTTACTATTTTTAATGCAGTGCTGGCTGTTCTGTTTTTTTACTGGGGTATAGCTGTGTTCCACATCAGTCTCTTCAGTAGAGCTGTGGTGGCTTTTGAGCATCTGGAAACTTGTGGGTTTTTTCTCTCACTGTGCCTTCCAGGTTTGGTGCTGCCCTATACTGTATGCCTGATTAGGATTAGTCAGACATTCTCTGTTCCATGGGTCTATGGAGGAAGGAGGCCTTTCCATATCTGTGTGCTGTCCTGCTGCCAGGCAGATTGATCTTAGGTAAGTGCCTATTTGTTTTTTCTTATTTTATCAAGAAAGGATGGCACTTTTCTGGGAACTGGGACTATGTATTCCTATGTGGGTTTACTTTTTATTGGCAGTATGTTTTGGGCACTGTGACACTTGAAGAGAGGCTCTTTGTTGCAGAGGTGTTTTGCTGCGTGTGTATGTATTAGATCAATAGCGGTCTGACTTTTGGCCACGCCCACGATAGGAGTGGCGGTTTGCTAAGGCAGCAATTAATTGCGCTCTTTTCTGGAGTTCTGTTTGCTTCCGGTTTGTCTGTAGTTGCTTGTGAGTTAAGAAGCTTTGCAAGACAGGATGTTTTAAGGTTTTGCTTTTCTCTATTGTGTGATTGGAGTCCGGATCCTTGGGAGTATCGTTCCGGTTTTGCAGGAGGTCAGGTAGGCTCCCAGCAGGGTCTGTTAGGGTCAGAGGCTGCCTGGAGGTCTTAATTTTCTTTTTTTGATAAACGTTTTTTTTGCAGTAAAAAAGTTGTCTTTTTAAAATTTTAAGGGCCAGTAAAGTTTTTATTTTTTTGGCAGCTAATTTGATTTGTTTTTGTGAAAGATGGATATAGAAGCTTTGCAAGAGGTTACATGTAGCTTATGCTCCAATGTGGAACCTACAATCCCTTTTTGTTCATCATGTTTGATAGGACATTGCATTATAGGGATAGGCTTTTTGAATCTGAGCCTTCATTAGCTAAGGCGCATGCTGTTCAGGGGTCTTCTGTCCAGGATATGCAACCTCAAACATCCCATAGAGTAGTGTCTTCCCATGCAGTGCCCAGTGTGTTATCTGTTATTCCTGTTGGAGTTTCCTTGCAGGACATGGCTACCCAGATATCTTCTGCGGTATCTGATGCCCTTGCGACTTTTCCTATGTTTCAGGGGAAGCATAAAAAGAGATTTAAGGATTCAGGGTTTAAGTTATCTGAATCAGGTGTGGCCATGTTGAATAGTTCCTTTCATATATCTGAGGGGGAGGATTCTTAGGTAGTGTCTGATGGGGAGATTTCAGACTCAGATAGTATAATTCCTGCCACTGATGCTGGAGTGGTTACCTTCAGGTTTAAGCTGGAACACCTACCGGTGCTTCTTACAGAAGTTTTGGCTACTTTGGATGACTGACTCCACGGTTGTAGCCACTCCAAAGAAATCTAGTAAGCTAAATAAGTTTTTTGATGTTCCTTCAGTGGTGGAGGTTTTTCCTGTTCCAGATTGTCCGTCTGAGATTATTGCACGGGTGTGTGAGAAGCCAGGGATTTCTTTTTCCCCTTCTCCTATTTTTAAGAAGATGTTTCCAATTGCTGTTTCTGTTAAGGAGTCTTGGCAGACAGTTCCTAAGGTGGAAGGTGCTATTTCCACTTTAGTCAAGAGGACTACTATTCCCATAGAGGATAGCTGTTCTTTTAAGCATCCTATAGATAAGAGGTTGGAAGCGTTGCTTCAAAGAATGTATGTTCACCAGGAGTTGCAATGGCAGTCTGTGGTGTGTATTGCTACTGTCACTAGTGCAGCAGCATATTGGTTTGATGCGTTTTCTGATTCTATTCAGGCAGATATGCCTCTTGAGAAAATTCTAGATAGGATTAGAGCTCTTAAATTGGCTAATTCCTTTATCACAAATGCATCTTTGCAGGTTATCAAATTGGGAGCAAAGATTTCTGGCTTTGCTGTTTTGGCTCGCAGGGATTTGTGGTTGAAGTCATGGTCTGCAGATGTGTCTTCTAAGTCTAAACTTTTGTTTAGGGCCGGACTTAGCTGAGATTATTTCAGATATTACTGGAGGAAAGGGTCATTTCCTTCCCCAGGATAAGAGTAATAAGTCAAAGGGTAGTCAGAGTAATTTTTGTTCCTTTCGTAACTTTGCAGGCAGGCCTTCCACCTCTTTCTCCAAGCAGGAACAGTCCAAGTCCTCCTGGAGGTCCAATCAGTCTTGGAGCAAGGGAAAGCAGTCTAAGAAGTCTGTCTCTGACTCAAAGTCAGCATGAAGGGTCTGCCCCCAGTCCGGGAGTGGATCTTGTGTGGGGCAAATTTTAATTTTTCGCTCACCGATGGATGTGGTATCCCATGGAAGCAAGTTGGAGTTCAAAAGTTTTCCTCTCAGGGGCAGGTTTCACCTTTCAAGATTATCTGTAGATCAGATAAAAAGAGAGGCGTTCTTAAGATGTGTCTAGGGTCTTTCTGATCTAGGAGTGATAGTTCCTGTTCCAGTTCAGGGGCAGGGTCTAGGTTTTTATTTCAACCTGTTTGTGGTTCCCGAAAAAGAGGGAATCTTCAGGCCTATTCTGGTTCTCAAATGTTTATACAGATTTCTCAGAGTTTCATTGTTCAAGATGGATACTATCCGTTACATTCTTCCTTTGGTTCAGGAAGGACGGTGGATTTAAAAGATGCGTATCTGCATATTCCCACCCACAAGGATCATCACAAGTTCCTAAGGTTTGCGCTTCTAGACAAACATTTTCAGTTTTTGGCCCTTCCTTTTGGTCTGGCAACGGCTCCCAGAATTTTCTTAAAGGTTTTGGGATGCCTTATCTGGACGATATTCTGGTCCAGGTGTAATCTTTTCAACAGGCAAACTCCCACACGGAGTTGTTGTTGTTGTTTTTCTGTGCTCCCATGGATGGAAGGTGAATTTAGGAAAAAGTTCATTGGTTCCTACTACAAGAGTGGTATTCTTGGAAACCATTATAGATTCTCTAGAGATGAAGATTTTTCTGACAGAGGTCAGAAGAACAAGGATCTTCAACTCTTGTCTTGCCCTTCAGTCCTCTCCTCTGCCATCAGTGGCTCAATGTATGGAGGTAATTGGTCTGATGGTATCAGCTATGGATATCATACCATTTGCTCGGTTCCATCTCAGGCCTCTGCAGTTATACATGCTCATATAAGGGAATGAGTATTATGCAGATCAGTCTCTGCGAATCATTCTGGATCAGGTGATTAGCGATGCTCTTCTGTGCTGGGTGTCTCAGGAACACCTCTCCTAGGGAACCTGCTTTCACAGACCTTCCTGGGTGATTGTGTCCATGGATGTCAGCCTGCTGGGTTGGGGAGCTGTCTGGGGCTCATTGAAGGTTCAGGGTATATGGACTCGGGAGGAATCGCTTCTTCCCATGAAAGTCTTAGAGCTGAGAGCAATCTTCAATGCTCTTCTGGCCTGGCCTTAGCTTCAGCCCAGTTTATCAGATTTCGGTTGGACTTTATGTCAGTGGTCAGAGTTCCTTAGCCATATCAGAGGTAGCCAGTATTATTCAGTGGGCAGAGGTCCACAATTGCTGTCTGTCTGTGATCCACATTCCAGGGGTTGTCAATTGGGAAGCGGATTTTCTGAGCAGACAGACGTTTTCATCCAGGGGAGCGGGAACTTCACCCGGAGGTGTTTGCTAACTTGGTTCTCAAGTAGGGGCAGCCGGAATTGGATCTCATGGTATCTCCTCAGTATGCCAAGCTTCCAAGGTTTGGGTCGAGGTCAAGAGTCCCTCAGGCTGTGTTGATAGAGGCTCGGGCAGTTCTTTGGAACTTCCGTCTAGCATATTTGTTATTTCCGTTTGCTCTCTTTCTACGAGTCATTGCTCGAATCAGACAGGAGAGGGTGTCAGTGATTATCTTTGCTCCAGCATGGCCTCACAGAATCTGGTATGCGAATCTGATGGAGATGTCATTTCTTCCACTTTGGAGTCTTCTGTTAAGAAAGGATCTTCTACATCAGGGGCCCTTTTTTCATTCAGATCTCGTTTCTCTGAAGCTGACTGCATGGAGATTGAACACTTGATACTATCTAGGTGTGTATTTTCTGAGTGGGTCATTGAGACTATGATTCAGGCTGACAAGAATTTATTATAAGATATGGCGTAAATATCTTTATTGGTGTGAATTCAAAGGCTATTCTTGGAGTGGACTTAGAATTCCTAGGATTTTGTCTTTTCTCCAAGAGGGTCTGGAGAAGGGTTTATTTGTTAGTACCCTGAAGGGTCAAATTTCTGCTTTATCTATTTTGTTGCACAAGCATCTGGCGGATGTGCCAGATGTTCAGTCTTTTTGTCAGGCCTTGGTAAGAATCTGGCCTATGCTTAAGTTTGCTACTCCTCCATGGAGTCTTAATTTGGTTCTTAGAATCTTTCAGCAGACTCAGTTTGAGCCTATTCATTCTTTGGATATTAAATTTTTATCCTGGAAGGTTTTGTTTTTGGTTGCTTTTTCATTGGCTAGAAGAGTGTTGGAGCTCTCAGCGCTGCAGTATGAGTCTCCTTACCTTATTTTTAATTCTGTTAAGGTAGTCCTGCGTACTGCCTTAGGTTTCCTGCCAAAAGTGGTTTTGGATAAGAATATTAATCAAGAAATTATTGTTCCTTCCTTGTGTCCTAATCCTTCTTCTCATAAGGAGTGTTTGTTGCAAAACCTGGATGTGGTTTGTGCATTGAAGTATTATCTGCAGGTGACTAAAGATTTTTGTCAGTCTTCTTCTGAAGCTATGGCTACTTCTCTTCTTTTTGGCTGAGGATTGTTATTCGTTTGGCATATGAGACTGCTGGATAGCAGCCTCCTGAGAAAATCACGGCTCATTCCATAAGGGCTGTTTCCTCATATTGAGCCTTCAATAACTAAGCTTCTGTGAAACAGATTTGCAAGGCTGCCACTTGGTCATCTTTCCACATTTTTTCAAAATTTTTCAAATTTTATACTTTTGCTTCAGTTGAGGCTGTTTTTGGGAGAAAGGTTCTTCAAGCAGTGTTGTCTTGCCCCTCCCTTATCATCCGTGTCCTCTAGCTTGGGTATTGATTCCCATTAGTAATTATGATGATCCGTGGACTCACCGTGTCATTAGAAAGAAAACAACATTTATGCTTACCTGATCAATTTATTTATTTCTTGACACGATGAGTCCACGGCCTGCCCTGTATTTTCAGACAGTTTATTTTTATATCAGGCACCTCTGCACTTTATATTACTTCCTTTCTCCTGTGCTTCTGGTCGAATGACTGGAGATTGTGGGGAAGGGGAGTGGTATTTAACAGCTTTGGCTGTGGTGCTCTTTGCCGCCTCCTGCTGGCCAGGAGTGATATTCCCAATAGTAATTATGATGATCTGTGGACTCACCGTGTCAAGAAATAAATACATTTATCAGGTAAGCATAAATTTTGTTTTAATGGTTCTTTGAAGGAACTGTTTCTGATCATCCCATAAGTAATGCACACTAAAAATAAAATGTATATTACCATTAAAACTATTTTTTTTATTTTCATCTATGCAAACATAAATACTTTTTGTACTTAAATAATTGTATATATAATTATTGTACATTATAAATTAATTGCATATACAATTATTGTGCAAGCTACCAGTCTCATTTTTTTCACTTTGTTTTAAAACAGGGAAAAAAACAACCTTTTTACTCCTTTTCACACCTGTTCAAGGATATTTCTCCTTGAACTTAGATAATAATCTGCTTAAAATAATTGCCATGACAACGCATTCACCATTTCATTCATTGTGATGTGCCATTGGAAAATACACTGAATTCTATTTTGCTTGAAAACTATGCAACCTCTACATCCGAGGTTAATTTCTTGGCTCATGATTCATGTATATTCAATGATACTCTGACTTTTTAACAGTCCACAACATGACATCATTTTATTGAAACCTGACCTTTAATCCACCTTGTTTTTATTATAAATGACAGTGACCTTTCTCTAATATAAATTAGGATCAGTAATGCACAAAACTGCAAGCTGTATATTATTTCAAAATTAGGCTTTAGAATGAGTGTAAGATTCTAAGCTAATCATTTTATAAATATGTTATAAAATGAGGAGGCAAACAAGACAATACGCTGGCAGACAATACAAAAGGTATTCATTCTGTCTGGAAAAATAGACACAAAAGATTTTTCTCCTGAAATTTAGAATAAAAATATTCTTTCTTTTTCTTTTTCCACAGACATATATGGCTCAGAGAGTAATGAATAGCAACCAACATATGCAATGACAAACCAAGAACACTCTTTGTTCTTGTTTTTTTCTGTTTCTCATCCATAGAATAAGTTGATTTTAATAGTGTTAAGAAAAGACAATTTAGAAAGTTTTCAAAACATGCTCCTAGTTTTAAAACAATATATAACATACATCAACCTACGGTAAGAAGTGTTTTATTACCTTCAATTTCTTTAGGTTCCAAAGAAGTATTTTATGGAATAGGAGTAAAAAGGTGTCTTTCTTTTTTGTGTTTATGTGTAGAGCAAACACTTCAATGTACAATTCTGCATAACTTGTATATAGCAGAAAATAAAAAAATGGAATTTATGTAACATTTGTGAACACACAGGACTGGATTACGAGTTAAGCAGATATTTGCGCTTCTGTGAAGCCGTAATCTCTGCTCAGTTTTGTTATTTCCGTGAGTGCTACTGAGCATCAGATTACGGGTTGGGATTAAAAGTATCTCTCCCTTATGATAGCATCCTTGCGCTCAACAGCATGCATGATTGCGGATGAGTTTTTCCCCCATAGCCTTGAATGGAGCCTCCTTTTTATGCCGACAGCCACATTTTGTGTAACTCCAATCTCAACAACACAGCAATATATATATGTATACAAATGCATAGATATATATATATATTTATGTGTTTATATGCGTATATACATGTATGAATATATATATATGCACATATATAAATACATAAATATATATGTATACAAATGTATAGATATATATATATATATATATATATATATATATATATATATATATGTGTTTATATGTGTATATACATGTATGAATATACATCTGTACATATATAAATACATAAATATATATGTATACAAATATATATATATATATATATATGTGTGTTTATATGTGTATATACATGTATGAATATACATATGTACATATATAAATACATAAATATATATGTATACAAATGTATAGATATATATATATATATTTATGTGTTTATATGTGTATAATTTGCATACAAAGAGAGAAGCGCTCTACCAGGAACGAACAACAGCTCAGTGGCTTGTTCTATGGCGATTTACCACCCGGAAGCAGCCTCTTTTAGACCAGTGTGCTTTTCACAGAAGAAAACTTTCCTGAAGTATATCAGTCTGATCCCGCCAAGTAAGGTCAGTCCAGCCCCGAAATACCAGGCAATTCTCCTCTGAACAAGGGACATGACAACCCCAGACGATCGTTTCGGCCTCCTATGGGCCTCGTCAGTGAGGTGCAGCCACATTCCTCTAAGCACACTGGGCAAGGAGTCCACGTCTGGTTTCCCCCATCACCCATAGGGAGACTTCCCCAGGGTCATAATAATTTGCATACAAAGAGAGAAGCGCTCTACCAGGAACGAACAACAGCTCAGTGGCTTGTTCCATGGCGATTTACCACCCGGAAGCAGCCTCTTTTAGACCAGTGTGCTTTTCACAGAAGAAAACTTTCCTGAAGTATATCAGTCTGATCCCGCCAAGTAAGTTCAGTCCAGCCCCGAAATACCAGGCAATTCTCCTCTGAACAAGGAACATGACAACCCCAGACGATCGTTTCGGCCTCCTATGGGCCTCGTCAGTGAGGTGCAGCCACATTCCTCTAAGCACACTGGGCAAGGAGTCCACGTCTGGTTTCCCCCATCACCCATAGGGAGACTTCCCCAGGGTCATAATAATTTGCATACAAAGAGAGAAGCGCTCTACCAGGAACGAACAACAGCTCAGTGGCTTGTTCCATGGCGATTTACCACCCGGAAGCAGCCTCTTTTAGACCAGTGTGCTTTTCACAGAAGAAAACTTTCCTGAAGTATATCAGTCTGATCCCACCAAGTAAGGTCAGTCCAGCCCCGAAATACCAGGCAATTCTCCTCTGAACAAGGAACATGACAACCCCAGACGATCGTTTCGGCCTCCTATGGGCCTCGTCAGTGAGGTGCAGCCACATTCCTCTAAGCACACTGGGCAAGGAGTCCACGTCTGGTTTCCCCCATCACCCATAGGGAGACTTCCCCAGGGTCATAATAATTTGCATACAAAGAGAGAAGCGCTCTACCAGGAACGAACAACAGCTCAGTGGCTTGTTCTATGGCAATTTACCACCCGGAAGCAGCCTCTTTTAGACCAGTGTGCTTTTCACAGAAGAAAACTTTCCTAAAGTATATCAGTCTGATCCCGCCAAGTAAGGTCAGTCCAGCCCCGAAATACCAGGCAATTCTCCTCGTAACAAGGAATATGACAACCCCAGACGATCGTTTCGGCCTCCTATGGACCTCGTCAGTGAGGTGCAGCCACATTCCTCTAAGCACACTGGGCAAGGAGTCCACGTCTGGTTTCCCCCATCACCCATAGGGAGACTTTATATGTTTTTTTTATATGTGTATATTCATGTATGAATATACATATGTACATATATAAATACATAAATATATATATATGTATACAAGATTGTTTCTGGTAATTCAACAGTTCTTTGTCTAAGGTAAGTAAAGTGTGCTTACCAGAAAGTACCTCAATCCTATGAGGTAAGGTGTCAACTTTTTCAAAATTTAAAGGTGGTTCTTGGACTCTTGTCAAGTTGAAAATTGAAGTAAACTTTTCTGTGAAAAGGGAAATCCTGCTCTCCCCGCAGTATGCCTTTAATGGAAATCCTGGACTCTCTTGCAAAGATGTTTCAGCCAGGTGTCGTTTGTTGAACATTAATGGAGATTCCTGGACTCTTTCTTTTTCTCTATGGTGGTGAGGATCTTTATATTTGGCAACCTCAATCAAATATGAGGTAAGATATAGGCACGTAAAATATCTTTATTTTTCTTGTCCCCTTGTTGTTGGTGACACTATAATGTCTCGGGTAATAAAAACGTTTTTGATAAAAAGTATATGTTACCCCAAGATAGGTGTTTTATTTGTGCTGCAAGATGTGTGACTCGGTAGAGTTTATGGCCACAAAAAGTCTGGTATGTAATAATATGCAAGGTGGTAAGTATTGAAGCTGATTGATACTGTTTAAATATAGCCTGGATTTGAATAGCCAAAACAGTGTAAGCGCTTGATACTTTACCACCTTGCTGTATCGCAAATAGAAGCTTTCCTTAGGATCAACTTGGAAGTCCGCCCGCTTTCTAAAATTTCTTACGCGTTTCGAAGTGATACAACACTTCTTCGTCAGAGAGTTGAAAGTGGAATGGACTGTGAACGGCATCTCAGCTTTTTAAAAGGTAGAAATTGGGCGGGTTTTTTTCTTCCCTGCAGTTCCAGTGCTTGTTTTGCGTGTGACGTCAGACGTATTGACGTTTATTTTCAAAATTATCCAAAAAACTTGATAGAAAATTTGTTCAAAAAAGTACATAGTTTAGATAGAAAACAACTACTTGCTACAAAAAAAGAAAAATCAAATACTAGTACCAAAAGAATAGGAATGGTCACTACGTACAATGAAGCAGCCCCAGAAATCAAGAAGATCCTTAAAAAGTATTGGCCAATACTACAAGATAAATTCTTAAAAAAAAAGCATAGGGACTGCACCCAAGATAACTTTAGAAAAAACAGAAGTCTGAAACAAATACTGGCACCAAGCAGACTAAAAGATACCAACAACAAAACCAATTGGTTGTCCTCAAATACAAAGGGCTTCTTTAAATGTAACAGAGCTAACTGTACTAGTTGTGAACATTCTTATGAGGGAAAAAAAAAAAACTAAAATTGTTAATTCAAAAACATTTCCCCAAAAAATTGTCAAATCAAAACTCTAACTAACTGCAAAAGTACATATGTAGTCTATCTTTTAGAATGTACATGTAATTTACAGTACATAGGACGCACACATCGCCCTTACAAAAAAAGACTTCATGAACATCTCAAAAACATAGAGGCAGGCTATAAAGGCCATAGTGTCTCCAGACATTTCAAACAGAAACATAACAAAGATCCAAAATTCCTTAGAGGTACAATATTGGAACAAATACAAATCCCACGGAGAGGTGAAGACAGATTTCTCAAATTACGTCAAAGAGAAACATTTTGGATCCACTATATGGGAACCATGAGCCCAATGGGCCTAAATGAGGACATAGACTTAGCAGCTTTCCTATAATTTGCAAAGACTTGTTACAACATAAAAGGACAAAATATATATGTTTTACACAAAGAGTATATTTGTTCTTTAAAAAGGGACATAATAATATATAAAATATTTTTAAAATATTCTAGTCCAATCGCCAAAACATCTGGTTTAAGAAGAATACCTAGGTACATATTCAGGCATATATACGTATTACAACACACATATATGCATATATCTTTATAACATCTCTAAGATTCAAGAATTCAACAAGAATAATAGAAATGAGATGATATAAATATATATTCATAAAAAATGAAATGTATATAGGATCATGTCTTTTAGAATATATTTTGTCTTTTTCCTTTATCATTTGTTCTTTTTCACTAATTGAGAAATTAGGTAGTAATGAAATAGAAATAAAAATCGTACATAAACTATGCATAGTTTTGTACCTAACATCGTAACATAAACAGAACATATTTTATAGCACAACATGTATTTTTCTAAAAGAGGAAAAGGAGACTCAATTTTAGATTACTCTAAATATCATACAGGCATATTAGAAAACAAAGAGGGAGGAAATAGGACCCAGCAGCAGCCTATTTCCTTTCCCAGGCGTAGCCATGACAACATGAAAACAAACGTCAATACATCTGACGTCACACGCAAAACAAGCCGTACTGGAACTGCAGGGAAGAAAAAAAACGCCCAATTTCTACCTTTTAAAAAGCTGAGATGCTGTTCACAGTCCATTCCACTTTCAACTCTCTGACGAAGAAGTGTTGTATCACTTCGAAACGCGTAAGAAATTTTAGAAAGCGGGCGGACTTCCAAGTTCCAATACGGCATTATTGATCCTAAGGAAAGCTTCTATTTGCGATACAGCAAGGTGGTAAAGTATCAAGCGCTTACACTGTTTTGGCTATTCAAATCCAGGCTATATTTAAACAGTATCAATCAGCTTCAATACTTACCACCTTGCATATTATTACATACCAGACTTTTTGTGGCCATAAACTCTACCGAGTCACACATCTTGCAGCACAAATAAAAAACCTATCTTGGGGTGACATATACTTTTTATCAAAAACGTTTTTATTACCCAGACATTATAGTGTCACCAATAACAAGGGGACAAGAAAAATAAAGATATTTTACGTGCCTATATCTTACCTCATATTTGATTGAGGTTGCCAAATATAAAGATCCTCACCACCATAGTGAAAAAGAAAGAGTCCAGGAATCTCCATTACTGTTCAACAAACGACACCTGGCTGAAACATCTTTGCAAGAGAGTCCAGGATTTCCATTAAAGGCATACTGCGGGGAGAGCAGGATTTCCCTTTGGACAGAAAAGTTTACTTCAATTATCAACTCGACAAGAGTCCAAGAACCACCTTTAAATTTCGAAAAAGCTGACACCTTACCTCATAGGATTGAGGTACTTTCTGGTAAGCACACTTTACTTACCTTAGACAAAGAACTGTTGAATTACCAGAAACAATCTTGTATATATATATATATTTATGTATTTATATATGTACATATGTATATTCATACATGTATATACACATATAAACACATATAAACACACATATATATATATATATATATATATATATATATATATATATATATATATATATTTGTATACATATATATTTATATATTTATATATGTACAGATGTATATAGACAAAGAACTGTTGAATTACCAGAAACAATCTTGTCTACAAACTCATTTGATGGGCATATGTACTTTACTCCTATGACAAACCAACCTCCAATATACTGATATTACCTAAACGTATACACTAATAGTATTCAGCTGTGCGCCCCTTTGATTTTCTCTTTTTTATCATACATTACCTACAGTGACAAGGGTGCACTGCATCATAGGCAGCACGCACACACTTAACAGTGATCCATATAGAACAAAAACTAGACAATACAAAGTGTTACAGTTTTTTAGCGCTGGTGCCCCTTCTTGATTCAAAATATATATGTATACGTATATATTTTAAAAAAAGATATGTTAATAAAGTTGTTCCAATGGATCCCTATGTAAAAGCACTTTAAGTTCATTTTTTTTTCTCTAACACTGACATCTTGTAGCTTTGACCCTTTATAACTTCTCTGTGCAATATTATTATTAAATAGTGTTAATATAAGTGTTACTTTACTGTATATTTTATCTTTGTTGACACTTTTTAGGTTTTCGCTATGGTTAACACCTGCTTTTTCAGAAGCGGTGTTAACCAAAGCGCAAATCACGATCACAATGGCGAGATCGCATTTACTTCCCACTTGTAATATGTGTAGAATAATGGGTGCACTCATAAAGATGCACTTTTTGCACTAACACGAGTGCACGTATCGTTGCGCTACAACTACAATATGCCCACAGGTGGATAAAAGGAAATGCTATCTTTAAATTCACAAAATTAGTTTCAGTCACCAGAAAATAAATCACGTAAATGATGCAGGTGTTAAATTAATTTTCTACAGTAATATATGGATGGGACAAAATTAAGAAAAACTGAATACTTGAAATGTAGTATGTAGGGCATAAAAGCCAGTTCAAATTGTAAAGTAAAATCAAACAAACATTTTTTTTTTTTTTTTTAAGTATTATTATAAGTATTATTAGTTTAGTAACTATAGATATCATAAATACCATCAACTGGCATTCAGTCTCTCTATAATACGTTTACAAATAGCTATCACCATGAAAAATATATACAGGATTATCACTTTTGAAAACTATATGCCAAACTTTTTCCAGGATAGAAAAGCTGTGTAAATATAATTGGGCCTGTAGTAATATTACTGACAACGAACCCATCCCTGAGCAGAAATTGAACCATTTCATAATCCTATAATCCACTATCTCGATTTTTCATACGTTCTTTTCCAAACACATTTCTGGCCTTGTGTGGTATATCAGTTTCTTACTCAAAGTATGTTTTTTTAGCAATGGTATTTAAAAAAAAAAATACGTACATTATAAAATGTCACAAAATTTCCCTTGGTTGTTTTAAGAGCATAACTCTATGCACCTTCATCTACTGCTTTGATTTTGTAGAATAAATAATATGATGCTTTAGATATACATTTGATTTTCTATAGCAGAAGGATAGTCGCTTTTACTATTTAACAAATGTTATCACCAAGCTTTGACATCATTACATTAAAAGCAATAATCCTGCAGATTAAAATATAAAAATAGGAAACGATTGGCAATGCATTTATTTAAAAGGTAATAATAAATAGCATTTTAAAAGCACAACTTTTTTTTAATCTAAAGAGGATAAATCTGAGTCAATAGTGATGCTGCTGTGAGTTTAACAGAATTGATTTACATAATTTCAAAAGAAAAGAAAATTGAAAGTGTAGAACTGTATAATATGCCCCATACATGCAACCAGTATTTCATTATTGTGTTTTACTTTTGTATAATGTTATCTTAATATTATTCAACTCTTTGTATTTCTTGATCACACAAAAAGGAAAGAAAACAACTAAAATTATTATGATTTAGGTGTATGATAAATACCTAGGGCTCAATTTACCTTTTAAGATAAGAAAGATAGATTTATTTCAAAACACTGGTTACAAGAAGACCACAAGTCATTATTAAACATTCATGATTTAGACAGCGCTTACAATTTTAAACATCTTTCCAATTTACTTATATTACTGTATTTAGTTTTCTTCCTTCTCTTGTTATCTATTGCTGAAAGGTTTATCTTGGAAAGCTCAAGAGCAGCAAAGAACCTAGGTTCTAGCTGCTGATTGGTGGCTGCTTATATATACCAATTGTCATTGGCTCACAATGTGTTCAGTTAGAAGCCAGTAGTGCATTGCTGCAACTTCAATAAATGATATGAAGAGAATTAAGCAAATTTGATAATAGAAGTAAATTGGAAAGTTGTTTAAAACTGTATGATCGACCTAAATCATGAAAGAAAATTTTTGGGTTTCATGTCCCTTTAAGTTTGTAAAGTCAAAATATTATGGCATTTTTTTCTGTGCATATGATTTTCATTATACTTGATGATAGGTCTCTTTAAAGGGATATTAAATACTTAATACATTTCATGTATCTCTCTCTAATTATGGGTGCTGCCATCTTGTAACATAGGTTTCACTGTAGGTATCTGAAGGAAAGTTGCTGCACATGTGCAAACCCGTAATAACTAGAATGCAGTGAAATCTAGTTTTCAAGCACTCATGACCAGAGGGAGGTGGGGAATAAAATCAATACTATGAGTATAACAAGAGAGAGACAGATGCGCCACATGGCCCAATATTGTTTGTTCAACACAATATATATGATCTAGTCGTGCTAATGCAAACTCACAATTCAGGGAGCACTTCAATCAGTGCAATAGAAGCAGCCTGGGATCAATCACAGTCACCCAGCAGACCGACCTCTAGGATAAAGTGGAGTAATATTTGATATAGCATCTACAGTGATGCTATTCTAGCAGGATGGGATCAATGTAGTCACCCAACAGACTTTAGACAGGGTATCCGCAGGAAGCAGTCAGCAGGTGTCCAATAAATTGGGCCAAAATAAATTGGTCCACAAAATGCACAAGAGCAAGTGTGTTTTAATAAAGTATTATATTTACTAGTAAAAACAAGTAAAAACAAGTAAAAACAAGCGACGCGTTTCTCAGCACACAGGCTGTTTCATCAGGCTTACAACATATAATTCAAACACTTGCTATTTATAACCAAACAATGTATCAACTAAAAATGGACACACCTGTAAGGGGAGTGGCATAAGGCAACTCCCATTTGGGAACACCCTATCAGCATTTACTGTGTTGGGAGACAATATGTAAATCTCACTATAGATCATTACATTATAATAAAACGATGTTTTATTATAATGTAATGATCTATAGTGAGATTTACATATTGTCTCCCAACACAGTAAATGCTGATAGGGTGTTCCCAAATGGGAGTTGCCTTATGCCACTCCCCTTACAGGTGTGTCCATTTTTAGTTGATACATTGTTTGGTTATAAATAGCAAGTGTTTGAATTATATGTTGTAAGCCTGATGAAACAGCCTGTGTGCTGAGAAACGCATCACTTGTTTTTACTTGTTTTTACTTGTTTTTACTTGTTTTTACTAGTAAATATAATACTTTATTAAAACACACTTGCTCTTGTGCATTTTGTGGACCAATTTATTTTGGCCCAATTTATTGGACACCTGCTGACTGCTTCCTGCGGATGCCCTGTCTAAAGTCTGTTGGGTGACTACATTGATCCCATCCTGCTAGAATAGCATCACTGTAGATGCTATATCAAATATTACTCCACTTTATCCTAGAGGTCGGTCTGTTGGGTGACTGTGATTGATCCCAGGCTGCTTCTATTGCACTGATTGAAGTGCTCCCTGAATTGTGAGTTTGCATTAGCATGACTAGATCATATATATTGTGTTGAACAAACAATATTGGGCTATGTGGCGCATCTGTCTCTCTCTTGTTTTGTAGATCATCTTTATGGGATCCTGGCCGGGTTCTTTACAGATTGCTGCCTAAAGACTGTTCTATATCAACTCACTCCTTAGAGGCCCTTCAATTGTATTATTCACATCATTGGAATACTACCAACTGTCTATATTTTGTGTGTAATATATATATTAATAATTGATTTATAATTTTTTGTTTAATTGATTTGTGATATATATATATTGCTATATTAGGTTGGATATTTGATCACGCTCTAGGGTGCCCCCTATTTTTTATAAATTACTATGAGTATAAAATGAATTTAGGGCCAGATTACAAGTGGAGCGCTTATTAATTATCTCACTCAAGCGATACCTGTGCTAGAAGCTAGCTTTTTGCACACGCCTGGTTGCACTCATATTATGACTTGAAAGTAAAAAATTTTTGGTTGCATGATAACCTGATGTGCTAAAACATCCAAAGTTAGAATATCACATTTGCTTTCACCTATTCCCCCACAGAAGTCAATGGAACAAAAAAGTGGAGGGAGGAAGCTAACACTCTACTCGCACGCAAACCAGATCGCATATTCTCAAGTGTGCTAACCCGACATGAAAATATGAATATTTCACATCCCAATGTTCTTCACTTAACAACAACAAAAGCTTACTTCTACCGGAGTTAACGAGCAAGCGAATAAATAGCGCTCCACTCGTAATATAGCCCGAAAATGTCTTTATAGTATTACTATATGATACAATTCAATGTATTAGATATAGATTTCAGAAATTGATTTTCATAGACTTACACCGAAATTGATAGGAATCAACAATCAAATTTTTTGTCCATATATTTGAATGTTACTTCCCATAGATTTTATACTATGCATCTGAAATAATAAGACATTGAAAGCACATTAAAGGAAAAACATTGCATGTCCTAATCAACGTCAGATGTGTGCACTTTACTAAATTATTCTAAATCTAATATATTTAATGTATTGTATAAAGTGGATAGATTCATAGGATTATTCTTGTATAGATGAAATACTATGCTAAACTCAGGATAACATTACTGACATGAACACTTCACTTTAACATTCCTGTACTATTATTTTAAAAACACATCAGTCATTGTAAATAAACATTTTGCAGATAAATTAAAGGTAATTGCATGTTAAACAGTGTTGTTAAAAACAACCTTACCCAAAAATATAAATATGTGATAAAATATATAAGATTGATTGAACTAGGGAAGGTTTGTTTGGCAAGTCCCTAAATGGTAATTCCAATAACTTCGTCTTTATGGATTATGCAGTCAATGCCCTTTGCTGTTTTGTAACAATTATAATAAGGTCATAAGTAATCCAAAAAGAGCTTGCGTCTTAACAAAAAGAGGGGGATCTCCCCACAAAACCTCAGCGCAGAGCTTGGCAAGCATCGACGAAACATCAACCTAGGAAACGTCATTTACTGGTCCACCTAGTTGGCAAGAAATAACCTGAGATGGCGACACTAGGGTAGGACTCTTAAGCTTATGTAAAATCTTTGTACTAATCAGAGAGACTACTAGAAAGCTTCTACAGACTACAGTCTTTATATGTATGGGGTTACTCAATTGCAGCAAAGACTTTGCACAGAATATATTTAAATATGAAGATGGACTAATCTCTTACAATTCAGCCTCAGTTGAATTTTACTGTTTAATATAGAATGCTAGACAACAACTTGTTAATTACCACAGATTTAGTTGAGTCCCTGCTGATCTGTATTTGACACACTAGTTTGTTTACCTATTCAGGTTTGCTATTTGGGAGAGAAATTGTTGTATGTTTATATTTCAGGTGTAAAGTTAGGTTATTATTCTGCTAATACAATTGTTATAATTAGGATTGGGGTTTGTTTATCATACAGTTACACAACTTTTCGTTATGTGTCCAAACTGCCTTAAGTATTGCGAAACAAACGCAAGTTCAGCTGAATGTTAATCATTGTTTAATAGTTTAATTTTCTACTTCTTGCAGACCTTAGCTTTAGGTCTGACATATCACTTGACCATACATGCATAAGGAATGATACAGGTTTACGGATCTTGCATCTCTGTGATTGGACCATCACCACTTTTGTTTTTCACTTTTCGCTTGCGTGACCTCTCACGTAAACATACATAGATACACACATGTAATACACTACACGCATATAGAACACAACATCGCTACACACACTACACTATTCACATCTCGCATCAACGTCTAAAAGTTACATTTCAAGGTACTACATATAATAAATCTATCAACTAGTCATCCCATAGGACTTTGTGTTAATCCCTAAAACTACATAATGTCACATATCCATCCCTCAAATGACCTCATAATTGCCACCCAAAATGTGAAAGGTTTCCTTTCTGCAGAGAAACAATCAGTCGCATTTCATGACTTTTATAAGAAAAACATAGATATAGTACTAACTCGAGAAACTCATTTAAAAAAATAAATAAAGAACCAACGATATCCACTAGGTATTACACTCAACATTTCACGAGTTCTGGCCCTGATCACAGGAATGGGGTTGGCATCTCCTTAAGAAAAGGGACACCTTTTGAGCATATAGAAAGTCACCGTGATGGGAACGGTATAATCCTGGTTTTCATTGGGCTTTTGTACGGCAAACCCATTACCATCTCCATTATTTACGCACCAAATTGCCCTACACCCAAATTCTTCAGATTGGCCACCAGAATCCTTTTGGATAATGCAAAAGGCCCGATAATCCAAGGGGGATCTAAACTTTCCGCTGTGCCCGTCTTTCGATACAATATCGGGGAAATCATATATTCCAGCAAAGCATATCAAAACTAATTGTTTCATTTTACCAATTCCCACATTATTTGATACTTGGAGGGTAGTACATTGAGCAAAAAGAGATTTCAAATTTTTCTCAAATCCCCAACATAGTTATTCTAGAATTGACTATATCATGTGCACGCAAAACATGCTTAAGAGCCTCAAAGACACATACCTCATTGTTCTGATCATAGCATGGTCCTTAGTACCTTCCACTGGTCTTCAATACGCAAACCCAGGTCAAATTGGATACTAAATGACAACATATTCTTGGATCCCCTAGCAGTTGAAGCCATTGATAAGCGTACTGAAGAATTTTTCATACATAATAATCCACAAGACACCACGCCAGTAAATAACTGGGAATTATACAAGTGTTATATTACAGGAGAGATCATACAACACAAACACAGAATCTGCAAACAAAGGGCAGCTATGTATCATAAACTCATCAAAGATCTACAACAAATAGAATCCCTTCATAAAAAAGACACCACAGAAGCTTACTGAGTTAATCGCGGCCAGAGAGGCATTAAACAAACATTTGACCCATAATGCTAATCTACGCGCATTAACAACCAGGGCAAAGTTTTTTTTATCGAGAGCAATAAAGCAGGGAAGATGCTACCTAGATCCCTAAAGAAGAAAAGACTACAAATTTATATACGTAATATTACTGGTCCTGATGACACCAGTTATATCAAGAATGAAGAGATAGTAGGGCACTTCGCCAATTACTATACATCATTATATAATTTAAATTCTTCAGATGTTCCTAATAAAGCAGAAGAAATCCAACAATTCCTCTTCAAAATAAACATCCCCTCGTTATCTGATGAGCAAAGGGAAACAATCAATTCCTCGTTTAACCTTTAAGAAATATTAGAAACTATAAAAACACTTCCCTCAGGTAAAGCTCCAGGCTCAGATGGCTTAACTTCAAAATTCTACCATCTTTATAAAATGCACCAAAGTAAACACCTCCTGGCACTATACCAATCCATAGATAATGACCACATTCTCCAGAACACTCTTAGAAGCATCTATAACGATACTACCTAAACCGGGCAAATCTGAGGACAAAGTACAGAATTACAGATCAATATCCCTAATCAACATTGACAAGAAAATCTATGCAAAAATTCTAGCTATTAGATTGAATAATATACTTCCCCGATTAATAAATATAGACCAGGTGGGATTTGTGAAAGGATGAGAGGCCAAAGACAACACAACCAGAATCCGACAGATATGCTCTCCGTATTCAGCATTGCACCAGCAGCTCACAAGAGCTGCTGGTGCAAAGCCGACCCCTGCAGACTCACGGCGTACTTGATCAGGTTGAATTGTAGCGATTCCTGTCTGCCTGCTCAGAGCAGGTGGACAAGGTTATGGAGCAGTGGTCTTTAGACCGCTGCTTCATAACTGCTGTTTCTGGCGAGTCTAAAGACTCACCAGAAACACGGGCCCACAAGCTCCATACGGAGCTTAATAAATGGGACTCAGAATATATAGCGACCGACTGCAAGACCCCCATGATATTTCTATCTACAGACCTTGAAAAGCATTCAACGGAGTTGACTGGGACTTTATGTGGGCGACTTTAAAAAAATAAATAAACCTTCCTATCAAATTTATTAATAGAATAAAGGCATTATATACTGATCCTTCAGCCAGGGATGTAGCCAACATCACACAATCTGAGTCATTCTTGATTAGAAACAAAATGAGACAGGGGTGCCCTTTAACCCCTTTATTATTCGCCCTTTCGGTATAAATACTTGTGAAACTAGTTAGAAATCATCCCGACATTAAGGTCTTTGTATACAGTACTTCTTTGCAAAAGTGTTTACTTTTCGCTGATATTATTTTTTCTATGAAATCGCCAAAAACCTTGTTACCCCCACTTCTAACTATTTTCTGGGAATACAAAAAGATATACAATTTTTCAATTAACCTAGACAAGTTAATACTGATGCCTTTAAACTTGGAATACTCGGAAATCCAAGATCTCAAAACATCTACTGATTTCAAGATGGTGGATTCATTCAAATATCTTGGTACGCATATCACAAAAAAAAACATCTGATATATATAATATAAACTACATACCTTTACAAACTGAAATTCGCCAACTTCTAGATACATGGCACAGACAGGGACATCTATCATGGTTGGGGCGCATATGCACAATTAAAATGTCAATAGTTCCTAAATACCTTTATCTTTTTCAAATGTTACCCATATATCTTCCTCAACATTTTTTCATTACTCATCAAAAACTAATTGAGTCCTTTATCTGATCCCACAATAAACCCAGAGTAGCAAAGAGAAACCTATACCTCCCCAAAGACAAAGGGGGTCTAGGTTTTCCCATCCTTAGAAACTACTACTATGCAGTACACCTAGCCCGCATTGTATCTTGGTATCACAACAACCCATCAAAGCCTTGGGTTCAGATGGATTCCCAAATATCTGAGATCCCAAAAATATCTAATCTCCCCTGGCTGCTCAAAAAACATAGACCCTGCCATATAGATAACAATCCGCTAATCAAAGCAACGCTAGATGTATGGGATGCAGAATTTAAAGGAACATACTGAACGCTCATCTACTATTTTGCCCTTATCCCTATTATTCAGCAACCCTCTCCTTATACCCCCTGACACTTGTAAATTTCCTACCACACCTGATGTATAGTCAAATATCCCTATTCATTTATTAATTCAAAATGGGCTATTTAAGAGTCAGAAAGATTTACTCAGATATGAAGGACCTCCTTTTGATAAATGTTTTTTTTTTTATCTACAAGCCAGACATTCCGTCATGTCTAGCAAACACAAATCTGACCTCACAAGACCACTCACAAGGTTTTAAACAATATGCAAAACACCTTCCATAGATAAATCACTAATCTCCCTAGTCTATAAAGTGTTGAATAATACGTCTTCTCATCAAAAACCTTCCTATATAAAACAATGAAAAAATGAACTACAAACTGGGAACTCACATTTGTCTCTAACAAAAAATCCTCAATTTATCCAAATCTAGTAGAATTAAACTACAAGATATTGTTGCAATGGTATATTACCCCATGCAGACTCCATAAGATATTTCCAAGGGCATCACCATTATGCTGGAGACACTGTGGGGAATAAGGGACCATGACACATATTTGGTGGTCATGCCCCAAAATTCAACCCCTTTGGAAACGAATTTCTGAATATATGAATAACACTTTAGGTACTAACATTAGATGGCAGCATTTTTTCCCTGCAATGTAGTGTTGCAGATATGTACAAGTTACTTACCTAGGTATCTCTTGAACAAAGAATGCAAAGAGAACAAAGCAAATTTGATAATAGAAAAAAATGGGGGGAAAAACATTTTTAATAAATGTTATGCTCTATTTGAATCACAAGTCAGAAATGTATTACTACTTTCAGAAGCATCAAAAGCGACCAGAAAGTACATAATATATAATGTGTACTTTAAAATATGTAATTTAAATCCATACATTAGCCATCAAGCTGGTTATATTTATATATTACATTAATGTGCACCCCCTTTATATCCAAAGTATAATACTTTTAGACATATTCTCTTTATTTTTGAATATTTAGACTATTGAACATTTTTTGGGCAATACCTGATATAAAGCTAGATTACGAGTTTTGAGCGCTATAGGGAAATTAACGAATGCCACAAAAGCAGCGGTATTTAAGCTCCCTATAGCGCTGCTATTACAGGTTTTGCTAAACCCTGCTTGTGCGGACGATATGGTTGCGTTGAGCTCCATACCTCACCCAAATACAAGCAGTGTTTTGACGTGCTCGTGCATGACTTCCCCAATGGGGAGAGTCAGCTAAAGAAAAAGCCTAACACCTGCAATCCGGAAACAAACGCTCTGTAACGCAGCCCCATTGATGTCTATGGGGAAAGAAAAAGTTACGTTTAAACCTAACACCATAACATAAAAAACAAGTCTAAACATCCCTAATCTGCGGCCCCTAACATTGCCGCCACCTACATTACAGTTATTAACCCCTCATCTGCCATCTCCGATATCGCCGCCACCTACATTACAGTTATTAACCCCTAATCTGCTGCCACTATACTAAAGTTATTAACCCCTAAACCTCTGGCCTCCCACATCGCTAACACTAAATAAATATATTAACCCCTAAACCTAACCCTAACGTAACCCTAAGCCTAAATCTAACCCTAACCTCCCCCTAACATAAATATAATTAAAATAAATCTAAATTAAACTTACAATTATTACCTAAATAATTCCTATTTAAAACTAAATACTTACCTGTAAAAAAAAAACCCTAAGCTAGCTACAATATAACTAATAGTTATATTGTATCTAGCTTAGGTTTTATTTTTATTTCATAGTTAAGTTTGTATTTATTTTAACTTGGTAGACTAGTTACCATAGTTAATAGTTATTAACTATTTACTAGCTACCTAGTTAAAATAAATACAAATGTACCTGTAAAATAAAACCTAACCTGCCTTACACTAAAACCTAACATTACAATAAAATAAAATAAATTATTAAAATACAATTATCTAAATTACAAAAAAAATAAACACTAAATTACACAAAATAAAAAAGAAATTATCAAAAATAAAAACGAATTACTCCTAATCTAATAGTCCTATCAAAATAAAAAAAGCCCACCCAAAAAAAAAAAAATAGCCTATACTAAAATGCCAATGGCCCTTAAAAGGGCCTTTTGCAGGGCATTGCCCCCCCAAAAAATCTCTTTTACCTGTAAAAAAATACAAACACCCCCAACAGTAAAACCCACTACCCACCCACCCAAACCCCCCAAATAAAAAAAATCTAAATAAACCTAAGCTAACCATTGCCCTGAAAAGGACATTTGGATGTGCATTGCCCTTAAAAGGGCATTTAGCTCTTTTACATTGCCCAAACCCTAAGCTAAAAATAAACCCACCCAATAAACTCTTAAAAAACCTAACACTAACCCCTGACCATCCACTTATAGTTTTCGGAGACCGAACATCCATCCTCATCCAGGTGGCA
Organism: Bombina bombina; assembly: GCF_027579735.1. Lineage (NCBI taxonomy): Eukaryota > Metazoa > Chordata > Amphibia > Anura > Bombinatoridae > Bombina > Bombina bombina. Next base: position 124,604,848 of record NC_069508.1, read on the forward strand.
GAAGTGTTCATCCAAGCGGGCAGAAGTCCTCATTGAAGCCGGCAGAAGTCCTCATTGAAGCTGGCAGAAGTCTTCATCCAAGCAGGCAGAAGTCTTCATCCAGACGGTATCTTCTATCTTCATCCATCCGGCACGAAGCGGGTCCATCTTCAAGACATCCGGAGTGGAGCATCCTCTTCTTCCGATCGCTGCTGTAGAAAGAAGTTTCCCTTTAAGTGACGTCGTCCAAGATGAAGTCCCTTACATTCCGATTGGCTGATAGAATTCTAGTCAATAGTAATTAAAGGTGAAAAAATCCTATTGGCTGATTGCAACAGCCAATTGGATTTTTTCACCTTTAATTCCTATTGACTGATAGAATCGGAATGTAAGGGACGCCATCTTGGATGACGTCACTTAAAGGGAAACTTCATTCTACAGCAGCGATCGGAAGAAGAGGATGCTCCATGCCGGATGTCTTAAAGATGGACCCGCTCCGTACCGGATGGATGAAGATAGAAGATGCCATCTGGATGAAGGCTTCTGCCCGCTTGGATGAAGATGAAGACTTCTGCCGGCTTCGATGAGGACTTCTGCCCGCTTGGATGAAGACTTCTACCGCCTGGATGAGGATGGATGTCCGGTCTTCGAAAACTGTAAGTGAATCGTCGGGGGTTAGTGTTAGTTTTTTTTAAGGGTTCATTGGGTGGGTTTTATTTTTAGCTTAGGGTTTGGGCAATGTAAAAGAGCTAAATGCCTTTTAAGGGCAATACCCATCTAAAATGCCCTTTTCAGAGCAATGGTTAGTTTAGGTTTTTATTTGGGGGGTTTGGTTGGGTGGGTGGTGGGTTTTACTGTTGGGGGTGTTTGTTTTTTTTTTAACAGGTAAAAGAGCTGATTTCTTTGGGAAATGCCCCACAAAAGGCCCTTTTAAGGGCCATTGGCAGTTTAGTGTAGGCTAAGGTTTTTTTTTTTATTTTGGGTGGGCTTTTTTATTTTGATAGGGCTATTAGATTAGGAGTAATTCATTTTTATTTTTGATAATTTCGTTTTTTATTTTGTGTAATTTAGTGTTTATTTTTTTGTAATTTAGATAATTGTATTTTATTAATTTAATTTATTTTATTTTATTGTAATGTTAGATTTTAGTGTAAGGCAGATTAGGGCCTCAATTCGCATTTATTTGAAATCGCGGTTCATTTTTATAAGTGTTAACCTAATTTGCATAAACTACTCTTTATTGACACTCTCCGTGGACAAAATAATGACGTAAGTTACTTGCGACGAGTAAAATGTGCATTTGCGCACATTTCAGAAGATCGCCAGTTTGTCCTACTTATGCCAGTTTAGCATCTAATGGCGCAGTATATGTAATGCCCCGATGTGCGAGGTGAAATTATGGGCGGCGCAGGTTTACACGCTTACGCCGAAACCTGCGCCATATATTTGATCCCGCCCTAGGTTTTATTTTACAGGTAACTTTGTATTTATTTTAACTAGGTAGTTAGTAAATAGTTAATAACTATTTACTACCTAGTCTACCTAGTTAAAATAAATATAAACTTACCTGTGAAATAAAAATAAAACCTATGAAAGCTACAATATAACTATTAGTTATATTGTAGCTCGCTTAGGTTTTATTTCACAGGTAAGTGTTTAGATTTAAATAGGAATTATTTAGGTAATAATTGTAAGGTTTATTTAGATTTATTTTAATTATATTAAAGTTAGGGGGGGTTAGGGTTAGGGTTAGACTTAGGGTTACGTTAGGGTTAGGTTTAGGAGTTAATATATTTATGTAGTGATGCAGGAAGCCAGAGGATTAGGGGATAATAGTTTATTTTATTATATTTCGTTGTAAGGGGCTTGTAGTTTAGTGGTTAATAGGTTTATTATAGCGCAGGTGTTTTGGCGGATGGCAGATTAGGGGTTAATAATATTTAAATAGTGTTTGCGATGAAGGAGCGTAGCGGTTTAGGGGTTAATAGGTTTATTATAGTGGCAACGATGTCGGGAGCGGCAGAAGAGGGGTTAATAAATGTTGTTTGCGATGCGGGAGGGCCTCGGTTTAGGGGTTAATAGGTAGTTTATAGGTGTTAGTGTACTTTTTAACACTTTAGTTATGAGTTTTATGTTACATCTTTGTAACGTAAAACTCATAACTGCTGACTTTAGATGGCGGTATAGGGTGTACCGGTCACTTTTTGGCATTAGAGCAAAACTTGTAATACCAGTGCTATGAAAGTCCCATTGAAAAAGGACTTTTTTTAAAGTGCGGTACTGACGTTGCATGACGGCCAAAAAGGTGTGCGGTACACCTATTCTGACAAGACTTGTAATAGCGGTGTTAGGGAAAAAGCATCATTATAAAGCATAATGCTGCTTTTTCACTCATAACGCCAAACTTGTTATCTAGCTGATTGTGTTATAGATCTTTTTTTTAAAAGTACTAAATTTAGAAAAAATATTAAGGGCCAGATTATAAGTCAAGTGGCATTCCTCGCTGGAGCGCTAATTCTGCTACAAGTGAGCCTTTTGTGCACGTCGGGTAGTGCTTGATTTACAAGCTATTACTCAGCTATTGCTGAGATTTAAGCTGTCAGTGTCCACTGTGAGGAACATAGTGAGGAAATGGAAGACCACAGGCACAGTTCTTGTTAAGGCCAGAAGTAAAATATTGGAGAGGCAAAGGTGAGAACGTTCAAAAACAGCCCACAGACCACCTCCAAAGACCTACAACATCATCTTGCTGCAGATGGTGTCACTGTGCATCGTTCAACAATTTGGCGTATGGGAGAGTGATGCGGAAGAAGCCTTTTCTGCAAACACGCCACAAACCATCACTTGAGGTATGCAAACGCACATTTGGACAAGCCAGCTTCATTTTGGAAGAAAGTGCTGTGGACTGATGAAACAAAGATTGAGTTATTTGGTCATAACAAAGGGCATATGCATGACGGCAAAAGAAAACAGCGTTCCAAGACAAACACTTGCTAGCCACAGTAAAATTTGGTGGATGTTCCATCATGCTGTGGGACTGTGCGGCCAGTGCCGGTATTGGGAATCTTGTTAAAGTTGAGGGTCACGTGGATTCCACTCAATATCAGCAGATACTTGAGAATAATGTTGAGGAATCTGTCACAAAGTTGAAGTTAAGCCGAAACTGGATATTTCAACCAGACAAGACCCAAGACACTGCTCAAAATCTGCGCTGGCATTTATGCAGAGGAACAAGTACAATGTTCTGGAATGGCCATCTCAGTCCCCAGACCTGAATATAATTGAAAATATGTGGGGTGATTTGAAGCGGGATGTTCATGCTTGGCAACCATCAAACCTAACTGAACTGAAGATGTTTTGCAAGGAGGAATGGTCCAAAATACCTTCATCCAGAATCCAGACACTCATTACAGGCTATAGGAAGTGTCTAGGGGCTGTTATTTCAGCTAAAGGAGGCTCTACTAAATATTGATGCAATATTTCTGTTAGGGTGCCTAAATTTATGTACCTGTCTAATTTTGTTTTGTTGCATATTGCACATTTTCTGTTAATCCCAAAAACCTCAATTCACTACTGAAATATTACTGTGTCCTTCAGTTATTTGATAGATCAAAATGAAAATCATGGAAATTGTCAGGGGTGCCTAAACTTTAGCATGTTGCCAAGCACTCCAACCTTTCTAGTATTCTTATAACCTGGGTGCATTCCTTTGATCTATCATATACATCATATTTTGTGAAAGGGCTCTCACAGGGTTTAAAACAAGAAAACCTTTATTCTTTAATCATGGTAAAACAAGTCATGTGTTGATATTTTGGGTCTACATCAAGCCTTTTTCAATACATGTTTTGTAACAAAAGCATGTAACAAATATTGTGCAGCGACATCAAGGCCACACTCCCATGGGCTGTGATTGCCTGCTGATCGGGAGTGCAGCGTTGATTTAGAGCCGAAACTTCAATATGTGACTTGTCTTACTATGATTAAAGGTTTTCTTGTTTTAAACCCTATGAGTGCCCTTCTATGAAAGATGATGTATATATAACAATGGTCTCGTTTCCATTGAGCCATAATTTTTTTTTGTGCGCTCGCAAATATGCTGTTGGAAGGAATATCGATCACCAACTGCTTCCAACAGCCCGTTATAAAACATTTTTGTGTCCCATAGAAAGTATCAGAACCCGCTAATCTTTAAATAATACCAGATTTCCAATGACCGCACAAACCGTTAAGAAACTGTAGGAGGCTGCCGGTACATTAACAAAAATTACGCCCGGCTTAACTAGGTGTAAAATAGAAAAAAAAGGAGCTTTTTGAGACCTTTTTCCCATTGAAATTTAACCCGCCTCCAAATAATAAACCTGACAAGTCAAAACCCCTCTATCCGCCATCCCCCATCGCAACTTATAATAAATGTATTAACCAATAAACTGCCAATCCCCCACATCGCAACTAAAACTAAAATGTATTAACCTCTAAACCGCCATTCCCCCACATTGCAACTAACAATAAAATGTATTAACCTCTAAACCGCCATTCCCCTACATCGCAATCTACTTATTTAAACTATTAACCCCAATCCGCCTTTCCTCCACAATGAAATCTACCTATTTAACCTATTAACCCCTAATCCACCATCCCCCCACAACGCAATCTACCTATTTAAACTATTTACCCCTAATCCATCATCCCACCACAACGCAAATCACTAATCTGATCACTTAGCCCTCTAACCTAACACTCCCTAAATTAACCCCCATTACATAAAATAAAAAAATACTAAGTTACAATTAAAATAAAAAATACTAACATTAATTTAAAAATAAAGATTAAATTACAAAAAATGTATCTAAAATTACAAAAAATAAAAATCTAAACGTCACAGATTGCACGCACTGATTGCACGCACTGAGTGCACAGCATACACGGAGCTGCATAAGGTACTCGGCTGCCACGCTAATTAACATAGTAGGGCAGTTCAGAGGTAAACCTTTGGTGCTCCATTTGGATATCGTTGAGCATATTAGTCTGCACATGTAAACGGTCCATACCACAGGATCTTGTTACTTGTCTGTACTAAGGCTCTTGTTTTGCATGTATATATGTATCTTTTATATGTCCCTACTTGAGGTCAAAGTGGGATTTTTGTCAGTTTTAACCATACAATAATAAATCACTGGGCTTTTACTCTGTCATATTGTGTAGTGCTGTTAATTTGGTAAATACCTATATCAGTATACATAACCCCTCCATCCACTGGTAACTACCCGTTGGGACTTGCTGGAAGCATTTGAATTACTGAAGAATCGTGGACAAGCAGGAAGGGTGCGAGGAGACAGATTATATCTACACAATTGCCTTTAAATACCTCATATCTTGAGGGTACACCAGGTGAGCGTGGATTTTTCCCACTATTATTTATACATTGATTCTGAACGTATTACACGAAGTGTGCCCCTGTGCGCCTGTCTTTTCCATACATTTCAGATACCCAAGAGGAACCTCGCCCTGCGGGGATCATCCTTTTTATTAGACGGGCTGCCATTTACCTACAGCACACGGGAACTAGTACTGTGGATTATAAGGAACTTTGTATACTCACAGACTGTCCATTTCATTAAGACTGCTTGTTACATAAACTGTATATTGTCTCACACACACACACACACACACACACACACATATATATATATATATATATATATATCTATATATAAAATATTTATTCTCACTAGTTGATGAGAATAATTATTGGGACCAGCAGATCACCTATATACTTCTAGCGCTGATTGTCCTTGTTTTTGTATAAATATATATATATATATATTTTAAAAACAAACGGCTAGATTACGAGTTTTGCATTATGAGGGGTGCGGTATTAACTTGCACGTTATTGTCACCGCTCACTTCCCTACAGCGCTGGTATTACAGGTTTTTATAAACCCGGCGTTAAAAGGCAAGAAGTTAGTGTAAAGCAAAATTGTGCTCCATACCTCACTCCAATACCAGCGTTGCTTAAGTCAGCGTTGAGCTGGTTGTACGTGCTCGTGCACAATTTCCCCATAGACATCAATGGGAAGAGCCGGCTGAAAAAAAGTCTAACACCTGCAAAAAAGCAGCGTAAAGCTCCTTAACGCAGCCCCATTGATTCCTATGGGGAAAGAAAATGTATGTTTACACCTAACACCCTAACATGAACCCTGAGTCTAAACACCCCTAATCTTACACTTATTAACCCCTAATATACTTATTAACCCCTAATCTGCCACTCCGGACATCGCCGCCGCCACCTACAATATACTTATTTACTCCTAATCTGCTGCCCCCAACATCGTCGACACCTATATTATATTTATTAACCCCTAATCTCCCTCCCCCAATGTCGCCGCAACCTACCTACACTTAATAACCCCTAATCTGCCGCCCCCAACGTCGCAGCCACTATAATAAACATATGAACCCCTAAACTGCCACACTCCGGCATTGCAAACACTAGTTAATTATTATTAACCCCTAATCTGCCGCCCCTAACATCGCCACCACTATTCTAAATTTATTAACCCATAAACCTAAGTCTAACCCTAACCCTAACACCCCCTAACTTACCTTAACTTACTTACACAATTTCCGTAAAGTCTTTTTTCAATGGGACTTCCATTCCGCCGGTTTTACAAGCATTTTTTTTTAGGCCAAAAAGTGAGCAGTACAGCCTATCCCGCAAGATTCGTAACGCATTTTAAAGTCAGTAGTTATGAGTTTTACACTACAACGTCATAGCATAAAACTCATAACTAAAGTGCACTAACACCCATAAACTACCTATTAACCCCTAAACCGAGGCCCTCCTGCATCGCAAACACTAAAATAAAATTATTAACCCCCTAATCTGCTGCTCCCGACATCGCCGCCACTATAATAAACATATTAACCCCTAAAATGCTGCACTCCCGCATCGTAAAGACTAGTTAAATATTATTAACCCCTAATCTGCTGTCCCTAACATCACCGCCACCTACCTACATTTATTAACCCCTAATCTGCCGCCCCAACGTCGCTGCCACTATACTAAATTTATTAACTCCTAAACCTAAGTCTAACCCTAACACCCCCTAACTTAAATATAATTAAAATAAATCTAAATAAAAATGACTATCATTATCTAAATAATTCCTATTTAAAACTAAATACTTACCTATAAAATAAACCCTAAGCTAGCTACAATATAACTAATAGCTACATTGTAGCTAGCTCAGGGTTTATTTTTATTTTACAGGCAAGTTTTATTTTAACTAGGTAGAATAGTTACTAAATAGTTATTAACTATTTACTAACTACCTAGCTAAAATAAATACAAATTTACCTGTAAAATAAAACCTTACCTGTCTTACACTAACACCTAACCTTACACTACAATTAAATAAATTACCTAAATTAAATACAATTAACTAAATTAAATACAAATACCTAAATTACAAAAAAACAAACACTAAATTACAAAAAAATAAAAAACAGATATCAGATATTTAAACTAATTACACCTAATCTAATAGCCCTATAAAATAAAAAAGCCCCCCAAAATAAAAAAAAACCTAGCCTTAACTAAACTACCAATAGCCCTTAAAAGGGCCTTTTGCGGGGCATTGCCCCAAAGAAATCTACTCTTTTATCTGTAAAAAAAAATACAAACAACCCCCCCAACAGTAAAACCCACCACCCACACAACCAACCCCCCAAATAAAATCCTAACTAAAAAAAGCTCCCCATTGACCTGCAAAGGGCATTTGTATGGGCATTGCCCTTAAAAGGGCATTTAGCTCTATTGCTGCCCAAAGTCCCTAAACTAAAAATAAAACCCACCCAATAAACCCTTAAAAATCCTAACACTAACCCCTGAAGATCCACTTACAGTTTTGAAGAGCCAACATCCATCCTCAATGAAGCCGGGAGAAGTCCTCAACAAAGCGGCAAGAAGTCCTCAATGAAGCCGGGAGAAGTCCTCATCCAAGCCGGCAGAAGTGGTCCTCAAGACGGGCAGAAGTCTTCATCCAGACGACATCTTCTATCTTCATCCATCTGGCACGGAACATCCTCTTCAAACGAAGTCTTCTTCCCGAATGAATTCTCCTTTAAATGATGTCATGCAAATTGAGTCCCTTGAATTCCGATTGGCTGATAGAATTCTATCAGCCAATTGGAATTAAAGGTGAAAAAATCCTATTGGCTGATGCAATCAGCCAATAGGATTGAGCTTCAATCCTATTGGCTGATCCAATCAGCCAATAGGATTGAGCTTGCATTATATCGGCTGTTCCAATCAGCCAATAGAATGTGAGCTCAATCTTATTAAGTGATTGGATCAGTCAATAGGATTGAGGCCCAATCCTATTGGCTGATTGCATCAGCCAATAGGATTTTTTCACCTTAAATTCCGATTGGCTGATAGAATTTTATCAGCCGATCGGAATTAAAGGGACGCCATCTTGAATGACGTCATTTAAAGGAGAATTCATTTGGGAAGAAGACTTCGTTTGAAGAGGATGCCCCTCACCAGATGTCTTGAAGATGGACCCGCTCCATGCCGGATGGATGAAGATAGAAGATGCCGTCTGGATGAAGACTTCTGTCCGCCTGGAGGACCACTTCTGCCGGCATGGATGAAGAGTTCTCCCGGCTTCGTTGAGGACTTCTTGCCGCATTGTTGAGGACTTCTCCCGACTTCATTGAGGATGGATGTCGGCTCTTCAAAACTGTAAGTGGATATTCAGGGGTTAGTGTTAGGTTTTTTAAGGGTTTATTGGGTGGGTTTTATTTTTAGGTTAGGGACTAGTGATGTCCCGAACTGTTCGCCCACGAACGGTTCCCTGCGAACATAGCTTGTTCGCGTTTGCTGCTGCGGGCGAACATATGTGATGTTCGATCCGCCCCCTATGTGTCATCATTGAGGAAACTTTGACCCTGTATGTCACAGCCTTCTGACACATTAGAGCCAATCAGCAGCAGACACTCCCTCACAGACCCTCCCAGTTCCTTGACAGCAGCCATTTTAGACTCATTACGACCTTGCTTTCTTAGTGAGAGGAGCTTTTGTGTTGCTGCTGCTGACATTATAGGGAAATAGATAGCTAGGCTAGTGTATTTAGTGTCCACTACAGTCCTGAAGGACTCATCTCATCTCTGCTGCAAGGACAGCACCCCAAAAATCCCTTTTTAGAGCTATAACTTCAGTAATTTTTTATTTTTTTTATTTTTATTTTTATTTGCATTTGCCTGGCTTTCAGCCTGTGTGTGAGGCTCACAGCATATGCTGTGATTAGTGCCACCACTGATATCTGCTTAACATTAGTTTAAATTTAACCAACAAAAATTTGAAATTATTTTTCTAGTGTAATTTATTTTCATTTTCTATCAGGCCTGTGTCTCTCAGGCTCACACATTTTAAACTGTGGTTCATTGCTCTGTGCCAGCCACCACTCATATCCGCTTATAACATTATTTTAAATTTAAAAAAAACTTTTAAATCATTTTGCTAGTGTAATCTAATTTCATTTTCTATCAGGCCTGTGTGTTTTCCTGACTTACAGAGCATACTGTGGTAAATTGCTTCCCTACCTTGGCTATCAGCCACGACTCATATGTGCTTAACCTTTAAAAAAAAAAAAAAAAAAAACTTTAAATCATTTTGCTAATGTAATCTAATTTTATTTTCTATCAGGCCTGTGTGTATCTGACTTACAGAGCCTACTGTGGTTAATTTCTGCCCTACCAAGGCTAGCAGCCACGACTCATATGTGCTTAACCTTTTTCTTTAAATTAAAAAAAAAACCTTTAAATCATTTTGCTAGTGTAATCTATTTTTATTTTCTATCAGGCCTGTGTGTTTTGCTGACTTACAGAGCATACTGTATTTAATTGCTGCCCTCCCTAGTCTATCAGCCACGACTCCTATGTGCTTAACCTTTTTTTAAATTCCAAAAAAAAACCTTTAAATCATTTTGCTAGTGTAGTCTAATTTTATTTTCTATCAAGCCTGTGTATATCTGACTTACAGAGCCTACTGTGGTTAATTTATGCCCTACCAAGGCTAGCAGCCACGACTCATATGTGCTTAACCTTTTTCTTTAAATTAAAAAAAAATCTTAAATCATTTTGCTAGTGTAATCTAATTTTATTTTCTATCAGGCCTGTGTGTATCTGACTTACAGAGCCTACTGTGGTTAATTTCTGCCCTACCAAGGCTAGCAGCCATGACTCATATGTGCTTAACCTTTTTCTTTAAATTAAAAAAAAAAAACCTTTAAATCATTATGCTAGTGTAATCTAATTTTATTTTCTATCAGGCCTGTGTGTATCTGACTTACAGAGCATACTGTGGTTAATTGCTGTCCTACGTAGCAGCCAGCCAGTGCCACCACTCATATCTGCTTAACATTATTTTAAATTTAAAATTAAAAACTTTTAAATTATTTTGCTAGTGTAATCTAATTTCATTTTCTATCAGGCCTGTGTGTGTCTCACTTATACAGCATACTGTGGTAAATTGCTGCCCTACCTACCAGCCACGACTCATATCTGCTTTACATTATTTTAAAGTTAAAAAAAAATGTAAAATCATTTTGCTAGTGTAATCTAATTTCTTTTTCCATCAGGCCTGTGTGTTTCTGGCCCACATCATATAGTGTGACACAGATTAATATTTTTTTTTTCCACCACTTATATCTGGTGTAACAACATTAGTGTAAATTTTATGTAAATTTTTTTTTTACATCAGTCCTCTTCTAGTGTTATTTAATTTTAGTTGCCAGGCCAGCCAGGCTGCCATTAGCCAGGATAATCAGCCAGGCCATATAGACCACCCCTAATAGGGGGAGTAACAGGGATTAAAGTGCTAAGAATAGTAAAAATGAACACAACCTAGTTAACAGTGGTTCCCAGACCGCATGTCTTGTTGTTATATTTTGCCAGGATAATCAGGCCCGCCATATAGACCTCCCCCGATAGGGGGAGTAACAGGGATTAAAGTGCTAAGAATAGTACTACTTAACACAACCTAGTTACCATGGGTCCATGACCGCATATTTTGCTATTATACTTTGTCAGGGTAATCATGCAGGCCATATAGACCTCCCTTGATAGGGGGAGTAACAGGGATTACAGTTCTAACAATAGTACTACTTAACACAACCTAGTTACCATGGGTCCCACACCGCATGTTTTGTTGTTATACTTTGTCAGGGTAATCATGCAGGCCATATAGAACTCCACCAAAAGAGGGAGTAAGAGGGATTAAACTGCTAAGAAAAGTTTTACTTAACACAACCTAGTTACCATGGGTCCCAGACCGCGTGTCTTGTTGTTATACTTTGTCATGGTAATCATGCAGGCCATATAGACCTCCACCGATAGGAGGAGTTACAGGGATGAAAGTGCTAAGAATAGTACTACTTTACACAACCTAGTTACCATGGGTCCCAGCACGCATGTTTAATTATTATACTTTGTCAGGGTAATTATATATCTAACAAATCTATCTATTTTTCTTCTATCGATTCTATCTAACTATCAATCTATGTATATCTATCTATCTCGTGTCCGGACTGTTTTGAGACAGCCACTTGTGTTTTTGACAAATTTGAAGTAAGAGGACACACCAATCATCTTCTTCCATCTCCCGGTTCCAAAAATGCAGGCCATATAGACCTCCCCCGACAGGGGGAGTAACAGGTTGTAGTGAACTGCTAAGAATATTACTACTTAACACACCATGGATCACAGACCGCATGTCTTATCGTTATACTCTGTCAGGGAAATTATATATATTTCAAATCTATCTATTTATCTATCAAATCGATCTAACTATCAAACGTATCTATCAAATGTATATTGCATCTATTGATCGATGTAATTCGTATCTATAGAATGTATATTACATATTTTGGTTGATGTAATTCGTATCTATCAAGTGTATATTGCATCTTTGGATCGATAACATTTGTATCTATCAAATGGATATTGCATCTATTGATCAATGTAATTCGTATCTATCAAATGTATATTGCATCTATTGATCTATGTAATTTGTATCGATCATATGTATATTGCATCGATTGAGCTATGTAATCTATGTATCTATCTATCCAATCTATCTATCTCATGGTTGTGCAAATGGACTGTTTGTGGTTGTTTGCGGTGCGTTACACTTGGAGTTTGGTCTGTCACTGTGAAGCGGCCGTAACCCTTACACTACCTGATAGATACGACATCATAACTGATGTTTAAAAGCACGTTATTGCAAACAATTTAGGAATGTTAGGTGATTTAGGCCCTTTACATATAACTATGTAATTTTCCATGGGAGTTTTGACATGGATCCCCCTCCAGCATGCCACAGTCCAGGTGTTAGTCCCCTTGAAACAACTTTTCCATCACTATTGTGGCCAGAAAGAGTCCTTGTAGATTTTAAAGTTCGCCTGCCTATTGAAGTCAATGGCGGTTCGCGCGGTTCGCAAACAATACCGGAAGTTCGAGTCCGCCCTTCGCAAACCGAAATTTTTTAAGTTTGCAACATCACTATTAGGGACTTTGGGCAGCAATAGAGCTAAATTACCTTTTAAGAGCAATGCCCATCCAAATGCCCTTTTCAGGGCAATGGGGAGCTTAGGTTTTTTTTAGTTAGGATTTTATTTGGGGGTTGGTTGTGTGGGTGGTGGGTTTTACTGCTGGCGGGGTTGTTTGTATTTGTTTTTACAGGTAAAAGAGCTGATTTCTTTGGGGCTAGGAATTTTGTTTTTATTTTGGGGGGTGCTTTTTTATTTTAGGTCTATTAGATTAGGCATAATTAGTTTAAATATCTGATAATTTTTGTAATTTAGATAATTTTATTTAATTGTGTAATGTTAGGTGTTAGTGTAACTCAGATTAGGTTTTATTTTACAGGTACTTTTGTCTTTATTTTAACAAGGTAGCTATTAAATAGTTAATAACTATTTAATAACTATTGTACCTAGTTAAAATAAATACAAAGTTGCCTGTAAAATAAAATTAAACCCTAAACTAGCTACAATGTAACTATAAGTTATATTGTAGCTAGTTTAGGGTTTATTTTATAGGTAAGTATTTAGTTTTAAATTGGAATAATTTAGTTAATTATAGGAATATTTATTTAGATTTATTTAAATTATATTTAAGTTAGTGGGTTTTAGGTTTAGGGTTAGACTTAGGTTTAGGGGTTAATATGTTTATTATAGTGGCGGCGGTGTAGGGGGGGCAGATTAGGGGTTAATAAATATAATGTAGGTGGCGGTGGACTCCAGGAGTGGCAGTTTAGGTGTTAAACAATTGATTTAGTTGTGGCGGGGTTCGGGAGCGGCAGGATAGGGGTTAATAACTTTATGTAGGTGGCGGCGGTATAGGGGACGGCATATTAGGGGTTAATAAGTATAATAAAGTTATTAACCCCTAAACCGCTGCAGTTACCTGTATATAAGGTCTGAATTTATGTAAATTGTATCCATTGTTTTTATGCCTGAGGAAAAGACCAGTTATTGGTCTAGAAACGCGTAGCAATTTTTATATGGATTAAAGATTTCAATTTTTATCTTACGGAAGTTGTCTTTGGCTTTCATTTGATCCTTCCTGGAAAGGTGTTTTATATTTTTACCTACCGCAGTCTTTAACACACAAGCTGCACAGATGTCCTATCACTCCAAATCAAGCCACACAGAGTACCACCTGTATGCAGTACACCTGAGGCCACCCAGTGTGCTAACCACTGAGAGTGTTAGTCTGCCTGCTAGCACCGGTTACAATATGGTGCACAACCTTTTGGTAAGCCTTTACTATTATTCACCCTCATTGCTTTGAGTCAACAGTATCACGCTATGTGGCGCCCTCTTTTCTACTTCTAATTTACAAAAATCTTCACTCCGAGGACCAGAGGAGCTTTTGCCGCTTGTACATTTGGCCGTACATTGTCTTTTTATCACCATTCGTCTTCACGAAGGCTTATGGTTTGTGCACAGTTTCGATTGACTTTATTTTATAGCGCACCACACTCTCGGTTGCCCTCGGGGTTCCCTCTTCATCTTAAATAACTCCCTGTGCCTGAACACAGTGTTATCTATATGGCCCACGTGTGCTTTCTGTCTCTTTGTGTTGAAAAGAGATTTAAAAAGCATGTGATAAGAGGCAGCCCTCAAAGGCTTAGAAATTAGCATATGAGCCTACTTATGTTTAGTTTAAACTAAGAATACCAAGAGAAAAGTTGATTAAAATTACAAGTCCTATCTGAATAATGAAAGTTTCATTTATACTAGCCTGTCCCTTTAACAACAGTTCGCACCATACTTGGTGTGCAGCTTTTTGACAGCTTTTTTGATCATTTTGGAGAACGTATTCAGGTCCGCCGGGCGGCGATGTTAGGCGATCTTAGGTGAGCGTATTGGTGCCGTTGAATGCAAGAAAGTCGACGGCTTGATACATAGAGGCCCAGGACTTGACCTGAAAGACTACTGCTGCTAGATAGATAGCAGAATCAGACTGGTTAAGGAAAACGTCTGTAAAGTCAATGGTACAGTGGGATAAAAAAGAGTCAAAAGTTCAGGCAGGTCCTTCAAATCATGTGCTAATGGCAAAACCAAATCAATTGTCAATGGATAAACAATATTCAAACAAGGGTCAACAATATTCCAGGTCAAGTAAAGCAGCTCAACAATCAAGCTTAGTTATTGGAATCAAATAAAACAAAGGGGACATAAACAGGAATCAAATAATCAATAGAAAGTAACTCCAAGAACACTGTTCATAAACGGGCAGTGAATGAACAGCACTAGTGTCCATAAATAGCACTTTTGGGAGAAAACAATGATGTAGAGAAAAATGGTGCAAAAAAAGGCACCAAATAGTGTTGTAGCTAGAAAGCAAAAAGGATGCAAGATAGTAACGCCCCAAAATACAATGTAGCTACAAAAACTGGGGCTAAAAGAAGGGCAGCATAACACATCCCCTAAAAATGGTTGCTTGAGTGCTTGTCAATGATTGTGGAAAAATGAGTCAGGGATGTTTTAAGTCCAATACCTCAGAGGTAGTGAACAACGTAGCAAACAGCAGTCCAAATAGTGTTGTTTCTTAAAGAGACAGAATATTAAAAATTAAAAAAATTGGAATTTGAAATGACTTTCTAATTTACTTCTATTAACTAATTTGTTTCCATCTATTTATATTATTTGTTGAAAATCAGGAGGAGCAATACACCAATGGGAGCAAACTGCTCATTAGCGGCTGCACATATATGCCACCCAAAGTGTTCAGCTAGCTCCCAGTAGTTAATTGTTGTTCCTTCAAGAAAGGATATCAATTAAGCACATTTTATAATAAAATTACACTTTAAAGGTGCTTTAAAATGTATTCTCTTTCTGAATTATGATAAGTAAAAATGTTGGTTTCATGCCCCTTTAAAGGGACAGTATACTCCAGAATATGTATTGTTTAAAAAGATAGATAATCCTTTTATTACCCATTCCCTGTTTTGCATAACAAACACTGTTATATTAATATACTTTTTACCTCTGTGATTACTTTGTATGTAAGCCTGTGCAGACTGCCCCCATATTTCAGTTGTTTTGACAGACTTGCATTGTAGCCAATCAACGCCCTCTCATAAGTAACTCCACGGGTGTTAGTATGAGTACAATGTTTATCTACATGGCACACATGAACTAACACCCACATGCATTTAGATAAGAGGCAGCCTTTAAGGGCTTAGAATTTAGCATACAGTATGAGCCTACCTAGGTTTAGCTATCAACTAAAAATACCAAGCGAACAAAGCAAATTTGATGAAAAAAGTAAATTGGAAAGTTGTTTAAAATTACAAGCCCTATCTGAATCATTAATGTTTAATTTTTACTTGACTGTCCCTTTAACTTGTAGTTGCAGGTTAGAGTGAGTGAGCATGAATCACAATAGCTTCAAAACTATTTCCACAGTTTGATAAATGGCTCACAAGGACTTAGTATTTTTGTTAACCTCATCTTGTCCTAGCACTCAGTTTAGAGAAATAAACATTAATTAACTCTTAGGTTGATTTAAAAATGTGAAGCCCATTGCCAGATACACATTATTTAAAAAAAATGTTTCCACTATTTTGATTGTGTACTTTTGCATTTCAAATTGGAAATGTGATGAAAGCTGTATAATATTGATACAATATATTTATTAATATACACTTAGCATGTTCCCACAAAGGTACTATATAAAAAATTTAAATAATCTACATATATTTGAGTACATGCAGTGCAACACATGGCTTAACATTTTATAGATATGGCCATATTATAACAAACCAACGAATGGAGAAACAAATCAACATTATTAGCTGATAGATTAGACTGTGGAACAAAAATGAAAAGGACAGGTTATTGTCATCCTAATCCGAACCAAAGTTAAAAAATCTCTTATGTACAAGTAGAATTCTGCAACATTGATGTTTAAAAGTTGTGTTTCTCTGGTTGTCATCTCTCATACATATTTAGCCATCCATAAAGTATTTTTCATATAAAACCTATTGAACTATACATCTGGTATGGCTTCTATGGAATGCATGTCTATAAATATGATAGAGAATACTAAATATGGAAATCTATTATGTACAGGGACCTTGAATTCATCAAGTTCGGCCAATATGGTGTGAGCCTAAGTCAACTTTAAAAGCAGTATCTATGCCAACATATTCACCTTTATTTCACAATACACCCAATACTCTCCTTACAGTATCAATATGTTTTCTGAAGACTATTTTATGAAAATGTCCTTTACACTGTATCAAATAATTAGGCAGGTTGGTCAAAATGTTACATGTGATTTTTGTAGTCATTATACATTTTTATGTCACCTAGTGAGCGCAAAAAGTTTGTTTTGATCTTTCCATCTGACATTCCCTTACAAGACTTTATGCATAAGAATACAAATTATGGGGAGACATAGGATCTAGTATAGGTCCTATATCAATTGCTTGGATTCATTAAAACTTACCGGAACAGAACATTATCAACTGAAAGACTGTAGGATGGCAAAGTTGTGGTTTTCACATCAGGACATTTTTTTACCTTTCTTGGTAATATAATTAAACATACAAAAAGCATTGTGAATTGTATTCACGTTAAGCTTCATATCTTGTATTTTGGTACATGGCTTCTAAAATCCTCAATCTGGTTTCTTATTGTCTGTTAAATAAATTGAATTTTTTCATTGGTGTGCTTGATATATATATATATATATATATATATATATATATATATATAGATATATATATTAACAATACTGCTATATAAATTATCACAATGTGGGGCGTGTCTGGGCATCACCCATGCTGGGCTGCAAAATCATTGCAACATTGATGTTTAAAAGTTGAGCTTCTCTGTTTGTCATCTATCATACATATTAAGCCAACCATAAAACATTTTTCATGTAAAAACTATTGAACAAAACATCTGCTATGGCTTCTATGGAATGCATGTCTATAAATATGATAGAGAATACTAAATATGGAAATCTATTATGTACAGGGTCCTTGAATTAATCATCAAGTTCAGCCAATATGGTGTGAGACTAGGTCAACTTCAAAAGCAGTATCTATGCCAACATATACACCTTTTATTTCACAATACACCCAATACTCTCCTTACAGTGTCATTATGTGTTCTGAATACTATTTTATGAAAATGTCCTTTACACTAATAATAAATAAATAAATAAATAAATCATAAATAGGCAGGTTGATCAAAATATTACATGGGATTTCTGTAGTCATTATAAATTTCTATGTCACCTAGTGAGCAAGAAAAGTTTGTTTTGATCTTTCCATCTGACATTACCTTACAAGACTTTATGCATAAGAATACAAAGAATGAGGAGACTAGGATCTAGTACAAGTTGTAAATCAATTGCTTGAATTCATTAAAGCTTACTGGAACAGAACATTATCAACTGAAAGACTGTAGGATTGCCGAGGTTTGGTTTTCACATCAGGACATTTTTTTTTACCTTTCTTTAAAATATAATTAAACACACAAAAAGCATTGTGAATTGTATTCACACTAGGCTTTATATCTTGTATTTTGTTACATGACTTCTAAGATCCTCAATCTGGTTTCTTATTGTCTTTTAAATAAATTTATTTTTTTCATTGGTGTGCTTTATATATATATATATATATATATATATATATATATATATATATATATATATATATATATATATCCAAAAGGGTGTATATAATGTAGTAGATGAATAGCAGTAGAAATAAGCACTCACTGGTCTTCTGACATCTGTGACAAAAACTGTTTATTCAATTGTGATGTTTCAAGACAAACAGCGTCCCTTCCTCTGACGATATATATATATATATTTTTTTTTTAACAATGCTGAAATATAAATTATCACAATGTGGTAAAATCAGAAGCTCCCAGTCCAGTGTTGATAATCTGCCGATAATCATTAGATTTCTGCAACATTGATGTTTAAAAGTTCAAGATCTGTCTACTTTATTGTTTGCTGAATTGTCCAGTACCAAATTCAATATATCTGAGCTTTCTGGAATCTAATCCAAAATGTTGAGGACTTGGGTGGCGGCCTTAATGAGAGACCTCGACATCCCACAGATTATCCGGATTGAGTAGCTGCTAGCCTTCTACTTTTATACCTATGTGCTATGGATGAGAAAGAGGAGGAAGTCTACTTTACTATTTCAACCTTTCTAAGGAAGTTTGAGCTGGAGATAGCTGCCAAATATGATCACCTCTCATCTATTGATCTATCACAGCCCCACGTGCGGTTACTAAAACTGAAGAAGGGGATGAAGCCATTTTATTGGAGCAGGGAGTACTCTCTCCTTACCGTGAGGACAATTCTGCTGCTGTGGATGCTTCCTTTATTAATCTGCTGTACCTCAAAGGAGAACCTTCTCAATCAAATAATGTCCCTGTTAGGGGAGATTAGGCTGGCCCTTCCCAGGGGGAAATAAAGTTAACCTTAGGAGACGACTTATAACCCCCAGTACAAGTTTAAAGCTGTCAGATGATATCGCTATTCTGCTTTTTATTTGGGGACTGGACAGATAGGCTCCCTCAATGCTATGAAAGAGCTTTGGCATTGGAGGTTCCCCTACAGCTAATTCAGCTAGTTGCTCTCTGTGGTGGTCTGTTCGACATTACATCACAATTTTGGACTTACAGCTCACTAGTGAGAAAGGAGCTGCAAAAGATAGTTCTACAGAGTGAGAACTGCCATTTTCATCATTCTATAGTTAAATCTGGTATAGGATGAAGTAATACAATAGTGGGCAAATAGTATGGGACATTAATGCATCTTTATTGGCTCCCTCTACCTGCCTTAATGCCATATCCAAAGTCATTTCATAGTACTGATCTGGGCTCTGGGGACTTTAGTGATAACAGTGTGTTGAAGATGTGAGTCCTAATTTGATGTTCTTTATGCCTGATATATACATGAAACGCTTACTCTGTACCAACTATATAGCACTGAGCCATAGTTCTGTACTGTTAACACTTTTCCAATTACATTTAGGTGAGAAGACAATTATGTAGAAAGGTTACTGCTTCAGTCTACTGTATATTATTACTTATGTTTGCTGCCTCTCTATCCTAATAGTACAGTGAATCATGATTAATCTGTCACTAGCTTGAATTCTTTTAATTTGCAGGCATCTAACACCTCCTCCATATAAGGGAATATAATTTATCTCTCACATGCTATTGGTATTCAATTTTCCCAGACAAGTTACTGATGGGTTGGCCATTGCCTTTGATACTTCTCAAAGCAAAATAGCATTATAGCTGTCTCAAATTTAAGCATTGCTTGGTTTTGTTAATTTCTTTTTTTATTTAAACAGCAAAAAGGTGCACAATTACTCTAATACTAACTTGCCTAAATATATTCACACAATCTTTCTTATTTTATATATGGTAGACTTCCTTTTTATACATATCTCCAGTTTATAGTTGATGTTAAACATAGAAATATTTTTGTATTAACCCCATAATGACAGAGGACATACCCGGCAAGTCCTACAAAAAACGGTCGTTAACGGCCAAGAACGTGCCTGGCATGTCCTCAGGGATTTTAAGCGCTGGAAGTGATCATGATCGCTTTCCAGTCACTTTCAGGGTTGGTACCGCTACACTAAGGAAAATGTTAACTGAAAGGAATGGAGGGAGAGAGGGGATAAGTGTTGGGAAAGGGATCTTGGAGGGTAAGGGGGGAGGGTATTGAGGGGGCAGCTACACTACAGGAAAAAATTTTGTTTTTTTTATTTTTGTGAATAAAAAAAGCCTAATTTTTAGACAGCTACCAGTACCCAAGAAGGTGGCAAATAGGTAGAGGGGGGAGAGTTAGAGAGCTGTTTGGGGGGGGGTATCTGGGAGGTTGGGGGCTAAGGTGGTATCCTACACTGCAGAATATATATATTTAAAAAAAAAAAATATATATATATATATATATATATATATATGTAGTGAGTATAGTTAGTCCAATAAAAAAGCATCATTGCTCAATGCAATACTCTTGTTATTTTGATATCTATCTATCTATCTATCTATCTATCTATCTATCTATCTATATATATATATATATATATATATATATATATATATATATATATATATAAAAGCCTTTTATTTTAGTACTGGCAGACTTTCTGCCAGTACTTAAGATCGGGGGTGACAATTGTGGGGTGGTAGAGGGAAGAGAGCTGTTTAAGAGGGGTCAGGGAGGGATAAGGGGTTGGGATGTGTCAGGTGGGAGGCTGATCTCTACACTAAAGCTAAAACTAACCCTACAAGCTACCTAATTAACCCCTTAACTGCTGGGCATAACACAAGTGTGGTGCGCAGCAGCATTTTAGCGGCCTTCTAATTACCAAAAAACAATGCCAAAGCCATATATGTTTGCTATTTCTGAACAAAGGGGATCCCAGAGAAGTATTTACAACTATTTGTGTCACAATTGCACAAACTGTTTGCAAATAATTTCAGTGAGAAACCTAAAGTTGGTGAAAAAGTTACGTTTTTTTTTTATTTCATCGCATTTGGCGGTTAAATGGTGGCATGAAATATACCAAAATGGGCCTAGATCAATACTTTGGGCTGTATACAAAAAAAATATGTATACATGTGAAGGGCTATTCAGGGATTCCTGACAAATGTCAGTGTTACAATGTAACTATCTCTAATTTGGAAAATAAATTGTTTGGAAATAGCAAAGTGCTACTTGCACTTATTGCCCTATAACTTGCAAAGAACATGTAAACATTGGGTATTTCTAAACTCAGGACAAAATGTAGAAACTATTTATCATGAGTGTTTTTTGGTGGTTGTAGATGTGTTACAGATTTTGGGGGTCAAATTTAGAAAAAGGGTTTTTTCAATTTTTTCATCATATTTTATAATTATTTTATAGTAAATTATATGATATGATGAAAATAATAGTATCTTTAAAAAGTCAATTTAATGGCAAGAAAAACGATATATATTATGTGTGGGTACAGTAAATGAGTAAGAGGAAAATTACAGCTAAACACAAATACTGCATAAATGTAAAAAACAACTCTGGTCCTTAACGGTAAGGCAATTGAAAAATGGTCTGGTCACTATGGGGTTAATCTTTGGTTCAAATAATCTTTTTAAGCTGCTTCTTAAAATGGAAACTATCTCCTTACTTTATTATATACTGTTTAAGACCAAGGTTGCTATTACTAAACATGACTATTATTATGTAGCCTTCATTTCATATGTTTTATCTATACTTACTTAAAGCATGTCTATTTCAGTTGCTAGATCTCCTCTTCCTGGATCCACAATTTTGGTTATGTCCAAGAGTAACCTCAGACATGTGAAGTTTCATTTATATATGTTCACTGCTATTGCTCACTAGTGATGTCGCGAATAGTTCGCCGGCGAATAGTTCCCGGCGAACATAGCATGTTCGCGCTCTCCGCGGCGGGCAAACATATGCGATGTTTGATCCGCCCCCTATTCATCATCATTGAGTAATACTTTGACCCTCTACCTCACAGTCAGAAGACACATTCCAGTCAATCAGCAGCAGACACTCCCTCCCAGACCCTCCTACCTCCTGGACAGCATCCATTTTAGATTCATTTGGAAGCTGCAGTCTTAGGGAGAGGAGGGACAGTGTAGCTGCTGCTGATTAATAGGGAAATCTATAGCTAGGCTAGTGTATTCAGTGTCCACTACAGTCCTGAAGGACTCATCTGATCCCTTTTTAGGGCTGCTTTTTTTTTTTTCCTGTGTAATCTAATTGCAGTTGCCTGCCTGCCAGCGTGTGTGTCAGGCTCACAGCGTATACTGTGCCCACTTGCCCAGTGCCACCACTCATATCTGGTGTAACAGTAGTGTAAATTTAAAAAAAAAAACTTTTTTGACTTTGAAACTTCAGTCTGCTAGTGTAATCTAATTGCAGTTGCCTGCCTGCCTGCCAGCGTGTGTGCCAGGCCCACTTGCCAAGTGCCACCACTCATATCTGGTGTAACAGTAGTGTAGATTAAAAAAAAAAAAAATTTGACTGTGAAACATCAGTGTAATCTTATTGCAGTTGCCTGCTTGCCAGCGTGTATGCAAGGCCCACTTGCCCAGTGCCACCACTCATATCTGGTGTAACAGTAGTGTAAATTTAAAAAAAAAAAAAACTTTTTTGACTGTGAAACATCAGTCTGCTAGTGTAATCTAATTGCAGTTGCCTGCCAGCGTGTGTGCCAGGCCCACTTGCCCAGTGCTACCACTCATATCTGGTGTAACAGTAGTGTAAATTTAAAAAAAACAAACTTTTTTGACTGTGAAACATCAGTCTGCTAGTGTAATCTAATTGCAGTTGCCTGCCTGCCAGCGTGTGTGCCAGGCCCACTTGCCCAGTGCCACCACTCATATCTGGTGTAACAGTAGTGTAAATTTAAAAAAAAAAAACTTTTATAACTGTGAAACATCAATCTGCTAGTGTAATCTAATTGCAGTTGCCTGCCTGCCAGCTTGTGTGCCAAGCTGACAGCGTATACTGTGCCCACTTGCCCAGTGCCACCACTCATATCTGGTGTAACAGTAGTGTAAATTTAAAAAAAAAAAACTTTTTTGACTGTGAAACATCAGTCTGCTTGTGTAATCTAATTGCAGTTGCCTGCCTGCCAGCATGTGTGCCAGGCTCACAGCGTATACTGTGCCCACTTGCCCAGTGCAACCACTCATATCTTGTTTAATAGTAGTGTAAGTGTACATTTAAAAACAAAAAAAGTTTTTGGACTGTGAAACATCAGTCTGCTTTTTTGTGTCAGGCTCACAGCGTATACTGTGCCCACTTGCCCAGTGCCACCACTCATATCTTGTTTAATAGTAGTGTAAGTGTACTTTTAAAAAAATTAAAACTTTTTGGACTGTGAAACAACAGTCTGCTTTTTTGTGTCAGGCTCACAGCGTATACTGTGCCCACTTTCCCAGTGGCACCACTCATATCTTGTTTAATAGTAGTGTAAGTGTACATTTAAAAAAAATGACAGGCAGAGGCAGGCCACCCCGCAGGTGCCGTTGTGGTCGTGTTGCTGTGATTCCCTTTGGCCCTAGAATAATGCCCAGTGTTCAGAGGCCACGTACCATGAACTTGAAAAGTTCTGAGGACATAGTTGACTTTTTAACACAGGACACCCAATCTTCTATAGCTTCCGCTCCGAACCTTGACGCACCATCCTCCTCCAGCTTATCTTCGGGCAGCACCTCTCAAGTTACCACTCGCCCGCCTGCTGCCACCACCAACACTAGCACCACAGCCGCTTCAATGATCTGTCAGAGGAGTTATTTACACATCAGTTGGAAGAAATGAGTGATGAGCAACCATTATTGCCAGAGGATGTAGATAACAAGGATATGTCTCAGTCAGGCAGCATTACACACATGGACGTACGGTGTGATGATGATGATGTTGTACCCGCTGCAGGAGTTTGGTCTGTCACTGTGAAACGGGCGTAACCCTTACACTACCTGATCGATACAACATCATACCTGATGTTTTAAAGCAAGTTATTCCAAACAATTTAGGAATGTTAGGTGATTTATGCCCTTTATGGATTAAAACCAGACTCTGCATCAACTATGTCATTTTACATGGGAGTTTTGCCATGGATCCCCCTCCGGCACGCCACAGTCCAGGTGTTAGTCCCCTTGAAACAACTTTCCCATCACTATTGTGGCCAGAAAGAGTCCCTGTGGGTTTTAAAATTTGCCTGCCCATTGAAGTCAATGGGGGTTTGCCCGGTTCGCCGGTTCACGAACTTTTGCGGCAGTTCACGTTCGCAGTTCGCAAACCCAAATTTTTAGGTTCGCGACATCACTATTGCTCACACATGTGCCTCTTATGAATATAACTTGTAAATTTGATGTCATTGTGAATGGACAAATATTATATGTTGTCATTGCTAAAAAAATCTCAATAAAAGAATAAAAATTATCACAATGTGTATAAATCCGCATATTTCAGTTTTCTTCTTTGTAAATTGTGTTGATGT
This sequence comes from Bombina bombina, assembly GCF_027579735.1. Taxonomy (NCBI): domain Eukaryota; kingdom Metazoa; phylum Chordata; class Amphibia; order Anura; family Bombinatoridae; genus Bombina; species Bombina bombina. The sequence continues at coordinate 124,629,407 of NC_069508.1, forward strand.
TATAACATTGATAGTTTACCTAGACTGGTTTATGATTAGTCCAATTGAATAAATATATTACAGTTTTGAACAAAATAGCTAAACAATTCATATTACAACATCAGCAAAAATGTAAAACTTAGTAAAACTCTATTGTATTCCTCTTACCAAAAAAAAAACAAACTAGAAACAGTTTTCAATCTCTCCTTCTCAGTTCTAGTCTTTATAACTCACCATATCATCCATTTTCTCCCCAAGCTATGTAAGAAATCTTTAAAAACATTAATCTAATGTTTTATAATCGTATTACAACATATTATATTTTCAGGTTCTTTTCATACTGGGTAACACTTACAACAATAATTTCACAATCATTATTCTCTCTACTGCAAGAATATGAGAAACTATATATCTAAATTTTACATCTATTATGTGTAAGTTAACATTCAACAGAGTTTAATCATGTGCTGGGTTGATACAACTAAATACTTCTTATGAAAATAGTTTGATTACTCTTGCACTATTAATACAGAACATTGTGTCTTTTTTGACAATAATGCAAATGTTTATTTGACAAGAGTTTTCTTGTGTTTTCTTTGCTTTCTTCTGGTATTGAGGGTTATGTAGCCCCTAGGCATACTCTTGATTATCATTATCTGTATTTTACCTGAGATAATAATCCATAATTTAAGATAGTGGCTTGGCTCCATTCTCCCTCAAAGTTTTAACTATTTTCAAAAGCCACCAAATAATTGTTTGCACATTTTTGACCATCTAAAATATATAAATAATACTCTGAAATAAAATATTTTCTAATATTAATGTATAGAAACATTTCTAAAAAAAAAAGATATTTATTTTTATTTCTTTTCTGCTAACAGACAGAGGCGGAACTATAATTAGTGCAGCAGGTATTGTGGCACCAGGGCTAAAGTGCTCAGGAGGTCCATAGAAGCCAGTCTATAGATAGGCATGTGCCTATCTGGTCATACTCTGTGTATAGATACTAATCATGATTATACAGTGCAGCATGTTCACTCATGGAGGGCTACTTATCAAGCCGTCAAATTACTTGCATTCGCCGGCACCAATACGCTCGCCTGACATCGCCTAACTTTGCTGCCGCGGGCCTGAATATGTTCTCAATAGTTACCAAAAAAGCTGTCAAAAAGCCGCGCACCAAGTACTGGCCGATGAACAGCGGACTGTTGTTAACTAACAGTCATCGATCTCACTGCTATTCGGCTTTTTCCCAGCTTTATTTGTATACTGTCACTAAGCACCCACACTATACTAAACTGTTTAACCCCTATCCCGCCGCTCCTCGACCCAGCCGCATCGAAATAAAATTATTAACCCCTAAACCGCCGCTCCTGGACCACGCCGCCACTCTAATAAAGTTATTAACCCCTATTCCTCCGCTCCCGGAGCCCACCGCAACTAAATAAAGTTATTAACCCCTAAACTGCCAGCCCCCCCACATCGCCATAAACTAAATTAAACTATTAACCCCTAAACCTAACAACCCGCTAACTTTACATTAAATTTTAACTCATCCCTATCTTATAATAAATTAAACCTTACCTTTAAAATTACATTAAACTATATTAAATTAATAATTAACCTACCCTAACTGTTATACTAAAATTACATTAAACTATATTAAACTATGAATTAATCTACCCTAACTGTTATACTAAAACTACATTAAACTATATTAAATTAATAATTAATCTACCCTAACTTTTATACTAAAACTACATTAAACTACAAATTAAATTAACTATATTATATATTTAAACAACTAACCCTACTCGAATAATTTAAATCTACACTAAAAAATTACAAAGCTACAAAAAACTAAGTTACAAGAAATAACAAACACTAAGTTACACAAAAAAATAACAAACACTAAGTTACACAAAAAATAAACAGTAAGTTACAAAAAATAAAAAAGAAATTATCAAAGATTTAAACTAATTACACCTAATCTAAGGGCCCTATGAAAAACAAAGCCTCCCCAAAATGAAAAAAAAACCCTAACCTACAATAAACTACAAATAGCCTTTTGCGGGCATTGCCCCAAAGTAATCAGTTCTTTTACCTGTAAATAAAAAATACAAACAACCCCTCAACAGTAAAACCCACCACCCACACAACCAACCCCCCAAATAAAATCCTAATCTAAAAAAACCTAAACTCCCCATTGCCCTGAAAAGGGCATTTTGATGGGCATTGCCCTTAAAAGGGCATTTAGCTCTATTGCAGTCCAGACCCAATCTAAAAATAAAACCCACCCAATAAAACCTTACGCAATCCTAACACTAACCCCAGAAGATTCACTTACAGTTTAGAAGATCTGACATCCATCCTCCAAGAAGCCGACAGAAGTCCACATCCAAGCAGCGAAGTCTTCCTCCAAGCCCGCAGAAGTCTTCACCCAGACAGCATCTTCTATCTTCATCCATCCGGCGCGGAGCGGCTCCATCTTCAAGACATCTGACGCTGAGCATCCTCTTCAATCAACGGCTTCTTCTAAATGAAGGTTCCTTTAAATGACATCATCCAAGATGGCGTCCTTTAGATTCCGATTGACTGATAGAATTCTATCAGCCAATCAGAATTAATGTTGAAAAAATCATATTGGCTGTTGCAATCAGCCAATAGGATTGAGCCTGCATTCTATTGGCTGATTGGAACAGCCAATAGAATGCGAGATCAATCCTATTGGCTGATTGGATCAGCCAATAGGATTGAAGTTCAATCCTATTGGCTGATTGCAACAGCCAATAGGATTTTTTCAACCTTAATTCCGATTGGCTGATAGAATTCTATCAGCCAATCGGAATCTAAGGGATGCCATCTTGGATGACGTCATTTAAAGGAACCTTCATTCCGAAGAAGCCGTCGTCAGAAGAGGATGCTCCGCGTCGGATATCTTGAAGATGGAGCCGCTCCGCGCCGGATCAATGAAGAAAGAAGATGCCATCTGGGTGAAGACTTCTGCGGGCTTTTATGAAGACTTCGGCCAGCTTCTTGGAGGATGGATGTCGGATCTTTAAAACTGTTTTTTTAAGGGTTTAGTCTGCAATAGAGCTAAATGCCCTTTTAAGGGCAATGCCCATCCAAATGCCCTTTTCAGGGCAATGGGGAACTTAGGTATTTTTAGATTAGGTTTTTATTTGGGGGGTTGGTTGTGTGAGTGTTGGGTTTTACTGTTGAGGGGTCGTTTGTATTTTTTATTTACAGGTAAAAGAGCTGATTACTTTGGGGCAATGCCCCGCAAAAGGCCCTTTTAAGGGCTATTTGTAGTTTATTGTAGGTTAGGGTTTTTTTATTATGGGGGGCTTTTTTATTTTCATAGGCCCTTAGATTAGGTGTAATTAGTTTAAATCTTTGATAATTTATTTTTTATTTTTTGTAACGTAGTGTTTATTTTTTTGTGTAACTTAGTGTTTGTTATTTTTTGTAACTTAGTTGTTAGTTTTTTTGTAACTTTGTAATGTTTTAGTGTAGATTTAAATTATTTGAATAGGGTTAGGTGTTTAAATATATAATATAGTTAATTTAATTTGTAGTTTATTGTAATTTTATTTTAAAACGTAGGGTGGGTTAATTATTAATTTAATATAGTTTATTGTAATTTTAGTATAATAGTTAGGGTAGATTAAATTAATTAGTAGTTTAATATAGTTTATTGTAATTTTAGTACAATAGTTAGGGTAGATTAATTAATAGTTTAATATAGTTTAATATAATTTTAGTATAACAGTTAGGGTAGATTAATTCATAGTTTAATATAGTTTAATTTAAATCTAAAGGTAAGTTTAAATTTATTATAAGATAGGGATGAGTTAATATTTAATGTAAGGTTAGCGGGTTGTTAGGTTTAGGGGTTAATAGTTTAATTTAGTTTATGGAGATGTGGGGGGCTGATGGTTTAGGGGTTAATAGGTTTAGTAAGTGCTAGTGATGTGGGAGGCCAGGGGTTAATAACTTTATTTAGTTGCGGTGGGCTCCGGGAGCGGCGGGATAGGGGTTAATAACTTTATGTAGGTGGCGGCGGTGTTGGGAGCGGCAGATTAGGGTTAATAACTTTTATTTAGGTGGCGGCGGTGTAGGGGCAGCAGATAAGGGGTGTTTAGACTCTGGGAACATGTTAGGGTGTTAGGTGTAAACATTACTTTTATTATACCATAGAAATCAATGAGATATCGGACAGCAGCGAACATGAGGTTTCACTGCTTTCAGACTCCCATTGATTCCTATGGCATCCGCAGCCTCCAGGGTGGTGGATTGAAAACCAGGTACTCTGGGCTGGAATAGAGGCGAGCGTACAGGTAGATTTTTGCTAACTAGCAAAAGTAGTCAGATAGTGCCGAATTTGCATTCGGAACATCTGTAGTGATGTAAACATCGATCTGTGTCGGACTGAGACCGGCGGATCGTATGTTACGTCACAAAATTCTACTTTTGTCGGTCTACTTTTGCCTTTGATAAATAAGGCGAATCAAGCTCTCCACAATTACGCTGCGGAATTCCAGCGTATTTGCGGTTGACGGCTTGATATGGGCCTCTTGGTGTATAGATATTCCATCATTATACAACACAGCATACTAATGATATTTATACAGAAGTGTACTCACAGGGTTTAGTGTGTATAAACTCACATCATTATACATCAGAGTGGGCTCAGTGCCAGTGTATAAATAGTCAGTATCATTTTAAAATGCAGCATGCTCATCAATGTGTATATGGTTCTTCGAGAATCCCAAAATTGTTTTTGCACCAGGGTCCTCTGTTGAATAGGTCTGCTGCAGACCTTCAGATCTGAAAATATGGAACTCTTCTACTGTTAAAGTGAATGTCAAGTTTGATGAATCAGTGCCGATTTTTAAAAACTCTATTAAAAACAATAGCACTTTCATTTAGCAAACTTTACTCCAATCATGGCGTTGCCTCAGGCAATGATTCCCCTGGGGGGGGAGCCGTGATTGGAGGATGCCATATTCATCATTGCTGACGTATACAGTGACGAGCGGCAGGAGGGGGAATCGCTGGAGCGGCTTTCACAAATAAAGGTAAGTATTTTAACAAAACAAGTTAAATGTAAAGTTTGATGAATGAAAGTGCCCCTGTTTTTTATAGGGTTTTTAAAAAAACGGGCACTGATTCATCAAACTTGTCATTCACTTTAAGTTTATTAACATTCCAATTTCTTCTTTGTTTTTTGCTGTAAGTTTGCAGACTTGATCATTCTATTTTTCAAGCACACAAAAAGTTATCAACATTCAGCAGTTTGGTACTTTTTAGAAGATAGTAATTATCCTAGAAAACATTATTTGACTTTTTAAACTAGATTTTTTTTAAATTATTTGTTTTGTGTTTTGGACCTTCACCTGTAATTTGCTTAGTAGACTCACAAATATTCTTAAGAATATTGAATGAACTTACATCTTTGTCAGACTACTATATTTAGTAAAAGGTATAGAGGCCTATTTAGCAAAGGTCTGACTGACCGTGACCGACTCTGCTCTTTTGTAATTGGCTGCAGGAGAAGGGGGCGGTATTTACAAGACAGCTCTTGTGCCATATGATGTTGCATTACAAGTGACAATTGCTTTATAATTAAGTAAAGTTGTACTAATTAACAACAGCATTTCACAAAACTAAAGTCATAAATGTAAACTGGGTAAAAACAATAAAAAAATGCCAGCTCCCATTGACTATACGTTTAATGATGATAAAGGATATCAAGAGAACAAAGTAAATATGATAATAGCATTTTTTTTAATTGTTTTGAATTCTGAGTGTTTAATTCTGACTTATGATATAAAAGATCTATAATAAAATGTTTTAATGTGGGGCGATTAACACATATTTAAAGTCAAAATTAAATTTTCGTGATTCAGATCATGCAATTTTAAACAACTTTCCAATTTACTTCTGTTATCTATTTTGCTTCCTTCTCTAGGGATCCTTTGTTAAAAAGCATTCCTAAGTAGGCTAAGGAGCAGCTATGCTCTACTGGGCGCTAGCTGCTAATTGATGACTGCACATACTTCTCACTTATTGTCTCACTCAATGTGATAAGTTAGTTCCCAGTAAAGCATTGCTGCTCCTTCAACAAATGTTACCAAGAGAATGAAGCACATTTGATAATACAAGTACATTGGAAAGTTTTTAATATTATATAATCTATCTGAATCATGAAAAAAACATTTTGGTCTGCATGTCCCTTTAAAGGGACATCCAACTCCTGAATTGTTATTGATTAAAAAGATAGATAATCCCTTTATTACCCGTTCCCCAGTTTTGCATAACCAACACACTTATATTAATATACTTTTTACCTCTGTGATTACCTTGTATTTAAGCCTCTTTAGACTGCCACCTTATTTCAGTTCTTTTGATAGACTTGCATTTTAGCCTATCAGTGCCCTCTCATAAGTAACTTCATGGGCATGAGCACAATGTTATCTATATTATGGCACTCATGAACTAACACCCTTTAGCTATGAAAAATTGTCAAATGCACTGAGATAAAAAGCAGCCTTCAACAGTTTAGAAATCAGTTTATGAGCCTAGCTAGGTTTATATTTCAACAAAGAATACCAAGACAACAAAGTAAATTTGATGATACAAGTGAATTGAAAAGTTGTTTAAAATTGAATGCCCTCTCTGAATCATGAAATTTTAATTTTGACTAGACTGTCCCTTGAATGTATTTACAATAACTTGTGATACCAGCAGCAGAGTATAACATGTATGAGAAATTGATCCTTCAGGTTTATTTTTGTATATTATTTAGCTGTTTCTGCTAATTGAAACCACAACCCAATTAAATGGGCTGAGCTTTTAGGGAGAGCAGTTCCCAATCATTAGCCCATATAGTATTAGAAATAGAAGGCTGAGTTTAAAACCCAAGCACTATATGATCTGTGGCTAGGAACTTGGCCTTATTATTTCTTGACCAATAGCTATAACTAACTTTATATTTTATATTTTATTCTTTGCTGCTTCCTTGTATGTGACTGAAAGCTAGCTAACTTCTGTTTTTGGCTTTTGTATATCTGTGGTAAATTCATACTGAAGTTTGTTCTCGGTCTGCTCTGAAAAAATCTGCCTGTGTCTTTTTCTAAGAGTACATCTCATGCATCAGAGAATAAGTTAAGCATGCTTAGTTGCAACATTTAGCAGAAGAGGAAAGTGGGAGTTGTAGTCCCAGATATTGTTCTGTATAATTTGAATATAATGAGTATTTGCAGAAGTGTACTGTTAACTGTAGCATATATATAAGTTTAATCAGACAACATAAACTACATACAATGCACACAATACACATACATACTGTACACAGTACACAAACACACAATAAACACACATGACACTCAAGATTACATAACAGAGACACGCGTTTCAAGTAACACAGAACAGGCTGCCTGAAGACCTGCATCATGTCCTGACTGAGGTTCTGGATACATGCTGCCTAAAGACCTGCATGCCAACGTACCAACACTACATGTACACTGTAAACTATTGGCTAGATTTAGAGTTTTGCGGCCAAAGGGGTGCGTTAGCTAAGCGTATTTTTTCCCCCGCACCTTTTAAATAACGCTGGTATTGAGAGTTCTCTGAAGGGCTGCGTTAGGCTCCAAAAAGGGAGTGTAGAGGCTAATTTACCGCCACTTCAACTCTCAATACCAGCGTTGCTTACGGTAGCGGTAAGCTAGGAAAACGTGCTCGTGCACGATTCCCCCATAGGAAACAATGGGGCAGTTTGGGATGAAAAAAACCTAACACCTGCAAAAAAGCAGCGTTAAGCTCCCAACGCAGCGCCATTGTTTCCTATGGGGAAACACTTTCTAAGTCTGCACCTAACACCCTAACATGAACCCCGAGTCTAAACACCCCTAACCTTACACTTATTAACCTCTAATCTGCCGCCCCCGCTATCCCTGACACCTGCATTATACTATTAACCCCTAATCTGCCGCACCGGACACCGCCGCAACCTACATTATACCTATGTACCCCTAATCTGCTGCCCACAACACTGCCGACCCCTATAGTATATTTATTAACCCCTAAACTGCCCCTCCAACGTCGCCGCTACCTTACATACATTTATTAACCCCTAATCTGCCGAGCGGACCTCGCCGCCACTATAATAAATGTATTAACCCCTAAACCGCCGCACTCCCGCCTCGCAAACCCTATAATAAATAGTATTAACCCCTAATCTGCCCTCCCTAGCATCACCGACACCTAACTTCAAGTATTAACCCCTAATCTGCTGATTGGACCTCGCTGCTACTCTAATAAATGTATTAACCCCTAAACCTAACCCTAACACCCCACTAAATTAAATATAATTTTAATCTAACTAAATAAATTAAATATTATTAACTAAAGTCTTCCTATTTAAAGCTAAATACTTACCTGTAAAATAAACCCTAATATAGCTACAATATAACAAATAATTATATTGTAGCTATTTTAGGATTTATATTTATTTTACAGGCAAATTTGTATATTATTTTAACTAGGTACAATAGCTATTAAATAGTTATTAACTATTTAATAGCTACCTAGTTAAAATAATTACAAAATTACCTGTAAAATAAATCCTAACCTAAGTTACAATTAAACCTAACACTACACTATAATTAAATAAATTTAATAAATTACCTACAATTAAATAAACTAAACTAAATTACAAAAACAAACAAACACTAAATTACAAAAAATAAAAAAAGATTACAAGAATTTTAAGCTAATTACACCTACTCTAAGCCCCCTAATAAAATAACAAAGCCCCCCAAAATAAACAAATTCCCTACCCTAATCTAAATTAAAATAGATAACAGCTCTATTACCTTACCAGCCCTTAAAAGGGCTTTTTGTGGGGCATGCCCCAAAGAAATCAGCTCTTCTGCCTGTAAAAAAAACACAATACCACCCCCCAACATTACAACCCACCACCCACATACCCCTACTCTAACCCAAATGCCCCTTAAATAAACCTAACACTACCCCCCTGAAGATCTCCCTACCTTGAGTTGTCTTCACTCAGCCGAGCAGCGATGGACCAAAAGAAGACATCCGGAGTGGCAGAAGTCTTCATCCTATCTGGGCAGAAGAGGACATCCGGACCGGCAAACATCTTCATCCAAGCGGCATCTTCTATCTTCATCCATCCTACGAGGAGCGGCTCCATCTTCAAGACCTCCGGCGTGGAACATCCTCTTCTACCGACGACTACCAACGAATGAAGGTTCCTTTAAGTGATGTCATCCAAGATGGCGTCCCTCAAGTTTCGATTGGCTGATAGGATTCTATCAGCCAATCGGAATTAAGGTAGGAAAAATCTGATTGGCTGATTGAATCAGCCAATCAGATTCAAGTTCAATCGGATTGGCTGATCCAATCAGCCAATCAGATTGAACTCGCATTCTATTGTCTGATCGATTGGCTGATTCAATCAGCCAATCAGATTTTTCCTACCTTAATTCCGATTGGCTGATAGAATCCTATCAGCCAATCGGAATTCGAGGGACGCCATCTTGGATGACGTCACTTAAAGGAACCTTCATTCGTCGGTAGTCGTCGGTAGAAGAGGATGTTCCGCGCCGGAGGTCTTGAAGATGGAGCTGCTCCTCGTCGGATGGATGAAGATAGAAGATGCCGCTTGGATGAAGATGTTTGCTGGTCCGGATGTCCTCTTCTGCCCGGATAGGCTTAAGACTTCTGCCGCTCTGGATGTCTTCTTTTGGTCCATCGCTGCTCGACTGAGTGAAGATAACTCAAGGTAGGGAGATCTTCAGGGGGTAGTGTTAGGTTTATTTAAGGGGGTTTGGGTTAGAGTAGGGGTATGTGGGTGGTGGGTTGTAATGTTGGGGGGTGGTATTGTGTTTTTTTTACAGGCAAAAGAGATGATTTCTTTGAGGCATGCCCTATAAAAAGCCCTTTTAAGGGTTGGTAAGGTAATAGAGCTGTTAACTATTTTAATTTAGATTAGGGTAGGGAATTTGTTTATTTTGGGGGGCTTTGTTATTTTATTAGGGGGCTTAGAGTAGGTGTAATTAGCTTAAAATTCTTGTAATCTTTTTTATTTTTTGTAATTTAGTGTTTTGTTTTTTTTGTAATTTAGTTTAGTGTATTTAATTGTAGGTAATTGTAGTTAATTGATTTAATTTATTTATTGATAGTGTAGTGTTAGGTTTAATTGTAACTTAGGTTAGGATTTATTTTACAGGTAATTTTGTAATTATTTTAACTAGGTAGCTATTAAATAGTAAATAACTATTTAATAGCTATTGTACCTAGTTAAAATAAATACAAAGTTGCCTGTAAAATAAATATAAATCCTAAAATAGCTACAATATAATTATTCGTTATATTGTAGCTATATTAGGGTTTATTTTACAGGTAATTATTTAGCTTTAAATTGGAAGACTTTAGTTAATAATATTTAATTTATTTCGTTAGATTAAAATTATATTTAATTTAGGGGGGGTGTTAGGGTTAGGGTTAGACTTAGCTTTAGGGGTTAATACATTTATTAGAGTAGCGGCGAGGCCCGGTCAGCAGATTAGGGGTTAATACTTGAAGTTAGGTGTCGGCGATGTTAGGGAGGGCAGATTAGGGGTTAATACTATTTATTATAGGGTTTGTGAGGCGGGAGTGAGGTGGTTTAGGGGTTAATACATTTATTAGAGTAGCGGCGAGGTCCGGTCGGCAGATTAGGGGTTAATAAGTGTAGGTAAGGTAGCAGCGACTTTGGGGGGGCAGATTAGGGGTTAATAAATATTATGTAGGTGTCAGCGATGTTAGGGGCAGCAGATTAGGGGTATATAGGGATAATGTAGGTGGCGGCGGTGTGCATTCGGCAGATTAGGGGTTAAAAATATTTATTATAGTGGCGGCGATGTCGGGGGGCCTCGGTTTAGGGGTATATAGGTAGTTTATGGGTGTTAGTGTACTTTAGAACACAGTAGTTAAGAGCTTTATAAACCGGCGTTAGCCCATAAAGCTCTTAACTACTGTCTTTTTTCTGCGGCTGGAGTCTTCTCGGTAGAGGGTCTAATGCTCACTTCAGCCAAGACTCTAAATACCGGCGTTAGGAAGATCCCATTGAAAAGATAGGATACGCAAATGGTGCACGGGCATCTGCGGTATGGAAAAGTTGGCGGCTTGGAAGTGAGCGTTAGACCCTTTCCTGACTGACTCTAAATACCAGCGGGCGGTAAAAAGCAGTGTTAAGACCCCTTAACGCTGCTTTTGACGGCTAACGCAGAACTCTAAATCTAGGCGTATGATTGTTAACCCTCACTGATTTCCAAGGATTTTCCTTAGTTGACCAAACTTTTTTTACTGTCTCTCAGGCTCCCTTATTTATCTGTTCTTAGAACATTGTTCTCCCTTATTTTTTGCAAAATGTAAAATCTCCAATTTAATCATTTAATATTGTACTCTTGTACTTTTGTTTAGTTATTCATTTTGATGTATCTGATTACTTTATTATTATTATTATTTATTTATAAAGCGCCAACATATTCCGCAGCGCTGTCCATTGGTACAATTCATTTAAATAAAACAATGATATAAAACTTGTAAGAGACAGAACAAAATGTACAAACACATACAGGAGGGATTAAGGGCCCTATTCCTGTGGAAACTTACAATCTAGAAGGGTAGGAGGTTGAGAAACAGGAGGTGAGTACTGCAAGAGTGAGAAAGATGTTAATACAGAGATATATGAGGAAAATATTAGGTAAGTGGAATTAATGTATTACTGAGTTGAGTCACGTGGTAGGCTTCTCTAAACAAAAAAGTCTTCAGGGAACATTTAAAAGAAGAAAGATTAGGGGAAAACCTGACAGCACGAGGGAGAGAGTTCCAGAGGGTAGGTGCTGTAAAACAGAAGGCCTGCAGTTTAGCATGGGAAGAGGTGATAGTCGGATATGTAAGGAGCAGGTCATATGTTGGATCTTAGTGGGCAAGCTGGAGTATACTTGTTGATTAAAGAGGAAAGTTAGAGTGGAGCGGCATTGGTGAATGCTTTGTATGTAAGGATGAGGATTTTGAATTTAATTCTGCTGTGAATAGGGAGCCAATGAAGGGACTCGCAGAGAGGTGCAGCAGAAGATGAATGTATTAAGCTAGACTGTGTGAATGAAGATGATTTGTATGAAGAATTTTGCTGTACCAAACTGTTTCAAATTGTAAAATAAAGAGTGTTTTTTTTTCAGTAACTATTGTATAATTTGTCAATTTCCTTTATAAAAATTGTTAATTCTTTAGTCTACCTTTTCTTAAAAAAAACATTATCAACCCTTCTTTACACACACACACTACAAAAACATAATACACACATACGCACACACACACTAAATAACACCCACTTCATGAACACACTACACTCACAAAGTACACTCTTTACACATTCATAATGTATTACATATATACAATTCTGACTCTACACAAACACACAGCACGCACATTACACACACCACACTCAAACACGCACATTACACACACACACACACACACACACACACATACACACACTACTTACACCAAATACAAACTTTACACACACACATCATGAGCACGCATACACAAACATTTTTTATAATATTATAAATTAAGAAATTCAATGGTTAACCCCCCCCCCCCCCCATATATTAATGTCTGAGTTTATATTCAAACTTTAAAAAGCACCGGAATTCCAAAATTAAACTCCCCCACACCAGGTTATACAAAGTTTAATTATACTTAAAGGGACATTCCAGTCAAAATTAAAATGCACAAAGATGAATTACATCTGAATAGAAACATACAGTATGCACAATATACATTTATTGGTAAAAAATGCTTCTGGTAAAATTTATCATTGTTTTAGTGATAGCATTTTTCTTTGCACATGCATGTGAAGCATAGTTAGATATTCTAAGTGCACCAGCATTTTCTCATCTTCTCAGCAATTAACACATTGAATTAATACCAGATGGTACAAATGCCTTAGGCCCTCTGAGCAAGTGCTTTGTTTGTGCATGGTGCAAACTTAAATACACCTTTGAAACATCTATAACTTTTATTAGAAGTATTTTTGATAATACATGTATATTACAAAAATGTTTCTATTCAAAAGTGAAATGCACCGATGGGGATTCCCATTTTTTTGTGGATTGTCCCTTTAAAATGGAATTAAAAAACAAAATGTATGCTTACCTGATAAATGTATTTATTTCCAGATATGGTGAGTCCACGGCTTGAGTAATTACTGTTGGGAATATCACTCCTGGCCAGCAGGAGGAGGCAAAGAGTACTACAGTTAAACTGCTAAGTATCACCCACAACCCCCAATCATTCGACCGAAGGGAAATTGAGAAAAAGGAGTAAAACAAGGTGTAGAGGTGCCTGAGGTTATAGTGAAAAGAATAACTGTCTTAAAATAAAGGGTAGGGCTGTGGACTCACCATATTCGTAAAGAAAGAAATTTATCCGGTAAGCATAATTTTTTTTTCTTTCCTAAGATATGGTGAGTCTATGGCTTTAGTAATTACTATTGGGAACCAATACCCAAGCTAGAGGACACGGATAAATAGGGAAGGTCAAGACAGGCAGTCAAAAACAGAAGGCACCACCTCTTGAAGAACCTTTCTCCTAAAAGATGCCTCAGTCGAGGCAAAAATATCAAATTTGGAAAAAGTATGTAGAGAAGACCAAGTTGCAGCCTTGCAAATTTGTTCCACAGAAGCTTCATTTTTGAAAGCCCAAGAAGAGGAAACAGCTCTTGTGGAATGAGCCGTAATTCTCTCAGGAGGCTGCTGTCTAGCAGCCTCATAAGTCAAAGGAATTATACTTCGTAACCAAAAAGAAAGAGTAGTAGCAGTAGCTTTCTGACCTTTACGTTTCCCAGAGAAACAGACAAAGAGGGCAGAGGACTGGCGAAAATCCTTCATCACCTGTAAGTAGAATTTAAGAGCATGTGCAACATCCAAATTGTGTAACAAACGTTCTTTGGAAAAAGAAGGATTAGGACACATAGAGAGAACAACAATTTCCTGATTGATATTTCTATTAGAAAAATCCTTAGGAAGGAAACCTAACTTAGTACAAAGAAAAAAATGAAAAATAAGATAAGGGGAATAACAATGCAGAGCTGAAAGTTCTGAGACTCTTCGAGCAGAAGAGATAGCAACAAGAAACAAAACCTTCCAAGATAACAACTTAATGTCTATGAAATGCAACGACTCAAACGGAGCCAGCTGTAAAACTTTAAGAACAAGGTTAAGGCTCCAAGGAGGAGCAACAGACTTAAAGACAGGCCTGATTTTGACCAAGGCCTGACAAAAAGATTGCACATCTGGCACATCCGCCAAAGTTTATGTAGTAAAACTGATAAAGCAGAAATCTGACCCTTCAGGGTACTGACTGACAATTCCTTCTCCAGGCCTTCCTGAAAAAAAGATAAAATTCTAGGAATTCTAATTCTACTCCAAGATTAGCCCTTGGATTCACACCAATAAAGATAATTATACCATATATTATGGTAAATCTTTCTAGTAACAGGCTTGTGAGCCTGAATCATGGTTTTAATGACCACAGAAAAACCACAGAAAAACCACAGAATTAAGCATTCGATCTCTAAGCAGTCAGCTTCAGAGAAATAAGATTTGGATGAAGGAAAGGACCCTGAATCAGGAGGTCCTTCCTCAGAGGTAGTCTCCAAGGTGGGAGAGATGAGATCTCCACTAGGTCTGCAAACCAGATCCTGCGAGGCCACGCAGGGGCTATTAGAATCACTGACGCCTTCTCCTGTTTTATACGAGCAATGAATCGTTGAAGGGGAGCAAACAGAGGAAACAGGTATGCCAACCTGAAAGCCCAAGGAACCACCAGAGCATCTATCAGAACGGTCTGCGGATCTCTTGATCTTGAACCGTACCATAAAAGCTTGGCATTCTGATGGGACACAATCAGATCTAACTCCGGCACTGCCCATTTGAGGACTTAGCTGGAAAACACCTCAAGATGGAGTTCCCACTCCCCGGGATGAAAAGTCTGTCTGCTCAGAAAATCCGCTTTCTAGTTGTCTACTCCTGGAATGTGGATGACAGATAGACAGAAAATGTGGGTCTCTGCCCACTGAAGAATTTGAGTAACCTTCTTCATGACTAAGGAACTCTGAGTTCCTCCCTTGTTATTGATGTAAGCCACAGAGGTTATGTTGTCTGACTGGAACTTGATAAACTGGGCTGAGGACAACTGAGGCCAAGCCAATAGAGTGTTGTAAATCACCCTGAACTCCAAGATGTTGATGGCAAGCGCAAACTCCTTCTGAGTCTAAAGGCCCTGAGCTTTTAACAAGTTCTAGACTGCTCCCCAGCCCAGCAGGCTGGCGTCTGTGGTCATGATCACCCAGGAAGGTCTCCGAAAGCATGTGCCATGGGACAGATGTTCCTGAGAAATCCACCAGGAGAGAGAATCGCTTGATGACTGATCTAACTCTATTCTCTGAGATAGATCCGCATGGTCGCCATTCTATTGTCTGAGCATGCATAACTGGAAAGCTCTCAAATGGAATCGAGCAAAAGGAATTATGTCCATGGAAGCCACCATCAGACCGATTACCTCCATACATTGAGCCACTGAAGGATGAGCAGTAGCCTGAAGAGAGAGGCAAGAGGAAACAATTTTGTTTTTCCTGACCTCTGTCAGAAAAATCTTCATCAATAGAGAATCTATTATGGTCCCTAAGAACACTACTCTTGTAGCAGAGGAAAGGGAGTTTTTTCCAGATTCACATTCAATCCGTGGGAACGAAGAAAAGACAACAATATCTTGTTGAAAAGATGGCGCCTGAACCAACATGTCATCCATAGGATCCATGTCATAGGGTGCCACAGCAATTCCACGAGAACTGGCCACTGCCAAAAGAGCCCCCAGAACCTATGAAAAAATTCTGAGAGATTTGGCTAGACTAAATGGAAGGGCCACATACTGGAAATATTAGTCCAGACAGGCAAAGCTCAGGAATCTGTGATGGTCCCTGTGAATAGGAACATGAACATACGCATCCTTTAGGTCTATGGTTGTCATGAACTGACCCTCTTGTACTAAAGAAGGAATGGAGCATATAGTCTCTATCTTGAAAGATGGAACTTTGAGAAACTTGTTTAGACAAGTCTAGAATGGGAAAGAAAGTTCCCTCTTTTTTCGGAACCACAAATAGGTTGGAGTAGAACCTGAGACCCTGTTCCTGCACAAGAACTGGAACTATCAACCCAAGGGAGGAAAGATGCTGTATACATTTCAAGAATGCCTCTCTCTTTTATCTGGTCTGCAGATAATCTTGTGAGAAGGAATCTGCCTCTGGGAGGAAAAGTCTTGAATTCCAATTTGTAACCCTGGGATACTATGTCCACAGTCCAGAGATCTGGGATATCACGTATCCAGGCTTGAGAGAACTGAGAAAGTCTGCCCCTCACGTGATCCAATCCCGGATCAGGGGCAAACCCTTCATGCTGAATTGGAATCAGCTGCGGGTTTCTTTGATTGTTTCCCCTTGTTCCAAGACTGATTGGGTTTACAAGAAGACTTGGATTGTTTCTGCTTGGAAGAAGAAGGGGAAGGCTTTCCTCTGAAGTTATGAAAGGAGCGAAAATTACTCTGACATCCTTTAGGCCTATTCTTCTTATCTTGAGGTAGAAAAGACCCTTTCCACCCATAATATCAGAGATCATTTCTGCCAAACCGGGTCCAAACAAGGTTTTGCCCTTGTAATGAATCGCCAGAAGCTTGACTTTAGAGGAAATGTCTGCAGACCAGAATTTCAACTATAAGGCCCTGCGGGTTAGGACAGCTAAACTAGAAGTTTTAGCTCCTAGTCTAACAACCTGTAAAATGACATCTGCAATAAAGGAATTGGCAATTTTAAGAGCTTTAATCCTATTCTGAATTTCATCCAAGGAAGTCTCTACTTGAAGAGAATAAGACAAGGCATCGAACCAATAAGATGCTGCACTAGTCACAGTGGCAATACACACCGCAGGTTGCCATTAGAGACCTTGATGAACATAATTCTTTTTCAAATAAGCCTCCAGCTTCTTGTCCATCAGATCCTTAAAAGAGCAGGTATCCTCAATAGGAATAGTGGTTCTATTAGCCAGGGTGGAAATGGCCCCTTCAACTTTGGGTACATTATACCAAAGGTCTTTAATGGAAGATAGGGAAAAAGACACCCCTGGTTTCTCCCATTCCTGTGAGATACCCTCCCTAGCACGGTCCGACACAGGAAAAACCTCCGAAGTGGAAAGTTCATCAAAGAAACTATTAAGTTTACTAGATTTCTTAGGAGTGACAATGACAGGGGTATAGGAGTCACCTTAGCTAAAACCTCCTTTAACACTGCACACAGGTGTTCAAGCTTAAATGTGAAGGATACCAGTTTAGTCTCAGAAGAAGGAATAATACTGTCCGAATCTGGAATTTCACCCTCAGAAAGTCCCAATGTATCTTCCTCATAAGACTTATGAGAAAGGGCAACTTGGGAAGCAGAACTGAGGACAGACACATTACTTTCTGAATTTCTAGATTTCCTCTTGCGTTTTACCTGTAATCTGGGAATGGCAGCTAATGCCGCAGATATCGCTGAAGATACCTGGTTAGCAATTTCTTTTAAATAAACTCCACTAGTAGTTATAGAGGAACCGCAGGACACTGCATGTGACGCCATTGAGAGACATTAGGCTCAAAAATTGTACCTTTATTTTGCAAGGTTTTCTTGACAGATGAAGTACAAAATTGCATAGGAGCTGCAATTTGTGCATCTCAGCATAATAAGCATGAATTCATGAGAACAGGCTCTTGCTCCATATCAGGCATGTTGTGAAACAGTAAATAAACTTGTACAGATAAGTTTAAAAGATTTTAACATTCAATAATAAGCTAAGGAAAAAATACACTTTTAATTTTATACCAAATTAGGATCGATCCCCAGCTAAAATTATGTAAGAAAAGTTAAGCAAAGACATTTAATAAACATCAAATAAACTTCTAAAATACCCCTCAGGCAACCCCACACCTCAATTACTGAGGTGCCTTACCACTACCAATTAAGACCGGATCACCCAGAAATTGAGAATAACAACTTTTTCCTCAGAAAGATTATGAAGTAAAGCTGGTCATTTGACTGCAACCTCCGAGCTCAAATTACTGCTGCGACGCAGAAAGGCACTAAAAATAGCTTCCTGGTACACTAATTACCAGAAATAACCAGTTTTTCAAAAAGGACAGTTTTAAATGTTGCATTGTTTTATTTTAAAGCAAAGGGGAAATTAATAAGCTGCTGAAATAGAAAATGCAGCCTTGCTTTCAGTTTAAACTTGAATTGTTTTATCACGTGTGTCAGAAAATAAAGCCTAATAAAAACATTTTACCCTTTTTTTTTTAAAACATTTAAATGTTAGTCTCACACATGCTACAGTGCCCGCATCATGCCCCAGTGTAACCCATACAACAGGATTATCTATGTCCCAATAAAAAAAGCAGTGTTTTTTAATTTGTTAAGTGCATGGTCTCTCCATCTGGAAGAAAAAGCACTTATCTGCTCCGCTGTCCGGCATGTAGACAGTTACAAGGTATGAGAAGACACAGTTCTTCACAGAGACCTTTGAAAAAGAAAGAACAGAGTAGCCAACTCTGGCTTTCTAAACTAGGGCAGCAATTGTTAGGAAAACACAGTAAGTACCTCTTTACAAGTAAGTGCTTTAAAGCCACCACTACCCGAATGCAAGGAATGGCATGGAATACACCTATACCCCAAAACATGCTTGTAGATTAAATCAAAATTTTTCTTCAGTCACCTAAACTTCACCTCCTCCATGCACCAAAGGTAAAGAGAATGACTGGGTGTGGTGGGTAAGGGAGTGATACTTAGCAGTTTAACTATGGTTCTATTTGCCTCCTCCTGCTGGCCAAGAGTGATATTCCCAACAGTAATTACTCAAGCCATGGACTCACCATATCTTAGGAAACAAAATAAATTTCTTTCAGTTTAAATTCTTAGCATTAAAATCCTACAATTGCTCTTCAAATATGAAAAGATAGTCTATTGCATGCAAAATTTGTAGCACACTCTGCTGCCACAATCGTTGTACACTGTTCATTTTGTACTACGTTGTTAACCTATTAAAGTTACCGCTGTTCCTGGTGATATCAGACTAATAATGTATGTGTAAAAAGTGATCACAATTTTGATTACATTAGACAATTCGTATATAAATAGCAAATGAACATTGATTTTGAATCTCTTTTCTTCTGCTGAATCTGTTACTGAGTGTAATTGGTAATAACCTGCTGTGAATACAAAACAATGGTAAAGACTTCACGCTACGATACACTCAAATAAACAGGAGAGAGAAAAAAAATAAGGTAACAATTGTGTTTTTCAGCTTATGCCTGTTCTTTCTCATTTCTACTAAAGGAGATAACACCCTCTGACACAACAGTCAGATAACGACTCAATGTTTCCCAGACTACCCATTTAAAGATGCATTTTCAGTCCATTTATTTCCTTTATCTGTTTTTTTTTTTATGCTATGGTGAATTTCAACTGCAATCTTTAACTCAACATTTTAATTTTGACTTCTCACAACAATAGCATCTAAAAGCCTTTAAAATAATCTAAAAACTGACATACTCAATAGCCCTTATAGATTTTAAATAATACATTTTTTTTTGTTGTATGAACATATTTGTAGACAAAATGTAAATAGTTCAAAGCCATCAATGTAGTTTAAAGGTAAGTTCATTTTAGTAATTAGCAAGCACTCTAGTACAGCTAAGGAATTCTGAACATATAAAAGAACATCAATCTTATTCTTTCAGGCAAAAAAAAATTAGAACATCAAAGTCTATCACAAGTTGGATCAGTCAATTGCGTATCTGATTCAGGTCTTAACCCCTTGAGATATTTTCAAGCTTTAATTCTGCAAATGTATTTTCATCATTAATTAGCTTAAAGAATAACATATTTGAAACAGTGATTGACTAGTTTATAAAGATGGACGGAACAAGATTGTTTGAGGCTTCTTAATTAAAGGAACATCCTAATGGAAAAATGACATATTCTGATTAGTTTGTTATAAGATGTAATGTTTGTATTTCTGATCTTAATTTGGGAGATGCAAAGCTTGTAGCTCTCAAGTGTTTTTTTTTTTTTTTTTAGTGTTAAACCCCTTTATGAGCTGATCACAATTTATCATTTTTTAAAAATCACAGTGTTTAAATGGCTGCAGTTGAGCCTTTATAATGTTGACCTGATCACAATCACCCATTGTTATCCTTATTGGCTTGGAGAAAATAAGACTTGTGCGTTTGTTTCATTACAAATGTGAATTTGTGATGAAAACACAGACATTTGTTTAATTTTTGCAAACCGATTATCTGAACGAATGCACTAACTAATAAATTAACAAATACCGACAAAACTAGCTTTTAAGAGTTAAATACTTACCTCTAGTGTGCCGGAGAGCCTCAATATTCATGAGCGTTCTTTAAAGAGACCCAGGCCACACTGATATGAGGCTTAGTGTGGCGGAAGCCAGAGTCTTTGGTAAAGGACCTTATCCTTTTAATACAAGCTCTGGGAAACACTGCACTAAATCTCCTATTAACGCAGCCTGGCACTCTGGGAAGCGGGATAACGCAGCTCTCCAGCAGTCACTAGGCTGATTGCCATATGATAGTTTTATGTATTCATATTATAGATAGAATCTCCTGATGCGATTAAGTTTAACGCTGTGGTTTAAATCGAGTGTGGATGCTTTCTGTTGCTACGGTGACCCGTATTACTTATTTGGGGGTGGCACCTCCTGTCGTATTAGATGCATGTGGCATAGACAACGCACTATATTTTGTTTACCTCCTTAGTTTGTGTACGCATCACCTTGACAACGTTGTCGGCACATACTGACGTCATCTCGTCTATTCACCATATGGCTGTGTGGATTGGCTGATGTACAATGCTATCAGGTTGCTATGACTACGGTCAACTACCGATGATGTAGGTACGCTCCTCATTACAGCTGACTGCATGATTACAGTGTTTGTCCTAGTGTATCAGGAGATGGGTAAGGGGTATATTTGGCACTCTGTTGGGGATATGTTGTATACTTGTTGTGTGGTATTTCCATGTGACCAAGGCCTCCGTGTGGGGCCGAAACGTTATGGTTTTTTTGTATTACACAGTAATATAATTTCATGGTGCTTGCTCGTTTTTGATAGGGCACATAGGACAAACACTGGATCCTGGTCTTCATATATATATATATATATATATATATATATATATATATATATATATATATATAAATCAATAGGAAATCAATAACAAAAAAAGCCAGCGCACAATAAAAAACTCTCTGTGATAGTATAGTATATATTTGGTAGTCTGTATTATTGCAGTAGAATATGGAGAATCACTTAGTTCATAGATCCTGAATCAGCTGATATATATAGATGAATGGATATCTGCTTACCAGCCTGAACCTCAATCCTATGAGGTAAGTTATCGGCTTTATGGGAGTCAGGATGATCTTCTTGTGTCCCTTTGCGTGAAATATTGGGAGTTTGTCACCACTTTAGACCTGTTTCCTCAACCTTGTCTCTGTGTGTAGCACAATATGCTTCAGGTTGGCTTTTTATTCAGCTCTGCCCCTAGGTAGGTGTAACTTTCAAATCCGGAATAACCTGGATCTTAGTGTCCTCAGGAGTATGGATATGGGAGCATTATCCCAGTAGAAGAAACATATAAAAGGAAAAAAAATAACATAGCGTAATTCTGTGGTGCAAGAAATGTATTAATTAATAACAGATAAGAAACACACTTACAGTGTTCAACCTCAATCCATAATGAGGTAAGCTAAATAACAATAAAAAGAAATCCCCACGCTTGCCTCTCATCAACAGAGGTAGTAGCAGTAGTCTCTTTTAAAGTACATGTAACGAATGCTGGCAACAAAGATAACTATAGCCAAATGCTGACAAGAAAAGTAACAATAGTTTAAGAGCTAAGGGGCATATAAAAGAAAATGCAGAATAAAAAACACACCCATAAACGTGCATAAGAGATTCAAGTCTGTAAGTTAAACTGGTTTCTCAGAGCAAACCAAAGTACTCCCGGTCAACCTAATGGTTCCTGTAAGCCCACTCAGGTGTCCCACTCGGGGACTGGTAACTAAGCAGATATCCATTCATCTATATATATCAGCTGATTCAGGATCTACGAACTAAGTGATTCTCCATATTCTGTTGCAATAATACAGGCTACCAAATATATACTATACTATCACAGAGAGTTTGTTATTGTGCACTGGCTTTTTTCATTATTGATTTCCTATTGATTTTCATATTTTTAACAGTGTTACGGGTACACTGTGTCAATACCCTACTGCATGAATACCTAACACCTCTACATATATATATATATATATACACACACATAGATAATAACATAGTGCACACTCCAGTATAACGATTTGAGACCTCCTTTAGTAAGAGTATAGTTCTGTGTTTGATCTATATCTAAGAGTTGAATTATCACACATCCTTAACATTATTTAGGGTATAGGTTTTAGCGCTGGTGCCATTTTCTTTATATATATATATATACAGTATATATATATATATATATATATATATATATATATATATATATACATAGAGAGAGAGAGAGAGAGAGAGAGAGAGAGAGAGAGTGTAAATACTTAGGCTTCATTACTAGTGAAGCACAAATGTGCACTCCCATGAGTGCTTTATTTGTGCTCAACTTTTTTTTACCATTGTGTGCCCAGTTGTGCATATATTATAGGTCGCAAGTGAAACTTTTATGCTCTCGCGGTCGTTTCCTCAAACAGAAAAATAAACTCCATAAATTTGAGAAGCAGGGTCGTATTCCCCCATAGATTTTAATAGAGCCTTCTTTTGAACAAAGCCGCAAGCTTGCACAAACACGAGCACAGGATTGCAATGAGATATATGTATGTATATCTGATATTTGTGTATATGTGTCTGTAAATATATATATAAATATATATATATATACACATATGTATACAGTATAAATACATACATTTATATTTATATAAATACATATATTTATACATGTGTTCCTATGGATATCTATGTAGAAGCACTTTTGGCATATTTGTTTTCTTACACCTGACATCTCATATCTTTGAGCCCTTATAACTTTTTATTGCAATTTTTTAACTAATTTGTATTAGATGGTGTTAGTATGAGTGCAACTGTACTTTTAAATGTATTTTTTATGTGTTTTTTGACACGCATAACAGTTAACCAGAGCTCTGAAGTTGCGTTAATCATTCTATCGTAAATTGAGATTGCGATCACGCCTTTGCATTTACATTCAATGTTTAATACTGGCAGAATTTAACTTGCGTGCAAACAGCCACAAACTCCTGATATACAGTAGCTCATGTGCAAACAATAACGTACCACTCGTAATCTAGCCCACATTGTTCATATTATGGCTTTATTACTTTTTTCATGCAATAACATCTATAATCTAGAGATGTTTAAATACATAACAAATTAATATGAATAGAAAATGGCGGCATTGAATTCCATGAATGTTTATCAGTTTAGTCACTGTTTAGCTATTATATTACGATAAATAGTAACATTATTAATGAGAAACACATGGCCTTACAAAATGCAAGTTCATGAATTTTGATATTTGGTTAGGATTAAAAAAGCTTGTTTTGTAAACAAGCTGTTGCTGCTAAATTAATTAGAGTTTCAATTAAAAGCAGGGATGAGCAAATACAACAATATTGTCATTCACATTCTATAAACCATTAATTTTACCATTCAAACATTTCAATTGAACATTTTTAAAGGGGCATTAAACACAAAATACATTTAATAAGCATAGTATTGAGGTTATTTCCTGCCTCCATAGTCATGAGTGCCGCCATTTTGAAATCTATCCATCACTACATTCTAGTGCTGATGTGTTTGCACATGAGCAGCAACTCTCCTTCTGATACCTGCAGTTTAACCTACGTCCCAAAATGGTGGCACCCAAAATTAGATGGAGGTTCATGAAATGTATTTAGTGTTTAATTCCCCTTAAACATACAAATATAGAATGTAACAAATGAGAGTTATATTTATCAAGCTGTAGATGTAGTTTGGATCTTAAGACCACTGTCTTCTAACCGCTCTTACACCTTATATATATATATAATAGATAGATAGATTTTGTCTCACATTCTTCAAATTCTTGTGTTCTTTTTTGGCCACCATTAAGCAAAGAAAAAGTTTAGCACAGTATTAGATGTCTATTAATAAATAATGGTTAACTGGAAGTTATATCCCTATGCACAGGTATGCTAATTTACAAACAGATCTAGAAAGTTACTACCCGACAACTGGCAACACAGTGCTAATATCTGCAAACACAATAATTTATATTGGCCACAGCAAAAGAGAAGACCAGAAAATCAAATTACACAACATTTTTCTAAGTGTTGTATCTCTGAACTACTCTTAATTTGCTAAAACTTGCAATCGATGCTATCAAAATTCCAGTGGTTAAGTAGTTTTAAAACACTTCGTCTAAGTACAATATTCCACAATGCAGTGCTTAATTCCTGATATTATATATATATATATATATATATATATATATATATATATATACTGTATATATATATATATATATATATATATATATATATCATATAGGCACATTTAAACCTTATTGTAAAATATCTAATCTTTCCCAGCATCTTATATGTCTGGCATTGATGTTGACGTCCCCAACATGCTTGCGTAGTACACAACATAAATCAGTTTTCTGCATTATATACACTAGAAAGGCTTCAGATTTGTCTAAACCAAGGTAGAGTAAGCAATCTATCCTCTCCATAGCAACATTAAATTCATGCTAGAAGATCATTCAAAGGACACAGAAAGTACACTTTCAAATGTACTTCCCAACAAGAGAATTTAGTCAAGGTTTTTTTCTATCTGTTTTTCTTTACTAGTTACATCTACGCCATAACAAATAATATCATCATGCAGTTTTTATCAGCAGATTGGTCTAGCAATAAATTACATTTTAACATTTAGTTGCCATCTGCAAATATTTGTAAGCACAACATTATTTTCTTAAAAATGCATTGTATTTTTGATTGAATATAGTACAAAAAAATTATTAAAATACAAAAGGAATAACAAAAGGGATTTTTGCTATATCTATGGTGGCACTAAGGACAATAGCACTATAGCACAAGATAATTATTTTTTTCTGATAAACATAAACCACCATCATTTATATCTGAACATGATAATATATGCAGGAAAGTATATTTTGGCAGTTATAGCTGTCTCTAAAATGTTTCCAGCTGTGGCCTGCTGCCTATTTTAGCATTTACTTTATGACTGAAAGTAAAAATAGAAGACGTTGATGCTATTTTCTTTTTATCTACAAGTCCAATACAGTTTGACAGGTGTATATTAAGAATCCTAGATAGAAAGATAGTTTTAGGGAGTGGCTACAAAGACTGCATAAATTCCATCTGAGTTTGCACTTGAAGAAGTCATAGTTCATATTTCCAAATATATTTGATAAAGATGTAATTTATATTTTTTAAGCAGAATAATTATATTGATACATACCTGTAACTTGGCAATATTAAAATAAAAAAATAAAACAAATTAAATGTTTTCATGCATTTATTTTTAGGGCAGATGGAAATCTGGTTAAGTGACGTTAAATACAGTACAATTTCATAATCGACAAACGAATAAAAAAAAATGACAATGCAGTATCAATTACCTTGATTTTTAAAATAAGCAGTAGATTTTTTTCTGACACATTTCAAAATTTACTTAAATTTACTGCATCACGTGACAGTCATTAGCCATTCACAGACTCAGAAATCTACACTGTGAACTCTTGCTCTAGTAGCTGGTGCCTCAGAAAGTGTGCATATAAAAAGACTGTGTAAAATTTGATAATGGAAGTAAACTAGAAAGTCTATGTAAACTACATGCCCTTTCTGAATCATAAAAGTTTAATTTTGAGTTTAGTGCCCCTTTAAAATATTTAAATATACTATTTCAGTTATTTTGGAACATTTTGCATGTTTTACTTACCTTCTGCTGTTACATCTATTGAATTAAAGTAAACTTAGGGGCCGAATTATCAAGCTCCAAATGGAGCTTGAGGCCCCTTTTTCCGCACGAGCCTTCAGGCTCGTCGGAAGCAGAAGTTATGAAGCAGCGGTCTAAAGACCACTGCTCCATAACTTGTCTGCCTGCTCTGAGACTCGGACAGAAATCAACCCGATCGAATACGATCTGGTTGATTGACACCCCAGCTAGCGGCCGCAAATCTGGGAAAGGGACCGAGTTATTAATAGATATATGGAAAATGTTCCCAACTAGAAACCACTTGTCTGCTGCCCAAAAATGTTTTCTATCAGAAGTCAAGAGAACAAAAAACAAAATGTAAAG
This sequence comes from Bombina bombina, assembly GCF_027579735.1. NCBI lineage: Eukaryota > Metazoa > Chordata > Amphibia > Anura > Bombinatoridae > Bombina > Bombina bombina. Next base: position 124,655,945 of record NC_069508.1, read on the forward strand.
AAATGCTAAAAGAAGCAGAAATGCTATTTAAAATAAATAACTTTTTTTATTTTTAAATTAAATGATGTGCTTATAAATCCTTAAGAATATTTATTGCTCTAACAAAATACAGTATAGCTCTGATTTAGTGGGCGCGCATGTGTACCTGCATACATGCGCATGAATACATGTATGTGATAAAGAAGTTCTGAGTTTTGCCTTTGAACTACTGATTGCTGGAATGGTTTACATTGAATAACATAAGCACATATTCTGCCTGCAGAGATTATATGAAATATTAAAGGGATGTAAACACAAACATGATCATGATTTAGATAAACATGATAATCACCTAATGAAGAAGATTTGTTCCCGTAAATGCATAGTGGATCTCGGAGTATTATCCGTCTGGTTTTCCTGTTTTGCTTGGTTGCGTTTCCTGATGTATGTTACTGACTGTGCATCCTGAACTCTCTACCACATTGTGATGTTAAAAATTCAAGTATCAATTTTGGTATTTTAATTTGTGATACTGTTATGTATATTTTAGTTTTTATTAAATTTACTAAAAATAATGGCTGTTATTTTTTTTTTGTATTACTTAAGTGCTGTCTTCCATCTCCCTTTTTCAAGGGGTGATAGTTTAACCCATTAGTGACCACAGCACTTTTGAATTTTCTGTCCGTTTGGGACCAGGGCTATTTTTACATTTCTGCGGTGTTTGTGTTTAGCTGTAATTTTTCTCTTACTCATTTACTGTGCCCACACATATTATATACTGTTTTTCTTGCCATTAAATGGACTTTCTAAAGAGACCACATTATTTTCATCATATCTTATAATTTACTATATATTTTTTTATAAAATATGATGAAAAACTTGTAAAAAAACACACTTTTTTCTAACTTTGACCTCCAAATCTTTTACACATTTACAACCCACCAAAAAAACAACCATGCTAAATAATTTCAAAATTTTATCCTGAGCTTAGAAATACCCAATGTTTACATGTTCTTTGCTTTTTTGCAAGTTATAGGGCAATAAGTACAAGTAGCACTTTGCTATTTCCAAATCATTTTCTTTCAAAATTAGTGATAGTTACATTGGAACACTGATATCTGTCAGGAATCCTTGAATATCCCTTGACATGTATATAATTTTTTTTTAGTAGACGACCCAAGTTATTGATCTAGGAACATTTTGGTATATTTCAATCCACTATTTCACTGCCAAATGCGATCAAATACAATTTGTTTTCACTTTTTCGCAAACTTTAGATTTCACACTGAAATTATTTACAAACAGTTTTGCAAATATGGCACAAATGGTTGTAAATGCCTTTCTGGGATCCCCTTTGTTCAGAAATAGCAGACATATATGGCTTTGGCGTTGCTTTTTGGTAAATTAGCCGCTAAATGCCGCTGTGCCACCACACTTGTATTATGCCCAGCAGTGAAGGGGTTAATTAGGTAGCTTGTAGGGTTAATTTTAGCTTTAGTGTAGAGATCAGCCTCCCACCTGACACATTCCACCCCCTGATTCCCTCCCCCACCCCACATTTGTTCCCCGCCATCTTATAGTACTGGCAGAAAGTCTGCCAGTACTAAAATAAAAGTTTTTTTTTTTTTTTTTTTTTTAAATATATATTCGGCTTTGTAGGATTAGCCCTCAACCTCCCTGATCCTATACTTATTTGCAGCCATCTTGGGTACTGGCAGCTGTCTGCCAGTACCCAGTTTGCCATATAATTAGCTTTTATTTTTTAAATAAAAAAAACACAGATCCCCCTCCTCTCTCCCTCCTTCCCTTAAACAGTTTTGTGCTAAGAGTGTATCATTCCCACCCGCTCCTGGCCCCATGTGTGCGTGCGTGTCCCGTGCCCGCCCCACGTGACCCCGCTCCCTGTGCCGGCTATCCTCCAGCGATGGCCGCCCAACCTCCTCCCTGGAATGGCTCCCACTCGATCTGCACCATAGCTGGCCAATGCGGAGAGGGCCACAGAGTGGCTCTCTCTGCATTGGATGCCTAAACATATTTTTGCAGGATGCCTCAATATTGAGGCATCACTGCAATAACACGAAAGCATCTGGAAGCGATTAGGATTGCTTCCACCCTCTTGAAACCCTGACGATGTACATGGTACGCCGTCGGTCGTTAAGAGGTTCATAAATCTATGATTCAGATAGAGCTTACAATTAAAAAAAAAAGGTTTCCAATTTACTTCTATTATCAAACTTTACTTTTGGTATTATGGTTTGTTAAGAAATTCCAATAAAGCTGTAAGGTTCAGTAAATATACAGAGTTTTACTTTGCTAGTTGAAGAATATATATATATATATAAATATATATACATATATACATTAAAGGGGCAGAGCACTGACAAGGACATCATTGAAAAATACAATGAACTCCATTTATCATTTGGGTAACATTTAATATTGCACAATCCACTGATTTACAATGCTACACACTGCTTGTGCGTGCAAGAGGGGGTAAGAGGGGTTTAAGGCGCTCTCTGAGTGAGCCTGAAAACCCTAGCTTGAGAAATGGAGCTCAATGTATTCATCATAGAGGAAGCATTTACCAGGTCTCATTCAAAACGTTTTCAACACAACAAATATCACTAACTTTTTAATATTTTTCGTTCATCAGAAATTGAGTGTTGATTTAAAGGGACATACAATCTCAATTTGTTTCTTTCATACAATTTTAAACAACTTTCCAATTTACTTCTATTATCAAATTGTCCTTTGTTTTTGTGTTAACCTTTGTTGAAGAGCAAGAAGGTAAGCCCAGGAGTGTTCATGTGTCTGCAGCAGTATATGGCAGCAATTTTGCAACACTGTTAAACATTAGCAAAGAGCGCTAGATGGCAGCAATGTTTCCTGTCATCTAGATCTACAGACATGTGCACACTACCATATATAGATATCTCTTCAACAAAGAATAACATGAGTAAAAAGCAAATTCTATAATAGAAGTTTATTGGAAACTTTTTTTAAATTGTATTCTCTATCTCAGTGATTTGCAACCTTTTTTTTGCCGTGGCACACTTTTTTACATTAAAAAATCCTGTGGCACACCACCATCCCAAAATTTTACAAAATCACACATTGTAGCTTAATAACAGTATATATATATATATATATATATTTATATACTATATATATATATACACACACACTGTACTGTGCTGTCATGCCATGCCTCCTACAAACTATACATGACATATTAACATTCATTCACAAACACCCCTGCACTGTTGTCAGTCTGCCGCGGCACACCTGAGGATCTCTCACGGCACACTAGTGTGCCACGGCACACTGGTTGAAAAACACTGCTCTATCTGAACCATGAAAGACTAAATGTGGGTTTTATGTCCCTTTAATTTACTAGAATTTATTAGTTATCTAAAATTCTAACAATATTTCCATCTATTATTAATATCAGTTTTATAGAGTTCATTGGTTTGACGTACAGTTTTTATATGTTTTTTTCTTTTGTAACTTGTAACTATTTCTTCACCTTAAAATATCCTTATATGCACATCTGTATTCAATAACACTGTGAATATTATTGAATATTTTTAGAAGAGCTCATTTTCAATAGCCACAGAATAGGGGTAGCATTTAATACATTATAATAGTCACTATGAAAAATATCTAACTCCATTTTAATGAAAGGTTCATGCTCAAATGAATATTATTTAGTGAGAGAGTGTGCTAAACAATGGCAATGCTGTACAGCTGTTAGCTATGGCAAGGCACCAAGGAGCTTCTAACCCCAATTGCAATTAGTACTTCTACCTATATTTTATAGTGACTAGTGACATTCCTAGGTAACACTAACAACAACTATTCCTCAGGTTTATAAGACAGCAATTACAACATGTCTCTGTAGTTTTCCAATAGATTAACATATCAGCAGAGTATGAACAGTATTAGAACAGATTAATTAACACCGTTTTGTTGCAATTGTTCTTTAATGGTCAAACTCTACTCAACACTTTCCTTATTTAGAAGAGTCAATCCAGACTTGACTCTGAAGATAACGGGGCTTGTCACTGTCATTGGGATAATAAAAGCTCCATTGTTAGGATTCAGCAAAAATGATAAGATAACAAAAAGCAAATTAGATAGAAATGTGGCTCTTTTGGTTTTCTGGAATGGAAATCCATTCTAATATTATTATTATAAGTAGTAGTAGTATTACATTTAGTAGTATTTTTATCATCATCATTATATTATTATTAATAATAATAATAATAATAATAATAATAATAATCATAATAATCTGTTATTTACAGCCCTAACATATTATGCATTGGTATTCAAAGAATTAGTCTGAACATGGGAAGCTATGTGTAAATGACAAAGTATAGGAAGATTGAGCAAGATGATATTAATAGGTCCGAGTATAGAAAGAAATGTTGCAAGGTACAGAGGGCTTGGAATAAGGAAGATTGTGTGACAATTTATCTTTTTTAATTTTTTGCACTCAGATTAATTGTGATAAACCCACCTGATTGCAATTAAAGAATGGTGATATAATAGGGTAGCCTTTTAAGGTTGTGTGACGAGTGTTTTTATGTAAATCAGATTAGAGTTAGCATGCAGGCATGTTCTGATAAGCTTGGGGATCTTTGAATATGAATGGGTAAAGAGTCTGTTAAATACAAGGGTAATATTTTTTATGATGGGACACATGAAATGTAGGAGTGGAACAAGCTATATTGGTAAGCAGAAGGAACAGCTATAGAGGTTAGATAGAGTTAAAAATGCTGGACAATCTGTTGGTGACTGTGCACAAAAAAATGCTCCAATTAAAAATCTTTACCTTAGCCCCCACATTTGATTCCATGATGTTTATTTTTCATAACTGAGCAGTAAAAAAATCAATATTGACCTCTTTGGCTGCCAGTAACATATGTAAACAGAAGTGATTTGACTCTATTGACTTCCATTCACTTCTTTCTGCTCCGTATTTACACTACATTTAGACAAAAGATGCCTTTTATACTTAACTAACACTCAGGAAGTTAAAATACTGGAGTGTCCAGGTGAATACTGGAGAACTGGCAAACCTAATAGGATGGAAAACAGAAATAATAAAAAAAAAACATTATATATTGCATAGGTTCCTTTTCATTATACTCGCAGCTGGGCTTTTTAAAATCAGATGTGTGTTAGTTTTCACTGGTTGAGCTCTGTATATTTGATGATCTTTGGGTATGAATATATAGAGGATCAAATACTATATCTGCATGCATCTAACTTGCTTCGCTAATACAATCTTCCCCTCCACCTACAACTAAATATTACCATTGCAAACAACCTTAAAATCTATTCAGTTATACAACACCTAAAGCTCTCCTTCAAACAACAACCCTTACATCAACATTAAACAAAAATGTTCTCAATTCAGAAAAAAATGGAATAGGTTTTACCATAAACATGTTTTACCATAAATCCACTTAAGTAGTATTCTATCTTGAGTTTTTTCTGGCCAGCAGTGAAAGAGTTTGTGACCTTGGCCTAGTCCAAGATTCCAAGATTTATTTTTTTGTTTGATCCTCATTGTCATGATCCTTCCCATGAGTTCCTTTGTTAATAAGGTAACCAATCAGAATTATTAAGAGATTATATAAATGGAGAGGAATAATTGACTATGCCCAGATCACTGTGAGCAAGGTAATTGAAAGGGATCCTGTTGCTATTGACATAATTATATTAGTAACTTTAAGATAGCAACTTTAATTAGTGTTTGGATTAGTGGTCAAGGTAAGCTAAGTTTTCACTTGGGATTGAGTAGACTTAAATGTAGTGTTGAGTTAACCACAATATTGTTTATTTTTAAATTTCTACATGGAGTTTAATACTTGAGGTTGCTGTAGGACACTTTACCGGGTCATGTGGATAAGGTTGTTATGGTATAGCAGCCTGCCTCTATAACCAACATGATTACAAGATGAGATTTGTCACATAGACAATCATGTTTATTTAAATACCACATGCTGATTCATGGTTTAGGTGAAAAATCCCAACCATGCCTTATGAGCGCCCCATAAAGTCCACAGTCAGCTACTCATTTGTGATTGTAAGATTGCAGAGGCAAAATTATGTTCTATCCAGTGACATTCATTTAAGATTAATAAACAGACATGCAAATATTTAACAGCTACATGTATTTACAGAACATTTCCAAAGGTGTGTGGTTGTAATTATTGTTTTTCCACATTTCTAGTGGTTCTTCTTTGCTGTATTGAACCATTTAACACAACTATATATGTTAATGACAGGAGCGTCCACTTGTGATTGGATAGATAAATAACGTGAGTGATCTTCAATAGATTTCATACATAATCTTGCCTTAAAAATGAGAACCGTTGGCATTCTTACAAATGTCCATGAACCTAGTCCAATATCTAAATCAAGTAAAACTTTAAAATTAAATGGACAGTCAACCCCAAAATTGTTATTGTTCATAAAGATAGAAAATACCTTTACTACCCATTCCCTAGCTTTGCATAAAAAAATTGTTATTTTAACATACTTTATAACCTTTAAACCTCTACATTTCTGTCTGTTTCTAAGTCCCTAAAGACATCCCAATGATCACATGCTTTTGTATTTGCTTTTCACATCAGGGGAAGCTAGTTCATGTGAGCCATATAGATAACATTGTGCTGATGCCCGTGGATTCTAACAACACAGCACTAATTTGATTAAATGCAAGTTAATAGATAAAGTCATGTGATCAAGGGGCAGTCAGAAAATGCTTAATTGAAATAATGAAATAATTTAATCACAGAGGTAAAAGTGTATTATATAACCATGTTTTCTGTGCAAAACTGGGGAATGGGTAATAAATGGATTATCTAACTTTTTAAAAAATAAAAAAAATGTTGAGTTGACTGTCCCCTTTAAACCCCTAGTTAAATTCCATGCCTTTTAATTAAATCTGCCATGTTTCTTATTTGGAGTGACTTTTAAACAGTGTGTGTACAAATTATCATATTTGGTTGCTTTTTAAATAATGTTTATCGGGAAGACATTATTTAAAAGTGTGTTCCAAATTATTTAGAAATATTGGTTTTTATTATCTATGCTGATCATTAAAAGAATGAAGTATTACTATTTTTGTCAAATAAACTTTTCTTATTTTTTTTACTTGAAAAAGGGTTAAGGTTACTAGTGACAATAAGGGTTTATAGGAGCAATTTAAAGTTGCTCTAATTTTTAAGAGCATTTTATGATTATTTTAGTCATCCCTAATGGTTCCAAATCTGAGAATGACCACTGAGCCAATCAGGGCTAGCATATGACTGTAGCCACCACTTCTTCTGCCAAAATGTAATGATTTTAGTTGAGTGTAAGAAAATGTTTATACCTAATAATAACATATTTTTTTTTGTATACTGCCTATACTCAGTCAATACAATTAGCCTTATTGTTTATTGAATTTCCCCCATTGCATCTGTGATGAGAGTGGGAGGTGATGTCACTGGATGGGGGCGTGGCTTATAGCCGTTATTGTCTATGTCGCAGTTACTAATTTAGATGTGTTGTACAAGCTGTATACTTCTATGCTCTGCAATAAAATAGCATTGTACCTTCTATGCTGTGTCCTGCATCTCATGACATGATGACTTGCCTGCACTTCTGTTTCCTGAGTAATGATGATGTTGAAGTTTACCCCACCTGACCCTTTTGATTTCTCTCAGCCTGCAGCTTGGCCCACATGGCGTCAGCAGTTTCAACCCTTCAGGATTACTTGCAAGCTGGACAAGGTCGGAGAGTGGTGAAGTACAAGTTAATTCTCTTTTATACTCTGGGGAAAGATGTGGAGCCAGTGTTCAATGCCTTTACTTTCCAAGAAGGGGAATAATTTGACTTTGAAATAGTTATGAACAAACTCAGTGCTCACTTTGTGCTCAAAAGAAATGTGATTCATGAGAGGGCTTGTTTTCACAAATGTGCTCAGCGTGTGGGAGAATCTGTAGAGTCATTTGTGCGCAGCCTGTATGAACTAGCTGAATTCTGTGAGTTTGGTGTTGCTAAAGAAGAGCAAATCAGAGACAGATAGTCATAGGCATTGCAGATGCTGAGGTCTCACTGAAGCTACAATTGGAGGCTGAATTGACATTAGATGGGGATATTAGGATGGCCCGCAAGAGTGAACTGGTGAAAAGCAAAGTACTGATCTGAGGTCTTGAGAGTATTGAGGATGAAGTGCAGCAGTTCAGGAGAGCTGCAGGTGAAAGGCACAGTGTGAGCAATAGACCAAGGGCAACAGATAGGCCCAGAAGTGGATGGGCACAGATGGCTCGCTGCATGCGGTGTAACCATACCCATGATCAGAATGTCGTATACCCCGCTAAAGATATAATATGTAGAAAGTGCAACCGAATGGGTCATTTTGAAGTGGCATGTAAAACTGAATACATTAAGGAGATGCAGGTGGATAGTGACCAGGAGGGTCAAGAAGTGTCCTTTGTAGGGTCTGTTGCTAACGGTCTGGTTTCAGACAAAGATTGGCGGGTTACCCTAACTGTAATGGGAGCCAAGGTTGCCTTTAAGATTGTCATGGGAGCAGACATCACTGTTATGTCCCCTTGCAGCATTCATAAAACTGCCTCAACAGCCTCATCTGGTTAAAGTTACAATGAAAGTTCATAGTCCTGGTGGCCGCATCAATTGTGCTGTGAAACTTTCTTGCCAGCTGTGAGTACAAGCAGAGGAAATTCCCCATGTGGGTACATGTAATTAGAGGTTAGTGTGTTAACCACCTATTGAGCAGGAAAGCAGCCTGTAGTTTGGGCCTTGTCGCCAGAGTGAATGAGATTTCGAAACACATGTTTGGTAAATTGGGCCCTTCTGAATTGCAACCAGTCTGTATATCACTTTAACGTGATGCAGTCCCATACAGCATTACTACTCCTCATAGAATTCCGTTCCCCGCTCATGCCTCAAGCCTGAGAATGAACTTCTGCATATGAAGAGGTTGTTAAAGCAACTGATGGTGTGCCCCCATTGTGAAATGGGAAGGTACGCATGCTGCGTAGACTTGAAGACACTGAATGAGGCAGTGAAGAGAAAGAGATATGTGCAGCCGACGCTTGAAGACATAGCTCCCGAAACTGGCTGGGGCGAAAGTTCTTCTCTACATTGGATGCTTCGAGCAGCTTCTGGCAGATACCTCTAGAACCAACAGTGCCACAAATTGACTACCTTCATTACACGGTTAGGTCAGTTTTGCTTCTGTGGACTCCCCTTCAGGATATCCTCTGCTCCTGAAATCTTTCAAAGAGAGATGAGTTTCCTCCTAAGGGACCATGAGGGCACGCCAGTCGTCATGGATGACATTTTATTGTATGGAGTCTACAATTGGAAGAACCATGACCAGTGATTGAGCTGTGTGCTGCAGACCATGTAGAGAGTCTGGGCTGAAAGTATATAAAGAGAAATGCGGGATTTTAGAAAATCTGAGTTATGTTACTTTGGGGCATATCATTAATGGAGATGGCATCAAGCCGGACCCTGATAAATCCTTGTATTAAACAGATGAAAAGTCCTTCTGATGTACATGACCTGAGACAATATATGGGCCTTATGAATTATGTGGGCAGGCTCCTTCCAGATTTATCCACAGTACTACACCCTATCACAGAGTTGTTGAAGAAAAATTGCTGCCTGGGTCTGGGGCCCTTCAAAGGAAGAAGCTTTTGTGCAGGTCAAGTCCCTTGCTGGGGTCTGCCCCAGTGTTAGGGTTCTACAACCCTTCTAAAAAGACTGTAGTTAGTGCTGATGCAAGCAGTTATGGGCTAGTGGCCACCCTCCTGCAGCTGAATGAGAACAAACTACGGTCCATTGCCTACTGTTCCCGTAGACTGACGGCTGCTGAGTCGAAATATGCCCAAATTGAAAAAGAGTGCTTGGCTGCAGTTTGGGCCTGTGAGCGCTTCTAGCGTTACTTAGTGGGTTTAGAGAAATTTAGTCTGGAGACTGACCATAAACCGCTAGTCCCTCTAATCAACTCCTATGATATTAACAAAACACCTCTAAGATGCCAGAGACTTCTGATTACGCTGCTCAGGTTCAACGTTTAGGCAGTGCATGTGCTGGGGAAACAACTGGTAGTGGCAGATACACTTTCCAGGCTCCCGCTGGCTACTGCTAAAGAATCTTTAATGGAATCAGATGAGAAAGAGTATGTGGATTCAGTTCTGGCATCCAAATCCATTTTTGTCAGGGAAGCTAGAGCTAATAAGAAAGGAGACACGTTTAGATACAGACCTTCAAGAAATTAAGTACATACCAGTCAGAGAGGTCCCAACTCACGGAGCTGAATGGGTTGGTGCCTTTTCAGGACTGCATTGTTATTCCTGTTGCATGCAGGAGATGTTAAGCAGGATTCATGATGGCCACTTGGGCATTACAAAGTGGAGAAAAAGACAGCTACGACAGTATGTTGGCCTGGGATCAGTTCCGACATTGCAAGCCATGTGTCAAAATGTGCCTTATGCCGGAAACGCCGGCCCTACTCAGAGAAGGGAGTCCTTGATTTCTACTCTGCTGCTGCAGGCCCATGGCAGAAAATAGCTGCTGATTTGTGTGAACTGCACGGGAAAAAGTACCTAGTTGTGATTGACTACTATTCAAGGTATTTGGAGATTGCACCCTTGAATGAGATCACCAGTCAAGCTATTATCACCTCTCCTCAAGATCTTGTTTGCCCGGTGGGGCAAACCAATGGAGTTAGTGAGTGATAACGGAATGCAATTTATTTCCATGGAGTTCAAATATTTCAAGCAGTGAATATGATTTCAATCAATTCTACGTCAAGTCCACATTACCCGCAGGCAAATTGAATTGCTGAAGGGCAGTTCAAACAACAAAGCTCATTTTGAAGCAATCCGAGTCGTACATAGCTCTCTTGGCCTATAGCACGACTTCCATCCAAGCCACGGGTTTTAGCCCACCACAGCTGATGCTAGGACATCAGATTCGCACCACTTTACCCTCTGGGGGTGTCTTTCAGCCGACCAGCTCTGTTCCTCGTGATAAAGGTCCCTTAGGAGGGATTGAAGAGGCTTAAAGGGGTTTTTGATTCCTCTATGGCAGAAAAACACTCCGTGAGGTCATTGCAGGAGCTGAATGGGGGGCAAAGTGGTCAGAGTTTTAAACTGGATGATGAGAGGAAATGGAAGACGCCCCCTGCTACAGTAACTTGGAACGCTCTCCAGTACCAAGGTCTTATGTAGTCCATTACTGATGGAGGGACAGTCACACGTCAAAATAGAAGACATTTTTCAGCGGTACCTGAGAGTCTTGGGACTGGATGCCTTTTAGAGCCACACTGGTGGGATACCATATTTTAAGAGGGGTGCCATTCCCCTCAGCAAGATCACAGCGGAGATACTTCTTTTCTTCCAGCAGACTCTCAATCACCTTCTTCTGTATTAGAGGACAGTTAATGTAAAATGACGGTCAAGGTAGACGAGTGAGTGAACTTCAGCACGGTATCAGGATAAGCACTAGTTAGAGCAGTAGACCAGAAGAATAGGCATCATAATCCCATGGTCACTGTGGACTAGGGTAGTCTACACCCATGTTCAAGTTAGGATTGTATTTCTCTGTTGTTCATATATATTCTCTTTAACTTGTTATTTGTTATACACTAAACAAAACTATTTGTGTATGCTTCTTGTATACCCTTGTCATTTGATGTACTGTAAATAAAAAATGTATAACTTTGTCCTTTGAAAAAGGGGAAGATGTGATGAGAGTGGGAGGTGACATTCACCAGATGGGGGCATGGCGTATAGCCGTTATTGTCTATGTCGCAGTTACCAAGTTAGATGTGTTGTGCAAGCTGTTTACTTCTATGCTCTGCAATAAAATATTGTTGCACCTTCTATGCTGTGTCCTGCATCTCATGACAGCAACCATTTAACGTATATTTCTTGTATTTTTTACCATGAATTTATACACTATTTTAAGTTGTGCTTGATATATTTTCACTAGTAAAATGTCTCTTTAGGGCTGATATAATTTCATAACCACATGAATATTAATTTATCTGAGCTTAAAAATTTATTTAGTTCTTTTTTTGCCTGTGTTTCAAGGAGTTAAATTGGAGTTACTAAAACTGACACAAATTTACAGTGCATCTGTTATGGTATGTTCAATTTAAGTGACAAACACCTGCATTCCAAATATTTAGTTCACAACATAGACTTTTCTCTGAAATGTATTGTGAATAGCCTATATAATAGAGTGGTATTTGAAATTGGAGAGGCATATTTAACTATAACCAATGAACACTTACTGAATCGCTCTGCATTTTTATTTAAAATAAGTAGAGTTTGAATATTTTTTTTTAGCAGACCACTACATGCACACATTAAAGCTCTGTGGATCAGTTATGCAAGGTTTATTTTACACCTGATAAACACTTTATATATACCTGTGTTCTTCCCTCCTTTTAAGAATAATACCTATATTTACTGCCACCTTAACAGAGGGAAAAATGTATGCTAATTATATCATCATTCATTTCCCTCTATTATAGTTTTGCTAATGAGCCAATGCCCTCTCGCCTTTTTTCATTTCCACAAGACTGCTTTAAAAATCTCTATTATTCAGTAGCACTTAATATACTCAAATGCATGACTTATTTTACCTATTTAGCATGATATTAATATACCAAATGCAAATCTGATGCAACATATTTAACATCATAAATACTTACTTACATTCAATTGCATCATTTTCATAAATAGGTTTATTGTTATTTTTTTCCCTAATATATTTCTTTCTTTTAAAGTGTTTGCTATGATATTTTGATGTCTGCTTTTATTTTTATTTTGTTTCAGCTTCTTTATGACTAATTATACCAGTGCCCTTAAAAATGGGATAATTTTCTTTAAATACAGAATTTATAGACTTTCCTAGCCGATAAAATGTGACATACCAGTTTTTCAAATGTAATTTTGAAATGACTGCTCTGAAATAAATGTAATGCTAATTGCAGACTTGTCTGAACTTTGGTCTTCTATACAAATGTTGATAGTAGTGAAATTATTACTGTTAATAGTACTTATCTTCGCATCATGAACTTTTAAGGCATATTAGACCTCTCAAATATCTAAATGCTGAATATCAAAATACAAAAGATACTTCAATTGAATAGGACACTAAGAACACACAGTTTATTTTATTATTCTTAAATACACAAGTAAAGTCAAATGGAATAATAGACCCTGAGTTTTGTATTGTGCTCAATAATGTCATGATATTATTCTGACAACCTACCTTTGTAATTTAATTCCCTTAGAGGAAAATTCTAAGTGAAAACAGGCTGCTATTGCAGGAGAACTGAATCCTCTCTGTCACAGACATACATACCAGGCAGTTCTGCAATAAGAAAAAATGTTATAGAGGAGGGACTTTAGAACTAATTGACCTTCTGAAGCTTAGACTACTCTGATGAATCAAGCCTTTAGGACCCAAACTCCTTCTGATTTTGCATTGATTATCTCCACTTGAAGGGATACATTTAAAACTTTTCTGGCACACTGGTATAATGATATTGGGGGGAAAAAGATCAAGAGAGAGATTGTCGAGAGAAATTGTAAGAAAAAGAAACACGAAGACAAGATCCGTGAAAGGTATGTATGTCTGGAAAAGCAACTATGCAGAACTGTCTCTGTTAAAGAACTACAGCTCCCTCTGCATGTCACAATGGTAATGCAAAGCTTAATTATAGTTCACTGTCACTAAAAAGCAATTACATCAAGACATATCTGATCCTCTGTAAAACGAGAAAAATTACCATCTAAAAGTCATAATTATTTAATAGGCTATAACCATAAATCTAAAACATTTAGGGGGTTTTTTTTATAAGAGCAATACTTATTGGGTGATATATAAAGTTTCTATTAAAACAAATTAACAGTTGATGCTGCATGCTGTTTAAAAATAATGTAAATAAAAAATGTTCTCCGTTCAGAATTAATAGTTGTTATTAAAAGTATTATAGACACATAAATATATATTTTATTGTAGTTTAATGTTCAGTTTGATAAAGGACTGTAAATGTTACTTTATAACTTTTTTAGCTGAGATCAGTTAAACAAAGAGACAAGCAGATCTGCAAAGAAATAATTCTATCTTGTTTTGGTTTCCTTCTTCAGTCTAAAGTATTAAATATAATATGTTATTTTATATGACCATTTTAGCACGGCTGTGATTTTATGTTGTAATTTTAGTATTTTTTATTCTTCAGTAAAACCTCTTCCAACACACAAATATAATAAAATGTTTCAAGCAGTGTTTTGTGTGTGTATATATACACATATATATTCTATATATTTTTTATTTATCTACATATAGATATATATTGTGTATACTAACACACACATTAATGCAGTGTATGAAAGATAGATAGATAGATAGATAGATAGATAGATAGATGATTACGATACATAAAAGATAAACTTTGCTACTTCTCTACAATGTACACTTTTAAGAATAAGTTATTAAACTAATAATCTTGCGCAGGAGTTTCTAACAAAGAGAATAATATTAGTAAATATGGAAGCTGCATATAAAGTACTGTAATTAATTGTATTTAACAGCATTGGCACTGATGCCATTTAAAGTATATATGATTTCTGCAAATGTGAAGGAATTTATATTTAGCAAACCATTAGTGTAATAATATTTGTTTGTTGCATTATGCAAATTTTATTTTCAACAAAAGGTAAAAAAAAATAATCATATTTTTATGGAAAAATTAATTTGTAACAGCTTGTAATATATCATTTTAGCTTGTAATATATAATTTTATTTTCATTAGTGATTTAAAAGAAGAAACCACCCACTGGGATATATTTTAATGTGTTCAGTCTTTAAGAGGCCAAAAATATTAATTCCTAATTTCCTAGTAGATAATTCAAATGTGTTTAAGGATTTTCATTATATATATATATATATATATATATATATATATATATATATATATATATATATATATATACATACATATGTTTTCATGAAATCATATAAAAGCCCAGCAGATATACCTGAATAAAAAAATATAGTACTTTCACTTGAGTAACATTATTGAATAATATACAAAGCTTGTTTGTTGATTCCATATCTTTTTATTTTACTGTCCCATACAGAGATACTTGCTTTAATGATATATATAGATATATGTTATTATTATTACTTTTGTTATATATAGTTTTGCTGCGTTTCATATTGGTGATCAGAGATATTAAATAGTAGAAGCTATGTTGTTAAATAATACCATAAAATAAATATAAAAGCACACACACAAGAATAGAATGTGTTCTCATACTTTCTTAGAAGCAACTTTAGAAGGTGCAACACTTCATGGCTAAGTATTGTGTTCTAGTGCCCTCAGTGTAAGAGTAAAATAGAAGAGAAAAACAGAAAAAATGACAAAAACTGTGCCTGACTTCCAAATTCCATAAATTCCAGTATCTGAATAGCATTAAGTAATTTTAAATGTACATTTAGCATTGTACATGAGCCTTCTTTTTGGTTGGTACTCACTAAATTTAAACATATACTTCATTGTTTGTTTTTTAAGTTGTGCACCAAAATATGTTGGGTATCTTTTTTTAGTTATTTCAAAAGACCAAAAAATAAGTTAAGTTTGTGGACTAGAAATACCACCAAAATATGTTTAAAAGGCACCTTATAGAATACAAATACGTATATGGTAGACACTTGGGGGACATTATTTCCTAAATATATAATGAGACATTATATTATATGTATTTAGCATCAGTTAACTTTAACAGAATGCTGACATTTGGAATGTTATTTCTATATTTCTAAAACACAAATAAATCAATAAATAGAAATTAAAAACTAGCAAATAAAAATACACTTTGTACCAACTTGCACTTTATACAGAAAATGACTAATATTTAATCAAGAGCATAAAATATATTTTCAAACTACAACACATTTCTGTTTTCACAGAGCAATGATAACTCTTTTTAATGATCATGTCACTACTGTCCAAACTCACCTACAGTAATTATAATAATAATAATCATAATAATATACTATAAAATATTTTATCTTTCCTAAAAAATTAGATTTCCACAACATTGCACCTATTTTACATGTGTATAAAATATATATATGAAGGTGACACCGACTTGAAAGAAGAGTACCATAGAAACATTTGATTTTGACAGCAGATAAATAAACAACAAATCTTTCCATACTTCGGGTTAGTTTGTCCTCAGAGCTCTGGTTAACTGTTTTGTGAAACAAAAAAGTGTCACAAAACATATAAAAAATATATATGTGCATTGGAGCCCTTTGCAGTTCAGTAGCTGAAAACATAAAAAACATATTTATGCAATATTAATTTTTTTATAAAGGTTTTAACTATGTATTTACTGTAAATATTTGACATTACAATGTTCTGCACTTAGCAGAATATGTTCTATATATTTCAAAATAGCTATTACTATATATATTTGTATATATCTATCTATACTATAATCATGATCGTAACACGTTTGTCGGTGTTACCAGTTGCGCACGCATCCTCAAAGGAATGTAGGCAGTGCGAGGCAGCCAAAAGAATGTTGGCTGCACGCGCAGCCAAGGAATCCACCTGGATACAGAGAAGGCAAACAGATCATTACAATAACAAAAACCTAACCGCCCGCAATAAGTATTAAAAAAAAACATAACCACTCGCAATAAGTATTAAAAAAAAAACTAACCGCCCGCAATAAGCATTAAACAAAAACCCTAACCACCCTCAATAAGTATTAAGAAAAAAAGATAACCGCCCGCATTAAGTATTAAAAAAAAAAACCTAACCGCCCACAATAAGCATTAAACAAAAACCCTAACCACCCTCAATAAGTATTATGAAAAAAACATAACCGCCCGCAATAAGTATTAAAAAAAAAAAACATAACCGCCCGCAATAAGCATTAAACAAAAACCCTAACCACCCTCAATAAGTATTAAGAAAAAAACCTAAACACCCGCAATAAGTATTAAGTCTCCATTGACTTTTATGGGGGAATACGTGAATGCACACACAATATTCTAAGTTTGTCTTTTTGCGCTTGTTGGGTTAGCGTTTCTTTTCAAATCATATTGCGAGCGCAACCCGATGAGCACAAAAAGTTTACTTCTAGCGCGTTTAACGCTCGAGCAGGCACGTTAAATAGTGCTCCACTTGTAATCTGGCCCAGTATCTTTATGCAATTCAAATAGCACATTGTGACAGTCACTGGTGCATGTGACCATCTGCGTTGAAATATTTTTTTTTGCCCTCCTCCTGCCCACTTTCAAAGGAGGGATACGTGATGCACAAACATACATACTGGCTCTATAAAATGGTTCCCACAACACAAACAGTGAGAACATAGCTCCACTATTTGGCACTTCTTTAATGCACAATGACCTCACCATGCAACTTGTAACCCTACTGACACATTTAATGAAGAGGTACCTCCATTCCTTATTGTCTATTAGCGGGGTAGGCATAATCATCTTCACAAACATTAATGTGCATAAAAAAATCTTACAAGATTCATATATAAATATCAATTGGTTTCCAAAGCTCTTATCTGGAACAACAAACAGAAAATATTTTCTATATCCCTGTTGGAGCACAGTTGTGTAATTATTATACTTAATTACTTTCATTGTGTCACATGCCCAGCTAATATCCTGAGGTGTGTATAAACATATATAAACACATAAATGTATATGTATATAATCATGAACATATATATTTAAATTTGCTGCCCATCGCTGCATCACTTACCCCTTCACTGTGCTAGGTTCTCATGCCGTGTCTCATTGAAGCCTATGGAAGTGAGCTTCCATGCAATGAGAACTCAAGGTCTCATTCGCATCGCACCTACCTTGTAATAGCAGCACACATGTGCATGCGCTGGTATTACTAAGTTGATTGCAAATATAGCTTTCGCAGAAGCAATATCTTGCACACCACTTACAATTTAGCCCTTTATTTGTGAGTCTATCTATCATCCATCTATCTATTTATCTATCTATCCATCTATATCAAAGGAGAGACTGCACTCTTTTTTTGCAGTGAGTTGAAATTACAGTATGGAATAGACTGCAGGCATTTGCTTTCAGGCTAAAATAAGAGCGGGAATTAGATAATGAATCATTGTGTACTATGAAAACATTGATCCTACTTGTTAGTCAGTGTGTCTGATTAAAAGGACCTCAATCTTCAATTTTTTCTGGCAGATAAAAGAGCATGCTTTAAAGGGACAGTCTACACCAGAATTTTTATTGTTTTAAAAGATAGATAATACCTTTATTAACCATTCCCCAGTTTTACATAACCAACACAGTTATATTAATATACTTTTAACCTCTGTGATTATCTTGTATCTAAGCCTCTGCAAACTACCCCAGATAACTCCACGTGCATGAGCACAGTGTTATCTATATGAAAAACATGAACTAACACCCTCTAGTGGTGAAAAACTGTTAACATGCATTCCGAAAAGATGTGGCCTTCAAGGTCTAAGAAATTAGCATATGAACCTCCTAGGTTAAGCTTTCAACTAAGAATACCAAGAGAACAAAGCACAATTGGTGATAAAAGTAAATTGGAAAATTGTTTAAAATTACATGCCCTATCTGAATCATGAAAGTCTATTTTGGACTAGACTGTCCCTTTAAATATTATAAACACTTTTATATGAAAAATACATGATCTAAAGTTCAATAAAACATCACTCTAACTTAAATCCCTAGTACATTTTATTTTTTCCATTATTAATCTGAAAAGCGGTATTTTTAAATGCTTTTCTGATGGTTAAAGGGATTTTAATGCTATCAGTGTATCTTATGTTATATAATCATTTCATGCTTTTTTTTTTTTTTGTTAGAACCATTTACAGGGTTTTGCAAACCAGTAGTTGTTCATGGATTCACCCTGTGAAAGGCCCAGGGCAATCAGTGTTCCTTGTGGCCAACTTGGGACAAATGTGTAGATTTTTTTAATGCTCAGTCATATCACAATCAAGCTGGGATTTATTAATTATGCTTTTATATATATATATATATATATATATATATATATATATATATATATATATATATATATATATATATATATATATATATATATACTGCTTACTAAAAAATCCACTTTCTCCATATGCATTCTACATGAAATAAGGACCTAGAGGAATCCAGCTGTTGTTACATACTTCCAATTTTCTCAACTCAACTTATGTAACCATGTTAATGACTAATCAATCATTATATGACACTTTGACATGATAAAAAAAATGGAAATTTAAATATAGAAAGAAAAGGTTTGTTTTAGATAAAAATGCCTTTTCTTGAACTCATACAAGTTGAAAGCTTTAGGTGCATGAACATGAACAAAAAGAAAATTGTTGCAATTACAAATATTTCGGCATTCTCATGTTTATTTATTTTGTTTGTATTGGTATGACACAAAAAAGTGGAGAAAAAAAGGCAAATCTGACACATTCCACGCAAAAATGGACTGGACAAAATTATTGGCACCTTCTCAAAATTGTGAGAAATAATTGCATTCCAAGTTTGTGATGCTCTTGTAATTTGTAATTAAAGGGATACTGAACCCAAAAATTTTCTTTTGTGATTCAGATAGAGCATGCAATTTTAAGCAACTTTCTAATTTACTCCTATTATCAATGTTTCTTCGTTCTCTTGCTATCTTTATATAAAAAAGAAGGCATCTAAGCTTTTTTCTTGGTTTAGAACTCTGAACAGCAGTTTTTGATTGGTGGATGAATTTATCCACCAATCAGCAAGGACAACCTAGTTGTCCAAAAATGGGCCGGCATCTAAACTTACATTCTTGCATTTCAAATAAAGATACCAAGAGAATAAAGAACATTTGATAATAGGAGTAAATTATAAAGTTGCTTAAAATTCCATGCTCTATCTGAATCACAAAAGAAAAAAATTGGGTTCAGTGTCCCTTTAAACTCACCTGTATCAATTAATGGGAGCTGACAATATAGAAATCACACCGGCAACCAAATAAAATGGTGAAAAATTTACTCAATCTGTTGTGTGTCTCTGTGTGCCACGCTGAGCATGGAGAAGAGAAGGAGCAACAAAGAATTGTCTGAGGATTTGAGTTTACCTGTCTACAAAGTTAGATAGAAGTTTTTTTTTTTTTTCGGGTGGGGGGGGTTGCACACATCGGCCCAATTCCTCAGCTGTTTCCTTAACTCGTCAGCCTGATCTGAGGCTGTGGACATCAATCCGAACAATCTCATACGATCAGGTTGATTGACACCCCCTGCTAGCAGTTGATTGGCCGCAAATCTGCAGGGCGCGGCATTGCACAAGTAGTTTACCAGAACTGCTTGCGCAATGATAAATGCTGAAGGCATATGCTGTCGGCATTTATCAATGTGTGGCGGACATGATACCCTACAGTGGGTTTTGTCTGTCCACACCATGATAAATCTATCCCATAGGGTTTAAGTTTAATTCTATATTTTTGGCATCCTTAAAAAATTAAGCAGGGCAGTACAATTGCAAGCTATGGCTGGCCACAGAGCAAAAGTTTACATACAGCTTTTAACTCAAAGTTAACTGACTTCAAAACTATTAAATAGAATTGTTTTTATGCACAAAAAGGGTTAAAGGTTAATTCTAAATGTTTTGGCACCCCCAAAAAAGCAAGCAGGCAAGTGGCTGCCCGCACAGGAGAAGTTAACTTTACATGCAATTTTTACGTTTTTACTGACCGCAAAACTATTAGATAAAAATTATTTTTTACACATAAAGGGTTAAAGTTTTATTCTACATTTTTTGGCACCCCAAAAAAGCAAGCAGGCCAGTGGCTGCCCACTTTTTTTGTTGTTATTGGTTTCCTAAGAAGAATGAAGCAAATGGAACCTAATAAACATGTCAACATTTTGTTAATGTCCAATTTCGGTCCCATTTCCATTCATCTCTTCAGTATGCTGAATACGTGTTTGTTTGAAAAAATGTCTATTATATATATATATATATATATATATATATATATATATATATATATATATATATATGTACTTGTGTGTGTGTGCAATACTTTATTTTAATATTTTTGCATGTGTTTTGTTATTTTCTTCTTTTTTAAGGTCTCAAGTTGTGTTAACATTTCTAGTGCTGTTATGTGTTGCACTTGATCACAACACATAACTAAAAAATTGTAATTTGAGCAGTGTTTAGCATGGCCACACTATCCATTAAAATTATAAGGTGTGCTAAAGAGATAACAGCAGCACTAAATCTTCTCTGGTACTTCTGTTTTACCATGGACATGTACTACCACATTGTGCTCTATTCACAGTGTGGGCCGGTTATATTGATTAAACACCCTGAGCTATCAGTAGTGCTCCATTTTTAATCTAGCCATTGTTCAATTGGGGTTCAGAGATATCTTATTTCTTCCTTTTTTCTTATTATTTTCTCTAGGATAGCATCTTGCATTAAACGCTTTAAAACAGCCCTCTTCAGAAACTGCAGATGGGGAGGTTGATGGGTAGAGCAAGGGCATGTTGTGGGTGAGTTGGGCTTTGTCGTGAGTGGGACAAAGTTGAGTTGGGGGTGCCTGCGAAGAGTGGTGGTGGGGAAACAAAAGGTAATTACACTTGGGGGCATATCTATCAATCTCCGTATGGAGCTTGAACCCCCCGTGTTTCTGGCGAGCCTTCAGACTCGCCAGAAACACAAGTTATGGAGCAGCGGTTTAAAGACCGCTGGTCCATAACCTGTCCACCTGCTATGAGGAGGCAGACAGACATCATCACAATTCATCCTGATCGAATATGATTGGGTTGATTGACACCCCCCTGCTAGAGGCCAATTGGCCACGAATCTGCAGGGGGCGGCATTGCACCAGCAGTTCACAAGAGCTGCGGGTGCAATGCTGAATGAGGAGAGCGTATTGCTCTCTGCATTCAGCAAGGTCTGTCGGACCTGATCTTCAATGTCGGATTATGTCCGACAGGCCATTCATAAATAGGCCCCTTGGGGTCATTTGGGGGGACAATCAATTTTACTGGTGGGTCTAATTTTCCCCTGGCTTTCCCTTGCAACACCACTTACAACAGCTTTGGCTAGCGAATAAAGGACATTAAGCTCAAAATGAATTCCCTCATAAAATGTTAATTTAGGGTAATAAAAATATGCATTGCTTGTTCATTATTTGTTTTACTTTTTTCATGCAATTTACCCCTAAAGATTTTTTTTTTCCTATACACTGGATATTGAGTAATGGAGAAACTGTCTAACACAGTGGATGATTTAAATCTGGTTGTTATTGGCCAAAGCAAATTATATAAGACAAATGTACTGGGGAGGGTTTTCAAGGGGTGTCACTGAAATGTTCTGATCTAGCAAAACCCTACAAATTTTGCTAAAAAATAACAATTTTTCTTTTTCAATTAAAAGTTGTTGTTTTTTAATTTCTATTTAGTGAGAGATAAATAACAGAGATAGTTATCATTTCAATGTGTGTACATGTACTGTAGTGCAATCATTGCACATAAATACCAATAAATCTATCAATAAGCATATGCCATCAACTTGTTACAAATATTTTCCCTTATTATTCTATTTTATGTTATACAGCAATGAGAAAATGCAATTGGATTATTAATGATAACTTACATAATCATCCTATTAAATTCTTACAAGAATTCTATGCATTCTTTTCAGCAGATTGCAATTCAGTGATTAGTTGCCCACATTCATTTTACATTTACAAAACAAAATATTAAAAAGATATTCAAGTTTTGCCTTTTTAAAAAACAAACAAACAAAACCATTTCTTACTACAGGACACACTCAGGAACTTATATGCTTACAGCATACACCATCCATGGAACATGTTTATAAATATGAGAAGACGATCTGCATCAGGTGGTTGCACATGGTTCCAGTCTTGGCATTAACACTACTTTCATTTTAACACTGCTTTGTATGATGGGTCTGTACTTACATTTTATGTCCCTTTAATAGCAAGTAGATGTTGATACTGTTGGTAAATGTATTTTAAGATTTCCTCAGACAGTACAGGCAGTCTGTTAATTGCAAGTAAGGTGCTGTAAATATTTTATTACTAGGTTATTGATATTTGAAATGTACTTTTGATACCCACAGTAGCATTGCTAATTATCAGTGCAGATTATATTAGTGACATGATGATGTTCTTGCCCAATGTCACTTGAAAAAAAATGTCTAGAAGGATACTCCATCAGACCAGGAATCAAAGATATCTCTGCGTTGACTTCAACTAAGCCAATCAAACTGTCTACTTCTCAAATCCAGCTGTTCTGAAGAAGAGTAAGCCTTAACTGGAGCTGAGGAAAGCTTGAATGCTCCGAAGCCCTTGTGGTTCAGGTTCACATATGCGAGCCTGGTTCCTCCAATGTAAGAAGCAATGGTCATCAAACCTCTGCTTGTTACACTCTACACCACCTCAAAGATGGTAAGGAGAAATAACAGAGAGCTCACTCGCTCTCGAGTCGTGTGAGAGTAGGGGCGGGCTTTACATGCTCACATGAGCTTGTAATGATACAGCGGATTCTGCACATTCACTGCCAGTATGTAGTGAAGGTGAGCGGGCAACTTCTCGAGTTGAGAAGCTTGTCCACTCCCTTTTTAGTACATAGGGTCCATAATGTCAAGTATCGCAGTATGCAATGATACCTTTTAATTGAACTAACAAAATATTTAAAAGACAAGCTTTTGAGGTATTTACTCCCTTTCTCAAGACTGAAGCAATGAGTATTGCTTCAGACTTTAGAAAGGGCGTAAATATCTTGAAAGCTTGTCTTTAAAATATAATAGGCCAGATTACAAGTGGAGTGCTAACAGTTACACGCAAGCGATAAGGGGTATGTTGCGGGTTATTAGCTCATATTACAAGTTGAAAGTAAACACGATCTCTTGAGCGCAATCACGATTTACACTAGACTGATAACCTCATCCTCAGAGCTCTGCAAAACAAAACAGAAATAAAAAAACACAAATAAAAAATACACTACAAAGTACAGTTACACTCATAATAACACATCTAATAAAAATTATATGCACATATAAACACAAATACATATGCCTAAATAAAAAGAGAGAAGCCCTCAACCTGGGAACGAACAATAGTATAATAGCTTGTTCTATGGCTAGTTACCACCCAAGAAACAGCCTTTTTTTGCTCAACATGTGCCTTTCACAGAGAAGAACTTTTCTGAAGCATATCAATCTGATCCTGACTTAACAGTACAGTCCAGCCCCTAAATACCAGTCAATACCTCTCTGAATGAGAGAAACAGCAAAACCCCAGACGTACATTTAGGCCTAGTGTGGGCCTCGTCAGTGAGGTGCAGCCATATCCCTCTAGGCACACTGAGTAACGGGTCCACGCCTGGATTCCCTCATCACACTTAGGGAGGCTTCCCTAAGTGTCATCATTTGCATAAATAAAAAGAGAGAAGCACTCAAGCTTGTTCTATGGATAGTTACATCCCAATACGCAGCCTCTTTTTGCTTAACATGTGCCTTTCACAGAGAAGAACTTACCTGAAGCATATCAGTCTGATCCTGACTTAACAGTAAAGTCAATAGCATAATAGCTTGTTCTATGGCTAGTTACCACCCAAGAAACAGCCTTTTTTTGCTCAACATGTGCCTTTCACAGAGAAGAACTTTTCTGAAGCATATCAATCTGATCCTGACTTAACAGTAAAGTCCAGCCCCGAAATACCAGGCAATCCCTCTCTGAACGAGAGAAACAGCAAAACCCCAGATTTACGTTTCGACCTAGTGTGGGCTTCGTCAGTGAGGTGCAGCCATATCCCTCTAGGCACACTGAGCAATTGATCCACGTCTGGATTCCCGCATCACACTTAGGGAGACTTCCCTAAGTGTCATCATTTGCATAAATAAAAAGAGAGAAGCACTCAACCTGGGAACGAACAATAGCATAATAGCTTGTTCTATGGCTAGTTACCACACAAGAAGCAGCCTTTTTTTTTTGCTCAACATGTGCCTTTCACAGAGAAGAACTTTCCTGAAGCATATCAGTCTGATCCTGACTTAACAGTAAAGTCTAGCCCCAAAATACCAGGCAATCCCTCTCTGAACAAGAGAAACAGCAAAACCCCAGATGTACCTTTCGGCCTAGTGTGGGCTTCGTCAGTGAGGTGCAGCCATATTCCTCTAGGCACACTGAGCAACGGGTCCACGTCTGGATTCCCGCATCAAACTTAGGGAGACTTCCCTAAGTGTTATCATTTGCATAAATAAAAAGAGAGAAGCGCTCAAGCTTGTTCTATGGCTAGTTACCACCAAAGAAGCAGCCTCTTTTTGCTCAAAATGTGCCTTTCACAGAGAACTTTCCTGAAGCATATCAGTCTGATCCTGACTTAACAGTACAGTCCAGCCCTGAAATACCAGGCAATCCCTCTCTGAACGAGAGAAACAGGAAAACCCCAGATGTACGTTTCAGCCTAGTATGGGCCTCGTCAGTGAGGTGAAGCCTTATCCCTCTAGGCACACTGAGCAATGGGTCCACATCTGGATTCCCGCATCACACTTAGGGAGACTTCCTTAAGTGTCATCATTTGCATAAATAAAAAGAGAGAAGCGCTCAACCTGGGAACGAACAATAGCATAATAGCTTGTTCTATGGCTAGTTACCTTGTAGCATATCAGTCTGATCCTGACTTTAAAGTACAGTCCAGCCCTGAAATACCAGGCAATCCCTCTCTGATGAGAGAAACAGCAAAACCCCAGATGTATGTTTTCCTAAGTCTTCCTAAGTGAGATGTGGGAATCCAGACATGGACCCATTGCTCTGTGTGCCTAGAGGGATATGGCTGCACCTCACTGACGAGGCCCAAACTAGACCGAAACGTACATCTGGGGTTTTGTGTATGGATTATTGCTGTACTGTTATATATATATATATATATATTTATATTATATGGATGCAATAGGTATGAAGCACTCCAAGCCTCCACACTGCAAGCAAGGCAGCCATTGTGATCTCTTGCCCAGGGTGCACACAATACAATTTCAATATACTCCGCAATAATGGTAGCACTCACTGGGTCTTAAATACATAAATCTTTATTCTCTGTAACGTTTCGGGATTAACATCATCCTCAGACAGCTTAATGTTAACAAACAATGCATCACTTACTTTTAAACCCTCCACCATGTCGGGACTCCTTCCTTGCCATGGCCGGTGGCATCCCGGAAGTGACGTCATGTCTCTTTGGCGCTCAGTGTTCCACCAGCGTGCTATGGTTGTCAATGGTTACCAGGACGGCACACAGCTCCAGCTGTCAGGAAGCTGTCACTGCGTGCTTAATAAAAACATTGCATATTATCCAAGTTACATGCTATTTACAATGCCATTAGGTGAACGGTATTGGGGCTTATAGGATACTAACACTATGATGCTTTCCAGGGCTACGTAGTTATAACATCTACTCAGTTGCTCTGCCAGGTATTGATCTGATCATTACTGAGAGGGGGTCAAATATATAGGTATTTCCTATAGTGTCCATATATAATTTTCTCTTATTTAGTGTGAATGTATATTGGCCCAGGTTTTGCCTAATGCTTAGGGATGGGCAAAGTAATAGGACATCTACTTTGTCTGTTGGATGTCAGTTATTTCTGGATATAGGAAGGGGTTTCCTATGGGTCATTGATAGGTATCCAGGTGGTCTCCATACAATTAACTACTATAAGTCCCTATTTTTAAATATATATATATATATATATATTCCCAGCGCTACGGAATTTGGCGGCGCTATACAAATAAATGATAATAATGATAATATATATATATATATATATATATACACACAGTTTTTTTGTTTTCTGTTATTCTAATTGTGACCTTTAAAAAAAAAAAGTTAAAAAATAAGTATTATTTATATTATCTGAATTGGTTAATCTAATTGCTAAAAAAAAATCACTTTTTCTTTTTTCTTTATTTTCATTAGAAGAAAACAACACTGCTTAGACCAATCATGCAATTTATAGAGGTTATACACATTGGCATCAGTGTGAACAAATTTATAAAAATGAAAGAAGACTGTAGACGTCAATGAAAATCATTTATGTAAAAATGCCTGTATTCATTTAAAAGTGGGTCATTTCAAATCATGCCCTTGAAATAAAAACTTATGTCATAAATCAGGTAGGATATTACAAATTCTGTCAATTTTATGTCCTTGTCACAGTACTGCAATATTGCATCCCAGGGAGATTAAGATATTTTATTGCTTAAATTGTCTGAAAGTCTTGGGAAAACAAGAGGAATCTGCATTACTTTAATGACTTTCTTTTTGAATTGTACATTGTTCTATTCTTGAATAATGAACAGTCAATGCACAGAGGTGCTTACATTTTATCTCTTTTCAACTTTGAAATCTCAGAAAGTAGAGTGTTTTGAATGTTCCTAATTAGAAAAAAACAACAAGTTGTTGAATGTTTTCAGCTTGCTGTCACTTAATATGCACAATTAACGTTATTGACATTCACTCAGTCTTTTAAAGCATTAGCAATGCTAACAAAATATATTTGAATTCTTATTTTTAAATCTTTCCATGGTTAACGCTATCAATGGACTTAGAACTTTTGAAATGTAACGAAAAAAGTTTGCTGTAATTGGAACTATGAGATCTAGATGTATTTTTGTCATACTTAAAAATATGAAAAGGGTTGAAGTAATTACATTGAAAAAAAAAAAAAAATTTCCATTGTGTTGCAGCCGGATACATTCTAGACATATGCACAAGGGAAACAATTGTTTTGGACAAATTGAGTGTCATGAAAAAAAAATTGTTAGTCGGTCCTGGGGTTGTTTGAAATTTGCTAAAGAAAAATCCTTCACCTGCTCGTTCCCATGGACAGCAGATAAAAGGGGCATGAGACCCATTTTTTTTCTTTCATAATTCAGATAGAGCATACACTTTTAAACAACTTTCTAATTTACTTGATAACCTTAGTTCTCCTACTATAATTTGTTATAAAGCATACCTAGGTAGACTGAGGAGCTGGAAACTAGCTGCTGATTAGTGGCTGCTCATATATACCTCTTATCATTTGCTTACCAATGTGTTCAATTAGCTCCCAGTAGTGCATTGCTGCTCCTTCAATAAAGGATACCAGGAGATTAATGCAATCAGCCAATAGGATTGAGGTTGCATTCTATTGGCTGTTCCAATCAATCCAATTGGATGATGTAATTTAAAGGAACCTTCATTCTTCGTTTGAAGAGGATGCTCCGCGTCGGCTGGATTGAAGATGGACCCGCTCCGCTCCAGATGCATGAAGATAGAAGATGCCGCCTGGATGAAGACTTCTGCCGCTTGAAGGACCTCTTCTACCTGGATCGGATGAAGACTTCTGCCCCTCTGGAGGTCCACTTGTGCCCGCCTGGGTGAAGACGGCTCAAGGTAGGGTGATCTTCAGGGGGGTAGTGTTAGTTTTTTTAAGGGGAGATTGGGTGGGTTTTAGAGTAGGGTTGGGTGTGTGGGTGGTGGGTTTTAATGTTGGGGGGTTATTGCATTTTTTTTTACAGGTGAAAGAGCTGATTACTTTGGGGCAATGCCCCACAAAAGGCCATTTTAAGGGCTATTTGTAATTTAGTATAGGGTAGGGAATTTTATTATTTTGGGGGGCTTTTTTATTTTATTAGGGGGATTAGATTAGGTGTAATTAGTTTAAAATTCTTGTAATTCTTTTTTTTCTGTAATTTAGTGTTTTTTTTTTTTCCTAATTTAGTTTATTTAATTTAATTGTAATTAATTGTAGGTAGTTTAGGTAATTAGTTTAATTATAGCATAGTGTTAGGTGTAATTGTAACTTAGGTTAGGATGTATTTTACAGGTAAATTTGTACTTATTTTAACTAGGAAGTTACTAAATAGTTAATAACTATTTAATAACTATTCTACCTAGTTAAAATAAATACAAAGTTGCCTGTAAAATAAATATAAACCCTTAGCTAGCTACAATGTAACTATTAGTTATATTGTAGCTAGCTTAGGGTTTATTTTATAGGTAAGTATTTAGTTTTAAATAGGAATCATTTATTTAATTGTAGTAAATGTATGTTGTTTAATTTAAATTATATTTAAGTTAGGGGAGTATTAGGGTTAGGGTTAGACTTAGGTTTAGGGGTTAATAAATTTATAATAGTGGCGGCGACATTTGCGGCGGCAGATTAGGGGTTAATAAACTTAATATAGTTGCAGCGATGTTGGGGGGCAGATTAGGGGTTAATACATATAATGTAGGTGTCTGCGATGTTGGTGGCAGTAGATTAGGGGTTCATAAGTATAATGAAGGTGGCAGCGGTGTCCGGAGCGGCAGATTATGGGTTAATAATATAATGTAGGTGTCAGCGATAGTGGGGGCGGCAGGTTAGGGGTTAATAAGTGTAATATTAGGGGTGTTTAGACTCGGGATTCATGTTAGGGTGTTAGGTGCAGACATAAAATTCATTTCCCCCTAGGAAACAATGGGGCTGCGTTAGGACCTGAACGCTGCTTTTTTGCAGGTGTTAGGTTTTTTATCAGCCAGCTCAGCCCCATTGTTTCCTATGGAGAAATCGTGCACGAGCATGTTTAGCCAGCTCACCGCTGACTTAAGCAACGCTGGTATTGAGGTGAGATGTGGAGCTAAATTTTGCTCTACGCTCACCTTTTTGCGGCTATCACCAGGTTTAAAAAAACCTGTAATACCAGCGTTTTCTTAAGGTAGTGTTGGGAAAAAAAGGCTTGTTAGCAACGCACCCCTGTTACCGCAAAACTCGTAATCTCAGTGTATGGGTTTTATGTCCCTTTAATCTGTTGTACATGGAAACTAGCAGGTGAAGGATTTATCTTTAGCAAATGTCAAACAACACCATGAGCAAATATCAAAAGAAATGTTTTTCATGGCAATCAATTTGTCCAAAACAACTGTTTTGAGAATAAATAACCAGATCTCATTCACTGCTTCTTTATTGTGCCAAACAACATAATAAATATCAAAGCAAAGTGCAACTGTGACTCACACGAACAATATTTAATACACTAATAGTGCTTTACAAACAGACACTGACCGTTCCACGGAGATCCAATAGCCGAAATACAAAAGAGATATAAGATGGCCTGTAGAGGTCAATAAGCCTCTGCAGGCCATATTATATCTCTACTGTATGTCGGCTATTGGATCTTCACGGAACGGTTGAAACGATTCGGCTGTTTCTTCAGAAGAAGGATTGCATAGATACTGATCACCGGTAGGGATGGGCGAGTGTTTCGCAATATTAAAAAAATTGAAGTAAAATTTAACACATTCGTTCATTCGTTTAAAATTTCAAATGTTTGTACAACATTCTAACATTTATATAATGCAATAGCATTTCTAATGCTTTCTTTAAATGTAATAATCTATTCAAATTTTTCTAATAATTTGATTTGAATCATGCAATATACGAATTTGAAAAATTCAAATTTATATATTTGTTATAGTTTTTTTTTTTTTTTATATATATTGTTTTTATTTAAGTTTGCAGTAAAACTTTAACAATAAGACAAAAGAAAAAACATTTCAAAGTTCCTACACAAAAGTAGGAATGTGGTACAATAGATGTTGCACAGTATATTACTTTGAGTCTTTCTGAAATGTCCCGTGGTACAAATTCTCTTCACAGTATCGCTATGGTCGGTGGTAGGCACGTGGTTTCTAAAATTAAGGTATATGACATGTGGGCCTTCCAACTTTCAGTTAATGGAGGACATCAGAAATGTAATGTCTCTTATTTTCAATGCAACTTCTAATTGAGTCTAGTAAGTCTAGAATTATTTATCAATTATCCTATATAGAGACAAAGAACTAAAATTGAAGAGAAAGAAAAGATAAGGGGAAGAGAAAGAGGGAAAAAGAGAAAGCATAGGCCATATAATAAAATTTGAGAATGCTTCTCTCATTAGTCACATATGTGTGCTCTCGGGCGTGTTTATGTATCCTATTTACTATATCTAAAAGACTCCCATAGAAACATCATCTCCTGATGTAGCGAGAGTTGACCTATTTTGAGGTAATATAATCTTTCCAGCAGTAAGTTTCTGTTGACTAATTCTATCCATTCCGATATTATAGGTACTACTGCCGTTTTCCATTTTCTCGGTATTATCTGGTTAGCTGCATTTAACATGATGTAAAATAATTGTTGCCTTATTTTGCATGTAATTGCTGGTGGCTGTCTCAACATTATTATTTCTGGGCTAGGTGTTATTTGAGTATTCAGTGTTTTATTGATATTCGAGAAGATAGCAGTCCAATAAGGTTTAATATGTTCGCATCCCCACCAGATATGGGACAGGTGACCCTCCTCTAGGCATCCCCTCCAGCACGAGCCTGAGGTTTGCTTATATATATATTTAATTCTAGCCGGGGTTAGATACCACCTCATCATCAATTTGATGTTTGTTTCTTTTGCATGAGCGGAATGTCCGGAATGCAGAAGGGTTGAGAATCTGCTTACCCACGTTTTTGCTGGGGTAGTTTGATGCAACTCATTATCCCATCTTTTAGTGTAAGGGGGGAGCCCCGGAAAGGTGTGTGATAAGATAAGTTTATACAATTTGGAGATTACTCCTTTTATATCCTCTTTAGCTATACACATTTGTTCAAATACTGTGGGAGAGCGGGTCAGGTCTTTTCTAAGTTTATGTGACATTATGCAGTGCCTCATTTGGTGTATGTGAAGCCATGATGATAGGAAAGGGTGTTCTAATAAGTTAAGTTGGGACCTATCTTTGATAAACTTAACCTCATCCGTGATAAGATACATGGGAATGAGTGCTTGTGGAGCTTTGAGGAGGTTGTCATCTATGATTTTACCAGGTTTAAATTCTGGGTTGTTTAAAAGTGTAGTAAGGGGTGAGTATCTAGAAGAAATTTTATTCGGTGCCTTACAGATATTCTTCCAGTCATTCCAAGTCTCATTGGAAATGGAAGATGTTGAGATAGAGTGTCTATTAAAATAGGCAGGATTCCAGCTTGCGGTGGTTAGGTCGTGGGTAAAGGCAAGATCAGATTCAATTTGCACCCAGCTTTTATAAGTGGATGTATCAAAACGAAACCACTCCTGGATTCTCTGTAGGGATATGGCAAGTTTGTAGGAAAGGAGATGCGGGACCCCTAGGCCCCCCTCTGTTGGGGGTTTAAAGAGTGTATTACTGTTAATCCGTGGAGGCCTACGTCTTCAGATATATTCATTTATGATTTTTTGCATGTGAGCTAGGTCCTTTTGTATGCCTGGGATGGGGACTGTCTGTAGAATATATAGCACTTTTGGGAGCAGAATCATTTTTGCTGCTTGTATTCTACCTGTCCAAGATATATTTTTAGGAAGCCAATGAGATGTTAGAGTTAGAAGTTCTGTGGTAAGATCTCCATAATTGTATTTACGCAAATCTGTTATATCTGGAGTAATGTGAATGCCAAGGTATTTGAGATATTTTGTTTGTTGTTTTAAGGGGCATGTAGACTTTAGATTATTAAGGGTGAGGGTAGATAAGTTTATAGGAAGGTATTCTGACTTGGTCATATTCACTAAAAAATTTGATACTGTCCCAAATTTTGTCAATTCATTAGTCACCTGTTGTAGGGATACTTTGGGGTTTGTGAGCATCAGGAGAATGTCGTCCGCAAATATGGCTAATTTATGTATCTGATTGGCAATGGGAATTCCTTGAATTTGGTTGTTCAGTCGTATTTTGATAGCCAGAGGTTCTAGGGATAGGACAAAAAGAAGCGGTGAAAGTGGGCAGCCCTGCCTGGATCCGTTTCGGATTTCAAAAGGTTCCGAAAGGGCTCCATTAATCCTAACCTGAGCTGTAGGGTTTGAATATAAAGCAAAAAATTTTTGAATGAAAGAGTCTGGGAAGTGGAAGTGTTGTAGGGTCGTACGTAGGTATGTCCAGTCTAGTCGGTCAAAAGCTTTTTCAGCATCTGTCGAGACAAAAACAGTCGGGCTTTTGGTTTGTGTGACATATACCAATAAATTTAATACTTTGACCGTATTATCTTTTGCTTCTCTACGTGGGACAAACCCTACTTGGTCTTGATGAATTATAGAGGGGAGAATTTGATTGAGACGGGATGCTAAAATTTTCGCATATAGTTTGAGGTCAACATTTAATAAAGAGATTGGACGAAAATGTGCAGGTGTGTTTGGGGGTTTACCAGGTTTAGCTATAACTGATATGTTGGCTTGTAACATAGTGTCAGGGAATGGAAGTCTTTCTGGTATGGAGTTAAAAAGGGATGTTAAGTGTGGTACCAGTAGAGAAGCAAAGGTTTTATAATACAGACCTGTGAACCCATCTGGGCCTGGTGCTTTGTTCTGTTTTATTTGTTTTATTGCTTCTAGCACTTCTGAAGGCTGAATACGTCGGTCTAATTGGTTGCGTTGATCTTGATCTAACTTGGGTATAGGTAGTTTATCTAAATATTGATTACAATGGCTTGTATGATTTTGAGGGTCTCTAATTGGGAATAGATTATAGAGTTTATGGTAGAATTTCTTGAACTCTTTAGCTATTGATTTTGTGTCTTCTAAATGTGTGCTATCTGACTTTTTTATGGCGTGAATGTAAGTTTTCTGCTGCTGCTTTTTTAATGCTCTAGCCAAGAGTTTTCCTGATTTATTTCCCTCTCTATAAAAATTTTGTTGAAGATGGAGAAGTTGTTTTTGTGATCTGATATGTAGGAAAAGGTTAATTTTTTCTCTTTTGGATTGCAGTTGGTTTAGAACAATGTTGTCAGTGGGGTTAGATTTGTGTTTATAGTCTAAGTCTGCGATCTCTGAAGCTAAAAGATTTATTTCTTCACGACTTTTCCTTTTGATTTGGGCAGTAGTTTTAATAAACTCGCCTCTTATAGTGCTCTTATGGGCTTCCCAAAGGGTGGCCTCGTTAACATCTGGTGTCTTATTTATAGAGAAGTATGAGCTTATATGTTCTGAAAACAACTCCTTTTGCTTTGAATCTAACAATAATGAGTCCTCCAGTCTCCACTGAAAGGCTCTCAAGGGGGCTGTTGGCCATTTTATAGTGCAAGCTACTAAGGAGTGATCTGACCATGTTGTATGGTGTATGCGAGAATGTGTAGTGTGAGATAGGACTAGATGATCGACTAAAATATAATCTAGTCTGTAATAATTACGGTTGGGATGGGAGAAGAAGGTAAAATCTATTTTTTGTGGATTAAAGTATCTCCATGTATCATGTAAGCCTAAGAGCTTGAATTTTTGCCATATATTGTGAATATTTGGGATTTTAGCTCTAGTGGTAGGGTTTGAGCAGTCAACTGTAGGGTCAAGGGGGAGGTTCAGGTCCCCTGATATTATTACAGAGCCTTTTACTTCTTTGAGGATTAAGTCTACAACTGAGGTTATGAATTTATCCTGATGGGAGTTTGGTGCGTAGATATTCATTATAGTTACTGGTTTGCCATACAGGAGGCCTTTTAAACATATGTATCTGCCTTCTTTGTCTCCTATAATATGTGTCTTAACGAAGGGGATAGATTTGTGGATTAAGATGCTAACCCCGTTAATTTTTTTGTGTGGATTAGTGCTGTGGAAATGTAAGGGGTAGTGTGTGGAAAAAATTTAGGAATATTTCTCCCTTTGAAATGGGTCTCCTGAAGCATTAATATGTGTCCCCCTTTTTTTTGGAGGTCTAATATGGCCATTCTCCTTTTATTTGGGCAATTTAGTCCCTTGGCATTTTGTGTGAAGATATTTAAGTCTTGTGGTGTGTGATTAATCATCGTGGTACATAAATGTTGAAGGTGTTAAAGAGCAATAACACATGGTGTATATCAATGAGCCTGTGTATGACGGCATATGCTTTGGAAGAGGACAGAAAAGAAGAGAGAAGAGGGGAAAGAAAGATATAAGCGAAAAAACAAAATATTAAAACATAATATTTTTAACACAAGTTGAAACAACATAATTCTGTACTAGGGAGAAAAATCTCCCGACTAGGTGAGAACAACAAAAAACAAAGTCAACATCAGTTAACTGTGAACAATTTAACCTTTAAGACATTATTTTAGCAACTCTAATGACCTGTGGGCCTCTTGTGCAACGGAAAGTAGGTGATACTTGCAGTTTGAGGTCTCTGGTGGCCGCTGCTTATTTGGTTAGGAAATGTTCTAGTATGCAGTGAGGAGTTGTTACCCTTTATCATCAAGTGATGGGGAAGCAGGTTGTGTAGGTTTGCGGGACTTCTTTTGAGACACCTGTCTCCATTCTCTTCTTTGCGGCAGGGGTGCTGGTTTACTTGGGCTTGTGTGCTTTTCTTGTGGTGTGGCGTTTTCTTCCATCTGGGGGGTTGGTATGTCCAATTCTTTGCAGATATCTGGGATTTCTGTGGTAGATGAGCAGGTGATACGTCTTCCTTTCCAGAGGATTAGCAGGTGAAAGGGGAACCCCCATCTGTATGGGATATTTTGTTTTCTCAGTAACAGTGTAAGCGGTTTAAGTTCCCTTCTTTTAGTGAGAGTTCTCTGTGATAAATCAGTAAACATTTGTATGTCTATGTTTTCATACTTAATGGGTTGTTGATCCCTGGCTAGTTTCATTAGCTCTTCCTTTTCTTGAAAGTTCGTAATCCGAACTATAACATCTCTTGGTGCTTGTCCTGCCAATGGTTTGGGGCGTAAAGCTCTGTGAGCTCTGTCCATGGAGATTTTTGAAGCGCTTTCTTCCTTTTTTAATGTGCTGAATAAATCTTGAAGATATTGTTCAATATCTGGCGGGAGGATAGTTTCGGGAATACCCCGCACCCTGATATTATGTCGTCTGCTACGGTTTTTGACGTCGTCTATCTTGTCTTCTAGCTCCGTGATAGTTATGTCTTGTTTCTGAATGGTGTTCTGAAGGTCTGTGATAGCTTCTTCATGCAAATCTTGGCAGTTTTCGAGTGATTCTACTCTGTGGCCAATGTCAGAAATATCCTTTTTTAGGTCTGAGATTTCCTCTTTGACACATTGCTTAACCTGAGATATAAGAGAAGAAAAGTCTTTTTTTGATGGAATTGTTTTAAAAAGAGCTGTGGGAATAGTGATGCTCTCTGACATCTGGTCACTGTCAGACTCTGATGAGCTGTGATCTGACCCTTGATCTGGTATTGCTTCTTCTGCTGGGGCTAAATTTTTGGTCTCTGACGCCTTGAAAAAATTGCTAACTGAGTGAGTAGGGGTCTTCAGGGGTTTGACATTTTTGCCCGGTTTATTGATTTTTTTGGGAGACATAGCTGTATGAGTACTGTTTCTCCACCTTCACTGTTTTTTTTTTTGTTTTTTTTAAGGGGCAGGTGGGGAGTCTGCTGTTAAATAGAAAGTTCTTTAAATCTTTATTGCTTTGCAGGTGCTTATTGCGGTGTTTAAACTGTAAACTTGACCACGCTGAGCAGTGTGCTGGGACTTAATGAAAAGAAGTTTCAGTTACAGTTTTTCAAATGTAAAGGCTTATAAAAGGTGCTTATATATTGTGTGGCACCTTATAACTGGCAATCCAAAGCTAAAGTGCGCTTTGATATAAGATACCGTTATCCCAGTTGCGGGTATTATGATTCAGATTTATAGCCACCTTAATACAGTTTGTTTTATGGTTTTGATGTGATCCGGTATTCTTACCCTTTTAATAGTTGTTCCCCACTGCCGCAGTGTTTTACTCGCGGTCTAACATTTCAGGTGCGTCGCCAAACTCTAGCTTAGGCTGCGGCCCGCATCGGCGTTCATCTTCCGATGCGACTCACTTCGGATTCCAGCTGACCGGTATTATGGTGAGTCTATTTGATCATCGGGGGTTATCCCATTAGTTACCTCTTGATAGAGGTGCCTCCGTGTCAGGGTTTCTTGTCGCTCATCTCCTATGTCCCTTTAAGGATTCACTGCATTCAGATTCCAAGCTTATATTAACCTGGTCACGCCCCTTCCTCCTTGCTTCAGTATTGTTTGAGCTCACTAGTTCAAGTTCCTATTCTCTGCAGGAGAAACTTTCCAGGCTCTCCATATTACACTGATTACCTCCAAGAACCACAGAACAGGATTGTTTGTGTTTAAAGACAATTCCCACTTGGATCTACGTTTAACTTTTACAGGAATCAATACCTCTTACAACAGCACCTGCTACAAACAAGTGAGACCGGAGCTATTATCTAATTTCTTCATCTCCTCGCTGAATATTCCTACCACCTTATGACTGACCTCCGGTTGTATTAAAACCCTCCTGATTCTTTTCAACAAATAACCTGCACTTGAGCTCTCATTACCTGCTCTCACCAAATCACCTCTGCCATTTTTCAGAACGCAGCTGCTACACGCTGCACACACCTCTCACAGCGTGTCCATTCCTCTGCAGCACAGACACCTGTCAGCACAGGCAGAACAGATTCACCACTAACACAGTCTTACTCTGAACTCAATTTACACAGGTGCCTGTTTCCTTGCAGCAGAAGCCAAATACGCTCTGCAAATAATTTTGATTCAAGTTAAGCCCAAGCTCTGGGAACTTCCTTATTTATTCTTATCCTGATTCAGAAATACTGATCAGGATAGACACTTACAGCAACTCTCTTTTGCCTTGTTGGGAATACTTAGCAACAGATAGCTTTGTATTTAACCTTCACTGGCATACATTCAAACTTATTAGCTCCGCAGCTGAGATCCACAATCTAGCTAACTGTGATCCTTACATAATACTGAAGCCTAAATATGGATCCAGCGGAGTTACCCCAAATAGTGTACGCACTATCACAGAGGGTGGATCAATTGAGTCAGGGACTCAGGGATTTACAGGTACAAAACAACAGCTTGAGTAACATTATAAAAGACTCACTAACTAAATCCGCAGCTGCTGTTGCGACCCCAGAACCCCAAGTGTCTATGCCAGATACCTTCGCGGGGGATAGAGCTCAATTTACTCAGTTTAGGAACTCCTGTAATTTATTGTTTAACTTAAAACCCAAGACATATTCTACAGAACGTGTTAAAGTCCTGACAGTCATTTCCTTCTTAAGAAGTGAACCCCGAAAATGGGCTGACGCATTCTTTGAACAAGACCACCCCATTTTAGCCTCTCTTCAGGATTTCTTCAAAGAAATGGCTGTATTATACCAGGATACCAATATTCAGCTGACTGCTGAAACTAAGATGAGGTCTCTCAAGCAAGATAAAAAACCTGTCGAAGAATACCTCAGCGAATTCAAGCAGTACAGTAAGGATACAGAGTGGAGCGAGATCGCTCTAAGGAATCAATACCGTTTAGGGTTGAATGATGCTTTAAAGGATGAATTAGCACGTACCGAGTTGCCAAGATCATTAGAAGGTTTGATCACTTTAAGCATCCAAATAGACCGAAGATTAAGAGAACGTAAAACAGAAAAGCTAGCCACTGAGACTTCCAGCAGGCCTTCAGTCTCTTATCACAAACCACCTACTAGTCACACCACTGAACCAATGGATATCGGGTTCACAAAGGGACCGCTTCAGCCAGAAGAAAGGAACCGCAGACGCATGAATAACTTATGCATGTACTGTGCATCCAAGACACACACCGTAAAGGACTGTCCTATTCTCTTAAGACAAAAGAGACGTAAGTGTTTTTTGGACACAACATGTTTGTCCACTAGCATAAAACATGTGGCTTATTGTTCTCTATCTCTTAATTTGCAGTGGGATCGTCACCAGGTGATCAGTGAAGCCATCATTGACTCAGGAGCACAAAATTCCTATATAGATGCCATGTTTGTCGCTGTAAATAAAATACCCACCTTGTTGAAAGCAAAACCTGTCTCCATTAGAGTAATTGATGGTAATTTTATCACCTCAGGACCTGTCACACATCAAACAGTTCCTATTAAGGTATCTAGTCTCTCAACACATGTAGAATACATTTCTTTTGATGTTATTTCATCCCCTATGTTCCCAGTAGTCCTTGGTCTGCAATGGTTGCAAACTCATCAACCTACCATTCACTGGGATAGCTTGGAAGTACAGTTCCTCTCTGACTATTGCAAAACCACTTGTTTTCCTCATCCTACATTGTGTTGCACTATTACAAACCAACTACCTACCGATTATCAAGATTTTGAGGACGTTTTCAGTGAAAAGGAAGCAGAGACTCTCCCTCCTCATCGACCTTATGATTGCCCCATTGAACTTCTACCTGGGGCCACAATTCCATTCGGACACATCTACCCTCTATCACAACCAGAATTGGAACATTTAAAAACCTATCTATCTGAAAACCTACGGAAGGGTTTCATACAACCCTCAACCTCACCTGCAGGTGCAGGAATATTTTTCGTTAAGAATAAGGACCATTCTCTCCGTCCTATAATCGATTATAGAGAGCTAAATAAACGCACGGTAAAAAACCGTTATCCACTTCCTTTAATACCAGAACTCATCGAAAGACTCAGTCATGCTACTGTCTATACCAAATTGGATCTCCGTGGAGCGTATAATTTGGTAAGAATCCGAAAAGGGGACGAATGGCTCACCGCCTTCAGAACCAGATACGGACTCTATGAGTACAAGGTGATGCCATTCGGACTCTGCAACGCTCCAGCCACATTCCAGTATCTCATCAACGATATTTTCCGCGACTTATTAGACGTCTGTGTAGTCATCTATTTAGATGATATCCTGATTTACTCTGATAACATCTCAGAACACAGGAAACATGTCCGGTGGGTTTTAACACGTCTACGTCAACACAGTCTCTTTGCCAAATTACAGAAGTGCATATTCCATACGAATCAGATTACCTTCTTGGGGTATACAATATCCCCCAATGGTATTCAGATGGACGATACCAAAGTACAGACAATCAAACAGTGGCCTACACCGACTTCTAAAAAGGAACTTCAAAGATTTTTAGGGTTTGCCAACTATTACCGTAAATTCATCAAGAATTATTCCCTACTCACTAAACCACTCACCTCTTTGACCAGCAACAAAACTCAGTTTACTTGGAACCCTAAAACACAAGCTGTATTCAACCACCTGAAAGAGATTTTCACTCAAGCTCCAATTCTCTCTTACCCAGACCCAGATTCTCATTACGTACTAGAAGTTGATGCATCGGATTATGCCCTCGGTTCAATCCTCTCTCAACGAAGAACACCAGGAGAACCACTTCATCCAGTTGCTTTCTTCTCCAGGGTAATGACACCTGCTGAATATAACTACCCCATCGGAGAGAAGGAATTGCTAGTCATCAAAGTCTCTTTGGAACATTGGAGGCATCTTCTGGAAGGAAGTAAACATCCCATACTGATCTATACAGATCATAAGAATCTAGAATACCTTTTGACCAACCGAACTCTTTCTGCTAGACAGCTAAGATGGAGTCTATTCCTATCAAGGTTTGATTTTCACATCACATACCGGCCAGGGAGTAAGAACGGGAAAGCTGACGCTCTATCAAGGAAGGATTCAAAACCTTCTACTTATACTGCTCCGGGAACAGTTATACCTGTTGAACAGATAATAGCCCTGTCTCTGCCCTATACACAAGTTTTGAGGAATTCTCAGAAAGACGATCCAGAGATTTTCAATAGTAATCTCACTTTAGGACAAGATGGACTTTATTACCATATGGGGAAGATTTATGTACCCCCCGCTTTACGCCTAAACATATTAAAAGAACATCATGACTCACCCATGGCAGGACATTTGGGTATTAATAAAACCCTTGATCTTCTGACGCGCACTTATTGGTGGCCTTTCTTGAGATCTTCCGTCCAAGAATACATCCACACTTGTCACGTTTGTACAGTCTCCAAAACAGATAAAAAACCACCATTTGGATTGCTGCTACCCCTTCAAATTCCAGACAGGCCCTGGCAATGCATAGGAATGGACTTTATAGTGGAACTTCCTCCCTCTGATGGCTACAACACTATTCTAGTCGTGGTAGATCACCTAACCAAGATGGCACATTTCTTGCCTTTTCACAAGTTACCTACTTCCTCTGAAACAGCAAAACTCTTTTTGGATAACATTGTTAAGTTACATGGGTTACCTCAATCCATAGTTACGGATAGAGGAACCCAATTCACTTCCCGTTTTTGGAAACAACTATGTGCAATCATGCAAGTGGAATTACGCTTCTCCTCCTCCTTCCACCCACAATCAAATGGACAGACAGAGAGAGTGAACCAATGGCTTGAGCAGTATATCCGTTCATATTGCTCTAGCCAACAAGACCAATGGGCTTCCACTTTGTCTATGGCAGAATACGCATACAACAATGCAACCAGTTCCACTACACAGAAATCCCCGTTCTATGCCAACTACGGATTTCACCCTAACTTCCAACTGCACCCTCGCTTGGATACCACCTGTCCACAGGTGGACGATGTTACAAACAATCTTCTCGACTTATTTCAAGATCTTAAGAGACATATCTCAGAAGCTCAAGCCAAACAAAGGCATTACTATAATCTTCGACGACGCCAAGCACCTACCTACAACGTCGGAGACATGGTATGGTTATCCACTAAGAACATTAAATTAAGGACACCTAGTAAGAAACTTAGCACTTCTTTCATTGGACCTTTTCCTATAACAAAGATCGTGAATCCCAACGCTGTCACTTTAAGTTTACCCTCTAACTACAGACTACACCCCACTTTCCATGTAAGTTTACTCAAACCTCACCGGCAAACCAGATGCTTGGACACCTTAACACCTCCTGAAACTCTGATCGAATCGGATGACGAATATGAAGTTGACTCTATATTAGACTCCCGCATCGTCAGTGGTGTTCTTCAGTATTTGATTCATTGGAAGGGTTTTAGTTCTGAGGACGATTCATGGGAACCGTCTACCAATGTACATGCTCCCAGACTAGTTTCCTTCTTCCATAGGAGGAATCCGGATCGGCCTCGTTTTGTAGCTTCTGGGCAGCTACCCTGAGAGGGGGGGTATGTCAGGGTTTCTTGTCGCTCATCTCCTATGTCCCTTTAAGGATTCACTGCATTCAGATTCCAAGCTTATATTAACCTGGTCACGCCCCTTCCTCCTTGCTTCAGTATTGTTTGAGCTCACTAGTTCAAGTTCCTATTCTCTGCAGGAGAAACTTTCCAGGCTCTCCATATTACACTGATTACCTCCAAGAACCACAGAACAGGATTGTTTGTGTTTAAAGACAATTCCCACTTGGATCTACGTTTAACTTTTACAGGAATCAATACCTCTTACAACAGCACCTGCTACAAACAAGTGAGACCGGAGCTATTATCTAATTTCTTCATCTCCTCGCTGAATATTCCTACCACCTTATGACTGACCTCCGGTTGTATTAAAACCCTCCTGATTCTTTTCAACAAATAACCTGCACTTGAGCTCTCATTACCTGCTCTCACCAAATCACCTCTGCCATTTTTCAGAACGCAGCTGCTACACGCTGCACACACCTCTCACAGCGTGTCCATTCCTCTGCAGCACAGACACCTGTCAGCACAGGCAGAACAGATTCACCACTAACACAGTCTTACTCTGAACTCAGTTTACACAGGTGCCTGTTTCCTTGCAGCAGAAGCCAAATACGCTCTGCAAATAATTTTGATTCAAGTTAAGCCCAAGCTCTGGGAACTTCCTTATTTATTCTTATCCTGATTCA
Source organism: Bombina bombina (assembly GCF_027579735.1). Classification (NCBI taxonomy): domain Eukaryota; kingdom Metazoa; phylum Chordata; class Amphibia; order Anura; family Bombinatoridae; genus Bombina; species Bombina bombina. The sequence goes on from NC_069508.1 coordinate 124,698,707, forward strand.
GAAATACTGATCAGGATAGACACTTACAGCAACTCTCTTTTGCCTTGTTGGGAATACTTAGCAACAGATAGCTTTGTATTTAACCTTCACTGGCATACATTCAAACTTATTAGCTCCGCAGCTGAGATCCACAATCTAGCTAACTGTGATCCTTACACTCCGGCCACTGGTCCTTTTCGCTTGATCGCCAGCAAGATCTAATGTGGGATGAGTCCATGCGCACAGTGTGCACATTAAATACATGCAAATCTCCTGTTAAAGGCAACGGAGGTTTTGCAGATTCGATGTGTGAGAGAATTTGCTTAGATGACTAGTAGTTTGTAGTCTTAAAGTGCAGGATGGCTAATGCCAATTACGTTTTCACCTAGATAGGGCCTAAGAGCTCTGTCAGACAGCAGCCATCTCCTAGGCTGGCTAGCTCCGCCCCCCTTGTTATAGTTTTTTTAATGCTTTTTTTAAAATGTAATATTCAAATTATGCACTATTTAAAATAGAAACATTCAGATTGATATATTTGTATCTTTTATGTATTAATTTACTAAATTCCTACCACATGACTTATTGAACTTCTGAATAGTATTGTTACATGTGGAATGTGGAAATTTGATCTAATTATGAATATTCAAAATCAAAAGTGACATTCAAGAACTGTAAATAACATTTGATTATAGAATTTTTAAGAATATTCGTTCGTATCAACATTTGATTATGTAAATTGAATTTCTACACTAACATTTGTTCTAACATTCAAATTTGAATATAAACACATTTGTCCATTCCTAATCACCGGTGATAGTGGTGTTTTATCCTTTGCCTATTTTAAGACCTGTCAGTGTCTGTCTGTAAAGCATTGATAGTGTATTAAATATTATTCATGTGAGTCACAGCTGTGTGATGGAATCTTGGCATAATATTATGAATATTTATTGCACATTCATATAATTTGCCCATGAATACATTATTTTCTTTTTAAAACAATGGTCTGTCATAATATAACAATTCACAATAATGTTAAATGGAGACCATTGAATGGAATTTATAATGTACAATTACATGGTTGAAATTAAGCCTGTATAATCATTTGTTCCAAGTACATATTAAAAACATGTTTCTTTTTGGCACGCTGGTAACTTAAAGGGACAGTAAAGTCTAAAAAAATCTTTCATGATTTAAATAGGGCATGTCATTTTAAACAACTTTCCAATTTACTTTTATTACCAATTTTGCTTTGTTTTCTTGGTATTCTTAATTGAAAGCTAAATCTAGGAGGTTCATGTGCTAATTTCTTATACCTTGAAGACTGCCTCTAATCTGAAAGCATTTTGACAGTTTTTCACCACTAGAGGGCGTTAGTTCATGTGTTTCATATAGATAACATTCATAGAGTCAGCACTGATGGGCTAAAAATGCAAGTCTGTCAATAGAACTGAAATAAGGGGGCAGTTTGCAGAGGCATAGATACAAGGTAATCACAGAGGTAAAAAGTGTATTCATATAACTGTGTTGGTTATGCAAAACTGGGGAATGGGTAATAAAGGGATTATCTATCTTTTTAAATAACAAAAATTCTGGTGTTTACTGCCCCTTTAATTGACCCTTTGTCTACTCTCCTCTTTAGGCATGTGATTCCCTCTGAGTAATGTATGTGAGCAGCATGAACACACACAGTAGAAGACCTCCTCTTTAGAGAGCCCTGGTGCAAATTTTGTTTTGGGCCCCCAAAAGGTAACTCAGTGGTAAGCAATAGTAATAATATACATGCTGCTCTGTATATGGAGGATAAGCAGGTGATATATAAATAGATAGACTAGCAACCTGCACTAATAAAAGGCTCCCCATCATTAGGATTGTACACATTTTGCCCCACCCCACAGCACTTGGGCACATTTGCCACTGCACCTGCTGCACCAATGCTAGAACTGCCCCTGAGCACATATCTGCCAGTATATGCAGAGTTGCAACAAACTTTACTTAATTCTATATAAGTAATCACAGATTGAGGGCTCCATGTACTAAGCCGTCAATTCATCCGTCATTTTAGACGCGGCTAAACTCGCCGTTACTCGCCGCGGGCGAAATGGTGTCCGCTGTTGCTATGTACTAATAATCCCACAATAAATAGACACGTCTAGCCCGCCACGAGCAGTGGCGGAATATTGATACATTTGAAGCCTCGCTCGCCGCGACTAAGCTGATGTACTTAACTTTCAGTTGAATTGTCTGTACAATTGTTAACACGTGACATGTAAGGTGTCATGAACGTCATAGTAGTCGTGGGAATAGAATTTTGCTCCTATAAATGTACAACTTTTCTAAACAACTTTATTATTGTTCCAAAAATTTTGGAGAGTAATTACAGAGCGCTCGTTTTTGTGATCTTTATTTACAAATTCGATATGGCTTCATCTGGATCTGAAACCGCTTCAAAATCCAAGAATCCTCACTTTTCTCATCAGCAAAACGTCGTTTTGATTGACATGATTATTGACTCTTATGATTATTTGTTTGGATGTCGTGTCAAACAGACAAAATTTTCTAGGAGGAAGCAGATCTGGCAAAGGATCAGCGACGCTGTTAGTGCCCAGGGTCCAGGAAAAAAGGATGTCGATCAGCTGAAGAAGCGTTACAATGACATTAAACGTTTCGCCAAAGCTAAATTGGCCAGAGAAAAAAATTTGGCACTTGCTACCGGAGGTGGACCAGCATATGTGGCAGACCTCAATGATTATGAGCAGAAGCTTGTTCAGCGTCTGGGACCAGAGATCATCACTGGCATAACGGATGATTGTGACAGTGATTTAAGAGGTAAATGTACAACATAATTGACGCAAATGTTTTTTTTTTAAATTATGATAGGTCATTGTCTCCAATATATATTTCTTTAAAATAACATTATCTGACTTCTTACGCTTCAGTATCTGAATCTATATAGACCATTTAGGCCCCAAATACTGTAATCATTTATGTCGCATATATGTATAAGGGATTGTACAATAATAGGGCTGTTATACTGCCTTTTTTTTTAAAGGTCTAACGGAACTAAAGATTTGTTGATTATTAATATAGTGATCCCTAAAGATAACACCCATGTGTTTATTTTCAAACCAGTATTGCATAGAAACCTTAAAGAGATAATGACAATAGAAATAATGTAATTTGAAACTATTAAAAAAATATTGATGTTGTGTAACATGGTATGTCCGACATTAATCATGAGACTAACCCCAGATCACATGCCTTCTTAAATTTCTGATCTATTGACTTCCATGTTGCGTTATTTGACTATAGAATATTATTTTTAACATCTTTCAAAATTGTTCTCCGCTTTATAAACATATACTTTTTACAGATATAGCTATGCACATAGTTGACGCAGTCACATGAACCATCTATGTGCATCAACCAATGATCATTTACTGTGCCTGTATAGATTTGCTTTTCATCAAAGTATAAAAATCCAATGAAGGCAAAAACATAATACAATTAAATATTTTTGAAAAAGCATTTTCTTATGCAATTTGTAAAGGAAATTTTATTTGTTCATGTCCCTTTAAAGGACCACTAAACCCAAAATCTTTTTTTAATGATTCAGATAGAGAATAGAAATTTAAACAACATTACAAATTACTTCCATTATTTCTTTGGCTTCATTTTCTAGATATTCTTAGTTGAAGAAAAATAAATACACATGTTGAGCCAATCACACGAAGCTTCTTTGTGCAGCAATCAAATGCATTTCAACAAAGAATATCAAGAGAATAAAACAAATGAGATAATATAAGTAAATTATAAAGATGTTTATAACTGCATTCTCTTTCTAAATCATAAAATAAAAAAGGTGGTTGGCATGTCCCTTTAATGATTGAGCCTTCATTCACTGCTGTAATTATTATTATTAACACTTTTAGCTTTCAGTTTCAACTAGAAATAAAAATAAACCTAACGTATTTTTTTTTTTTTAAAGCAACGCCAACAACACAAGCAGAGCCTGTGAGGAGTAACGAAGTGCCCACTTGTTCTACTTCATCTTCTGCGGTTTACAGACCACCCAGTTCAGCTGTTTCCAGACCTTCGGCCAGTTTTACACATGGACAATTAATACGCTCCACATCTAATGTTACACACACAACTTCCTCGGCGGACACACTTCCTGATGTAAGGACCAGCACTCCAGAAACTGGTGTTGGTAGAGCAACTGGTACGTACTTTACAAATGAATAATTTCAATGTTGTGTGTTTTATCTCTTTTATCTATCAATTTTTTTTTTTATTTTTTTTAATGTCAAATGTCATTATTGACATATTCTAGTTCGAGATCTTTTAGAGATGGAAAGTAATTTGAAGGACAAATAGCAATGATCATAGATTTTCATGAAAGGGACACTGTACAAATTTTTTTTAAATGAGGATTTGTGTAGAGCATGCATGCAATTGTAAGCAACTTTCTAATGGGTTTAAATGTTATCATTATTTTCTTTTTGAGAATTGATCATAGTATTACATAAGAAAGTTGATTGAAATTCCATGCTATATATCTTATTCTCAAAAATATTATTTTTGCTTCAGTGTCCAGTTAATTGCAAAGTACATTTCCATTAATAATTTTCCAAATAGAAAGTTCACTGAATGTAATAGCGTTTGAATATATGGTTACATTGACTAAAAAACCTTTTTATTTTATTTATTTATTTTTATTTTATTTATTTTTTTATAGGTGATTTGGGACGTCTTTTCCAGCGATTGACTGGACATTCATCTCCATTATTTGATGGTATGTATCACATATGTATATATATATAATATAACTTAAATTGGTGTATGACGGTTGTATCTGCTCTCTCCTTCTATTCTATTTCTGCAAGTGTTTTTAGAACATTTTATTTTTATTTACTAACAATTTGTTATGTCTTGATCTAGAAGAAGAAAACTCATCAAGGGAGATCACTATCAATCTCATGCCGATAGTGGAAAATCCCATTCAAGATGAACCACCAGGAGGGCATGATGGAAGTGAGACTCCAGATATTCTTGAAGATTTTGGAGATGCGCAACCAGATGAAATTCACAAGCCAGAAAACCTTGAGGAACCTGTTGAAACACAGGCACCACCAATTGCACTGCAAACAGGTGGTCTAAATATTGACAATACACCGGCAGAAGGACTATTGGTCGATGTTGGATTGAGGGAAATGTTGACACTTGCAAGGCAATACAGAGAGGACCACAGAGAAATGCAAAATATTATTAACACTAATATTGACTGCTGGGCTGCTCTGTCAGAAAAAAATGTTGAAATAGAAATGCAAAGGAATGAGATTGAAATGCAGAAATTACAGCTGCAAAGAGAAATGTTCCAGTGGCAGAGTCGGATGGATGAAAAGAAAAACCAGCAAATTAACAGAGCTTTAACCATCAGTGAAAGGACATTACAATCTTTGTTTGCTATTGTCAGTGAAAGGGAGGGTACAACAGACCCAAAGAGGCCGCGTCTGGAGTGAACATTTAATTTATTATTTATAACACTATATTAGTCACTGTTAATTTTTTTTCATTGATATATTGTTTAATAAGTTAGTTTTTGTGTTCTTTAAGTTTAAAATGTTATTATTTAATAAAGACAATTTTTTTTATGCCCAAAAAAAAAGTTTATTTACATAAATTCAAAATCACTTTTGATTCTTCAACACAAAAGTTTTTCTCAGTTATTAATTGTTATTCTTCTGACAATCATCATGACAAAACAAAAAATGAAATCAAATAACATATTTATGGTATAAAAAATCTACTTGCTCCATTAACATTCCCAAAGTTGCCCTAATTTTAGAAATTTTTTGTTTAACATGATCTTCAAGACAACTCTGAGTACTTTTGTCTGCAGTTTCAATAGTTGATGTTGAAGATAAATCTGTAGAAAAATAAATGCAAAGCAAATTTTAATTCAATTTTCATATACATATGCAATGTATGATAGGGTTTTTAATCACAAATATTACCTCCTGATGTGCTGTTATCTAGGTTATCTACTATATTAGCTTCTACACTTATGTCCACTCCTTTAAAGCTTTCATCTGAGCCAACTTCTATTTGAAATATACAATATGTATTAGTTAAAACTTTGATTTTCTTAGATTTAATATTACTGAGTATGAAACATACCTTTATCTACCATCATTGTTGGTAAAACTTCTATCCTTGGTTGAGTATCATCTGAACTCAAGGCTTCAAATATTGTCACACTATCAGGATTTTGAAATTCTTCCATTTCCATACTATTTTCCATGTCTTCCATGGTAATATCTATGAACGTAATTACAAAGATAAAGATAGAAAACTATTAAATCAAAAACCTAGGATATATTATTTAAAACAATAATAATAATCATTAAAAGGGACATTGAACCCAATTTCTAAGTTTCATGATTCAGATAGTGCATGCAATTTAAATAAACTTTCTATTTTACTTCATTCTTTTTGTATCTTTATTTGAAAAGCAAGAATGTAAGTTTAGATGCCAGCCCATTTTTGGTTAACCAACTGTGTTGTACTTGCTAATTGGACAGAACCAATCAAAAAGTGCTGTCCATGGTGCTCAACAAAAAATTGGCTGGCTCCTTAGCTTAGATGCCTTCTTTTTCAAATAAAGATAGAAAGATAATGAGGAAAAAAATGATAATAGAAGTAAATTAGCTACTTGATTAATATTGCATGCTAAAACTTTTTAAGCCAAAACCTAAAATATATGATTTAAAAGTTAAATAATAAGTCATTACCTGCCTGTGTCTTTTTATGAAAAATTTCATATGGATTTGGAGATAATTCAATATCCAATAGTGTTATTGGCAAAGGTGGAGAAAGAGCTTCACTTCTGGGTGTTTTCACCAACATTGACCTTAGGTAGCGTGGTGGGTGTTCACACTTAATTCTCCTACTTCTCATATCTATAAACATATATATAAAAAAAATTTGGAATAAAAATATTTTGTTTAATTATTCCAAGTAATTTTTTGTTTTCAAAACATTCAGTTCTGCATGCTTATTTTTCTAACATGTTTCAATGGTATATAGTAATATATTTATATTTTATTCTACTAACTCAGTTCTGCATGTTTCAATGGTATATACTAATATAGTTATATTTTACTCTACTGACTCATTTTTGTATGCTGACTTTTCTAACCTTTTAAGTGTATATAGTAATATAGTTAAATTTTAATCTACTAACTCAGTTCTGCATGCTTACTTTTGTAACTTTTTGCAATTGTATATACTAATATAGTCAAAGTAACACTCAGAAAATAATATTGTCCTGGATTCGTCAATGATGACGCAGTTCAAAAATAAACCCTTTTTTATATTATAAAAAATTATTTCATATATAATTTTGAAACTTACATGTCCTTATCAATCTTCAAATCGATTTATAGTACTTCGGTTCTCTTCTCTTCAAATCACTATATTTTCTAAGACACTGTCGTCTTGTTCTTTTCATTTTTGAAATATGATGCATTCTTCTCAGCATCTCGTATATAATTTTGTCTCTGCATTCCTGTCTCACTCCCCTCACACCACCAATCCGTTTAGGGAAATATTTATCCATGGCATAAACTAATATCACCAATTCTCCAGCACCAAAAGGTTCAGGACGCGACATGTTTGACGATGACGTGATTAATCGTTATGTCAATCATTAGCGCATTGATATAGATATGTATCCCCGAAAAATAGAAAAAAATATAATGTATATGTAGATTAATGTATTTTATGAAGGTTTGTAAATATCGATGTTTATAGTTATAACAAATGATATTTGGTTTCTATACATTTTCTTTGTTTCAGATGTGTTGATATGTATTAAAATTTACTTTGGTTTACAATTGTTATTTTGTTTCTAAACATTTTCTTTGTTTCAGATGTGTTTATATGTATTAAAATTTATTTTGGTTTACAATTTTTATTTTGTTTCTAAACATTTTATTTTTTTAAGATGTGTTTATATGTATTCAAATGTACTTTGGTTTACAATTGTTAATATATAATGTTTAAAGATTGCAATTTTGTAATAAAATTATTTATTTGCCATTATTTTCTATATGCCACTATTCTTTTAACAAATCTTGAATGGAAAAATATATTATTAAGGATAAGAAAATAAGTGTTAAGAGTAAGCCCTTAAGGTATTTATTTGAATATGGGAAAACCTAGCAGCTGTTAAAAATTGAGGTTAGAATAAAACAAATCAAATTAGCAAGTCTTTTTTAACTCAAAAATCCTATCTGATAACATAAAGCACTGTTGAATATACTGTCGCTTGTTACAGCTACAATTCAATGACACAATACAATGAATTAGCATCAGCTATGGAGGGATTACATTACACTAATCACATTATGTAAAAGAGTGAGAGCAGCTGTAGACACTAGTGTGATGTCACAAAGACAATGTATTACCTATAATATATTGTCTGTAATAACTTTGATCATAAACTTTATTTATTTGAAACCTTTGATAATTGAAGAGCAACAACTGTTATGTATTTAACTGTTTATCATGAGTGATTTTTAATAACCTTAATTCTTAAAAAAAAATGGAGACAAGTTAATAAAGAAAGTTTTTTATTGATCAACTAAAACTTTAATCTTCAAAATATTGTTCTGAAACCATGTCCCTTGTTGCATTTCCACGCCTATTAGCTTGTTCTACACATATTTCTTCTGGTAAATCATCAGCATCTATTGGATCTTCATCTTCTAATGGACAGCCTCTTTTAATTGCTATATTGTGCAGTATGCAGCAAACCAATATAATTTTTGCAACTTTCTCTGGTGCATACTGCATAGCACCACCAGAACGATCAAGACATCGAAACCACATTTTCAAAAGACCGAAAGTCCTCTCAATAATCCCCCTGGTAGATCGGTGAGCTTCATTGAAATGTACTTGACTTCTGGTCTGTGGGTTGTTATAGGGAGTCAACAGCCATTCTGTACATGAGTACCCTCCATCTCCTAATAGAAGATATAATAAATATAAATATTAATATAAGAATAATTATAAAGATTCAGAACTATACAATACAAATTTAAACTATACAGATTACAGTCAACAAATTGGGCGCAATTTTTGTACATTGAAATGAGAGACAAATTAGACGCCAGTTATGCTTACCTAGAAGCCATCCGTCAGGCATATTTCTGTCCTCGAACTTCCGGTATAACCCAGTCTGCCTTAAGATGTAAGAATCATGACAGGAGCCAGGAAAGTTAGAACGGACACTGATAATCCTCATGTTGTGGTCACAGACCATCTGGACATTCAAGGAATGGAAATGCTTTCTATTCCTATAGATCTCCTCACGAGCTTGAAGTGGTCTTACAGCAACATGGGTACAGTCTATGGCACCTAGGACATTGGGCATCCCAGCTCCCTTAAGAAATTTGACTTGATAGATTGCCATTCTTCAGGGGTAGATGGCAAACAAACATATCGATGAAAAATAACCATCATAGCCCCTATTACTTTGGATAAGTGGCGTGAAAAAGCAGATTGACTCATTCCAATAACGACGCTAGAAACTGCCTGAAAGGAGCCTGTTGCAAAAAAATGCAATGCAGCTAATAGTTTCAGAAGTCCCGAAATAGCTTGTGACCGAGCAGTCATCAGCTCCAAATGATCTTCAATCTCTCGATACAGGTGTAATATCGATTCACGATCAAGCCGGAATCTTTGTATGATCTCTCGGTCAGAAAGGCCATGCAAACCAACCCGTGGAAGGAATACACGGGGGACACGAACTCTCCTTCTAACGATACGATTAGCTACATTTCCAGTATTCTGTCTTCTAGCCCGGATTTGCATCAAACGCAGAATAAACAAAAACAGAATTCTCTCCATAGCTGCTGAAATGAACAATATAAGTACAATGCTGATATTACTGCCTTTTATATATGTCTAGACTGGCGTCTAGAGTGACTTTCCTATTGTTTTGTACCTTGCCCACCACCTAAAAGGTGGCGAGGCAAAAATAACGAGGTGGGGGTGGAGATTGACGCGAGCGGACAAATAGATTTTTTAGTACATTCGTTTTTGGCGAGTTGGTGGTCAAATGTGTCTAATTACAGTAAAAAATGGAGAGGTAGCCAGGTTTGGCGGATAAGTACGCTTGCAATTTTAAAGATGCGAGTTTTAACATAATTGACGGCTTTGTACATATCAGTTTGCGAGTTTTGACGCGAGATTTGTTGCGGGTAGCTCGCTGACTGCTTAGTACATGGAGCCCTGAGTGTACAAAGAATTGTCCAAATTGACATATATCGATTTCCTATAGTATCAACTCATTACAAGTCCCACACTGTTGCGGCTATACAGGCAAACTTCCAAAGTTTCAACCCCTGATAGATATTAAGGAGAGCATATGGACTTACCGCACCTCTACGCAGCCTTCTCAACGTGAATGTAGGCAATGTTATTTCCCTTATCCCACACCTTCAAGTGGAGTAGGTAGCTGTCTTCACTGCTTGGTTATTTGCAGCATACAACTTCCAGCTAACGGTGTGCGTGTAGCCTTGCTCTCTAGCCAACACAGTGAATCAGCACAAGCTATCATCCAGACTGCAATGGCCCTCCTCTCTGCCCAAACACCGAAATTCAAATAGCAAAACAAAGTTAGCAGTCTCAGAGTATATCACCATAAAAGAGATCAAGCCAGGAGAGTGATCTGTATTAAAATGTCCATTTTATTGGGTATGCATATAAAAGCCAAGGAACACAGCAGACAGGTACTGCAGCTAACTGACACGTTTCCTGCCTCAAGGTCACTTCATCAGAGCTAAACAAACAGGTGTATCTACCATCTTTAAATTACAATGGGAGGTGTCATTTCTGACCAGTAGTATTACATCATACATAAACATCACGGATTTCACCACCAATTGACTGCATGTTTAAAACTTAACATCAACACAAGAAATTCATCAATACAAAATTTAAAGAAATACATTGATACACATAAAAACAAATTCAAATTGATTTGGGCTCTTGATCGATATCCATAAAGCTGGAAAGTCTCATACCTAATACAATCATATACAACTACTATGTACATATAAGGTAGATATTTTATATTATGCAAAGAAGGAAAAAGTATATATTGAACAACTGGAGACAATAATATTCATTTTCTCATTACTGGCAAATAATCAATTTATGTATACAAAGTTAAATGCCAAAAACATTTTAATAAATGCCAGTGATGATGAAAATTACTCCAGTTGGAAAATCTCATTCCCAAAAGATTTTTATCAAGTGGAAAAAGTGTCCAATTATCTAAACACAAAATGTATCATATCGCAAATTAACACAATTAAGTCCTATCTATAAAGAATTTCATATTGCTTATTTTATTTATGCCTAGGGGTGAGCCTGTCCTCAGTGTGTATATCCAATATACTTCTCTCTTACTCAATGACATAAATCTATCTCCACCCCTGACATTGGATTTAATGTGTTCAATCCCTTGTAAGCTGAAGTTCTCATTAATATTCATATGCCCTGCAAAATGTTTGGCCACAGGTGTTTTAGAGATCTTACCCTCCAATGACAATACATGTTTTCTAATTCTATCCTTGAGAAGCCTAGATGTGAAACCCACATAATGAAATTTACAAAGTTTACAGGTTAACGAGATATATAACATATAATGAATTACAAGTTATTCTATCTCTAATCTTATAAGAACTTCCTGTATTTGTTGAAGTGAATGTTTCGCCTACTTCTACATAATTACAGCTTTTTCAGGGCCTCCCTCCACACCTACAAAAGCCAGCCTTCATAGAAAGGCAATTTCTATTGGTTACTTTAGACTTAGATGTATTTACTGACATTTTTTTTGTTATCTTATCTCCTTTAGTATCTGACCTGCATGATACAAAGTGGCATTGTGTAGAGATTGTTTGTAAATCCACATCATTCTCTAATATGGGCAACCTTTTCTTAAAGAGACATAATACTCATATGCTAAATCACCTGAAACTGATGCAATATAACTGTGAAAAGCTTACAGGAAAATAACACCTGAGCATCTCTATGTAAAAAAGGAAGATATTTTACCTCACAATTTCCTCAGCTCACCAGAGTAAGTCCTGTGTAAAAAGTTATACTTCAGCTGCTGTCCAGCTGCAGGTAAAAAAAATAAGAAATGAACAGCAGACAATCTGCATCAACAGAGCTGAGGTCATGAACTGTTTTACTGTGATCTCATGAGATTTCACTTCACTCTCATGAGATTTCATAGTAAACTTCCTTAAACTGAATAGGGAAATAACATGAGTGTGCACGAAGCTCACTCCCTTGCCTGTCCTGAGACAGACATACTGATTTGCTGCCTAAAGTCCTTTGCTATGGGGTGTGAATACTTTGGACATTTTGAAGTAAAATATCTTTCTTTTTTACATAGAGATGTTCAGGTGTTATTTTCTAGTCAGTTTTTTACAGCTATGCTGCATCACATCACTTTTAAGTGTTTCAACATTTGGGTATCATGGCCCTTTAATAATGTTGCAAATATCGCCAAATTGGTTACTATACTTAGTGATAAAATTAATACTACCTCTAGTGTTGTTACTTTTGATGTTATCTTTTAACAGATTTTCCCTGTTGAATCCAGCCACCTGTTCTGACAGACTTTTTAGTAAACTAGGATCATAACCTCTCTCAGTAAGACGATAAGTTAAATCATTTGCATGCTTTTATATGCATAACCAATAAAATGGATGTTTTAATACAGATCACTCTCCTGGCTTGATCTCTTTTACGGTGATATACTCTGAGACTGCTAACTTTCGCCTAGATTACGAGTTTGGCATTAACAGGGGTGCGTTGCTAACGAGGCTTTTTTTTCTAACGCTACCTTAAGCCAACGCTGGTATTACAGGTTTTAAACCTGTCGTTAGCCGCAAAAAGGTGAGCGTAGAGCAGAATTTAGCTCCACATCTCACCTCAATACCAGCGTTGCTTACGGTAGCGGTAAGCTGGCTAAACGTGCTTGTGCACGATTTCCCCATAGGAAACAATGGGGCTGAGCTGGCTGGAAAAAAAACCTAACACCTGCAAAAAAGCAGCGTCCAGCTTCTAACGCAGCCCCATTGTTTCCTATGGGAAAATAAAAAAAAAGTCTACACCTAACACCCTAACATGAACCCCAAGTTTAAACACCCCTAATCTTATACTTATTAACCCCTAAACTGCCACCCCCGCTATCGCTGACACCTACATTATATTATTAACCCCCAATCTGCCGCTCCGGACACCGCCGCCACCTACATTATCCCTATGAACTCCTTATCTACTGCCCCCAACATTGCCGCCACCTACATTATACTTAGAAATCCCTAATCTGCCGCACCCAACCTGCAATTATTAACCCCTAATCTGCCCACCGGACATCGCCGCCACTTTAATAAATGTATTAACCCCTAAACTGTCGCACTCCTGCCTCGCAAACACTAGTTACATTTTATTAACCCCTAATCTGCCGTCCCTAACATCGCCGACACCTACTTAGATTTATTAACACCTAATCTGCCATCCCCAACGTCGCTGCTACTATATTAAAATTATTAACCCATAAGCCTAAATCTAAACCTAACCCTAACCGCCCAACTTAAATATAATTTAAATTAAATAACATACATTTGGGGGGAGGAGCAATAGCAGAAGGTCACGCAAACGCTTGCTCTCTGACTCCCAGTGAGCTGTTGGCAGAGAAAGCTTGTGCCGAAAACCTTGGACCTAAGGCGGCTCACTTAGCAAAAGTATCCTGCTACCGATACTCCAGCAGTGCCAGAACATCGCGCAGAATGCTTGAAGGACTGAGATTCTCCTTATGTACTATACCTATGTAAGTCTCTATCTGCCCCTACCACTTCTGGGCTAGAGCAACACCTAAAACTAGAGACTTACTTTCCCCTTTGCTACCCACGCACTGGGAGGGGGGCTGACAGCAATCCTATGGCGGATCCCTGATACAAATCTAGATATAATCTAGCCCGGAAGCCTGTTAACCCTCCATCTGCCAGAGCCATAGGAGCGAAGCACCTGGGTAAAATCAACCTGACTGTACGTTTCTCACTGGATTAGACTCCCATGTTTATACACTGCTTTGTTTGGAGCTCTTTCTACTTGTGGCCCGCCGGGCTTAAATGAATACACTGAATGGCTCCCTGTGCTGAAATACGGCCCGATACAACCTACTTCTGAGCCTACATTAGAGAGCAGGAGCGGTGCTCTGTCTCTCCCCTCCCACTGGTGTTGCGAGAGGGGGGGCTTACCTGTTGCGGCCTCCGGTGTTGCCGTATCTTTTCTCAGCTTGGCGTGCTCACGAGTGGTGCGGTGTCCTTCTTCTTTCATCATTGCTGCAGAAGGGGGGATTTATCTGACACATTTCAGCACTGCCGCGTTTCTTCTTTATCTGGTATGCCTTTGCCTTGGATGGGATCTGCACCTGGTTGTTGAACTCACCATCTGGCGCTGAGTGGCTGCCTGCCTGTGGCTCGATAGGAGTGGCTCTAGGAACTGTATTGAAATTTACGAGCGATACCTTTTGTCTCTGCTTTGGAGCCCGCACTAGAGACCAGGAGTGGTGTTCCGTCCCTCCCCTCCCACCAGTGCTGCGAGAGGGGGGGCTCACCTGCCACAGCCTCGGCACTGCCGCCCTTCCTTGCCTTGTATACTCAGGAGCGGTGCTCTTTCCCTCCCCTCCCACCAGTGCTGCGAGAGGGGGGGTTTACCTGCCACGACTGCCACATCTTCCCCTTGCTTGGTTCACTCTTGCCTTGGATTCATCTGGTTGCTGAGGCAGGCCTGCTCTGCTTTCTACCTTCATCCCAAGGGTGCTGTAAGAGGAGCTTCTGGTGCGCTGTTGAAACCGGAGCCTCTGCCTCCTGGTTCCGATCGTCAGTACAGTTCACTCATCTCCCTGAACTGGGTCAGGTACTTTTACCTTTTTCTAAGGTCAAATGTGAACTGAGTACTATGGGTTATACTGGACTGGGCCGCATGTTTAGTTTTAAAGTGGAAAATTAACTTTATCCCTCTTTGTTGACCCTGGGCTCTTTGGGGGTTATTAGGCAACTCTTCCACTATACCTCTGGTGTGATATTCTGGATTGTGGTTCTGTATGCCTAGGATGTCACAGTATCATTCAGTTTCTTTGATACTGGGGTGAAGATTGTCCTTTTGTATACATTTGGTCATTTAAAAATCGACTGTATGGTTAAACTGTTATCATATCTAACTAAATTCCCTTGAGGCTGGGTATAACTCACTTAGAGAAGGGCTGGTATATTGTGTTCATACTGTCACCAATGATATAATAGTCCCTAGTTGGAGTAGAATCTAAAGTATTAAAGGGGCACTATACCCATAGTTGTACTAAAAGGGCACTAGATCCATTGTTTCCCTTTTTGTAGTTCAAAGGGAGTAAACAAATCTGCAAGCGCACTCATCATCTGATATTCATCTCCCTGTCCCCACCATGACTGTCATCCGTCACTGATTTCACTTTTGTCTGATTATATATATATATATTATTTTTTTTCTTTTTTTTTTTTCTTTTTTTTTCTCCCCCACATCACCTCACCTCCATATTTATTGATCCTTACCCTTTTCACTTTAGCACAAGCACTAAGGCACTGATCACACTCCTTTATAAGCACAGCCAATAACTCACTTTTGTTTTCTCTTTATCACATCACCTCACCCCTGTAATTATTAATCCTTCACCTTTCACTTCTCTCCAATCACTAAGGCACTGCTCACAGTCCTTCACTTTTTCACTTCCATTGCACCATCAGTCATGATAGTTAGACAAGGGAATAAAAAGTAAAAATCATAAAATAATTCTTTGAGGCACTGGATAGAAGCATAGACACTCTTAACTCCCTTTTAAATATTCTAAACTATACTGATCTTACAGCGAATGCTCAACGAATTGTATGGATAAATACTTAGAGTCATTTAAAATGGCCTCAAAAAGTAAAACAAGTGATAGAAGGGCTAAACAAAACCCTGAAACACAAATTACTGCCCAACCAGCCTCGCCAGGTATGAATGTGAACATGAGTGAAACTCATATCATAGTTCAACAAATCTCTTCACTGTTTCTACCAAAAATAGAAAGCCTCCAGAAAGGCGTAGATAACATCTCTGAGGAACTTAAACAGTTCTCAGTGAGAATGCTTGAAATAGAAGAGAGAGTCTCTGAGTTAGAGGATACATCCGTTACAAATGCAAAAAAAATGGAAGATTTGAATCTTCAAAATATTATATTACATCAGCGCCTAGAAGATCTTGAAAACAGATCCAGATGCAACAATTTGCGTTTGGTAGGTATACCAGAAACTATAAAGAACAATGAGCTTCTTACCTTTGTGGAAATCACTCTCCCCACTCTATTAGGTTTAGAGCCTGCCCCTTTTAAACAAAGTGTTGAAAGAGCACATAGAATTGGACCCGAGAGGTCTGTGGAGAGGGGTCATTACCCTCGCCAAGTAATGGTTAGATTTCTACACTTCCAGACGAAATTAGTCATTCTGAGAGCATATCGTCGTACGCCTGCTATAATGTATAACAATGCAAAAATCTCCTTATTTCAAGATTACTCGGTAGAAGTATCAAAACGCAGTAGGGAATTTTCACCAATATGTACGGCTCTCAACAAAGAGGGTCACAAGGCCTATTTGCTCTACCCAGCAAAATTGAAATTACTCGCGTCAACAGGCCCCAAATTCTTTGATTCTCCTGGAGAGGTTACAGAGTATCTTAGATCCATTGTAACTCCCCCTAGATGCTCACCCAACCAGGTTACGCAGAATGAATTAGGTTGATAAGAATACATTATCTTGAATGATCAACCCTCGTTAGAGAGGGATGTATTCATGATCTGTTGTAAAGATTGAAATGGTTATAACAGAAATGTTAATTTTAATTTTTGATTTATGGTTATGGTTGATTGTTAGGGATCTAACTGTAGATTGTAACAAATGTGTTTTGAAATGTTTCTGTAAAGAAGATGCATATCAGTCAGAAGTCAGTATAGTGATCTGGGCTTCTGTTTTTTTTTTTTTTTTTTTCTTCTTCCTCCTCTCCTGGACCCCCCCCCCTCACTTATGGAGTAACCCCCCTTCTTCTTTCTCTTAATTATTAAAGAGATATGATAATTAAATTTTGCTCATGGAATGTTGCAGGAATTAACTCACCGATAAAAAGAAAAGCAATCTTGACACATATGCGCAGACTTAATGTAGATGTAGCTATGCTATAGGAAACTCACCTCGATGATAAAGAGCACGACAAATTAAGGAAGGACTGGGTAAGTGAGCTCCAATACGTATCGTACACTAAGGCTAGTAGAGGTTTAGTAATTCTGTTTGGGAAAAGAAAACCAATTGATATTCTACAAACGATAACCGATCCAGAGGGTAGATATTTAATCGTCCAAGCTAAGATAGAGACTCACATATACATTTTATGCACTATATATGCCCCTAATAAAAAAGATAAATCTTTCTGGCATAATCTCACTCAAAAAATGATGCCATTCTTGGGCGCACATATGATCATTGGGGGTGATTTCAATCTAACCCCAAATCCATTGTGTGATAGGATGTCGGGTCCTCGAGGTTCTAAAGTGGGCAGCAGCTCGACAGGTAAATTTGAAAAATCAGTCTTTTCTAGGCTCTGTTTGGACCTATTGGTTAGCGATATTTGGAGATTAAGACACCCTACAGATAGGGATTTTACATGTGTATCAAAGGCGCGGGCTTCAAGTTCATGTATAGATTTATTTTTAATATCGGATGCTTTGATTCCGAACGTACACTCGGATAAAATACATAATGTATTTTTATCAGATCATGCACCGGTTGAATTTGCTCTTGCCTACAATGGCCCAATTTCAAATAGAAACACACTAAGATTCCCCGTGCATCTATATAGGTCAGATGCCTTTCGTGAATTCCTATTGCACGCCTGGACAGATTTCATCACTGACAATAAAGAACATATCGCATCCCCAGAGTTGCTCTGGGAGACTGCTAAAGCGGTGTTAACAGGCAACATAGTTTCATATATAGCACACGTACGCCGGAAAGCACAAACAAGATTTATTATCTTGAGTAAAGAGGTAACACATACATATCAGAAATTTTGTGAAACTAAATCTAGATTTCACTTTAACCTCTATACAGAAGCTAAGATATCCTTAGATACCTTTGTAAAATATCAAGCAGCTCAGGGACTTCTTAAAAGAAATGCCACATACTTACGGTATGGAAATAAGGCAGGTAAGCTCATGGCCGCTTTAGTAAATAAAATATCTACAAAAAAAAACATTGCTCTTATTTCTCACAGAGGGAAAACTTTCACAAAAACTCAGGATATCCTTACCTGCTTCGAAGACTACTATAAGCAATTATATACTAGACAGGTAGATAGTGACCAGACTAGTAAGGCACCGTTCTGGGAAAATATTAGACTACCCCAATTAACACAAGAACAATTATCTAACTTAAATACTCCTATCACCATACAAGAATTAAATAACACAATATCTTCTCTCGCATTGGGGAAAACTCCTGGGCCTGATGGCCTTTCAATTGAATTTTATAAGATTTTATAACCACAACTATCTGAGGTTTTACTTAAACTGTTCAATACATACTTTATAGAAAAGGCCACCCCATCAGTATTTTTCTCATTAGCTAATATCACTCTTATTCAAAAAAAAAAAAAAGGATCATAAAATGACTGAAGCGTATCGGCCGATTTCACTTCTTAACTCAGATTACAAAATATACATGAAAATATTAGCTTCTAGGTTACAACCACTTCTACCAGTTATGTTACACGCAGATCAGACGGGCTTTGTCACAGGCAGATCCTCGGTCGTGAATCTGCGTAGAGTGTTACATATAATTAACCACTATTGGGCTAGTAGAAATGAATCAGATACACTGGTTAAGGAGGCCTTCCTGCTATCCTTGGACGCAGAGAAGGCCTTCAATCGCGTAGAATGGCAACATCTTTTGAAGACCATGAGACTCTTTAACATACAGGGTCCTTTTTTACAGGCTGTTGCCAATATTTACACAGCACCAAAGGCAATAATAATGGCTAATTGTTTTTATTCAGGTGATATTCTCCTCCAAAGAGGAACCAGACAAGGTTGTCCACTCTCACCCCTCCTTTTTGATCTAGCACTTGAACCATTGGCCCATAAGCTACGTCAAACATATGAAGGAATCAACATTAAGGAATCCTATCACCACTTAGCACTCTATGCAGACGATATGCTACTTTTTGTAAATAATCCCGCAGAATCCATTCCCAAAATTCTCAATATTATAGAAGAGTTTGGCACCTTCTCAGGTTATAAAATAAATATATCAAAATCTGAAATATTATGGTTAAGAAAATGGTCGCATAGTAGAACAATCTATCCCTTTAAAGAAGCCACCCCATTTCTAATCTATTTAGGTATCTCTCTTCATCAGAATCCTAACCTTATCTATCAGCTTAATATCACCAAACAATGCATACATAGTGCCCAGCAGCTTGACAGCTGGTCCTTGTTACCACTATCTCTGTCAGGTCGTATTAACTTAATTAAAATGGTCATACTACCACAAATTTTATATACTCTATCTATGCTTCCTTTTACACTCCACAGAAAGGATCTCTTACTACTGAATCAAGCTATTAGACGTTTTCTCTGGAAAAATAAAAAACCACGTATAGCAGTGGGAAGACTTTGTCTTCCATACCTTGATGGTGGATTGGGTGTACCAGACTTTAGACTCTATAACTGGGCACTCCTTTTAAGACTGGTATTCGACTGGAAGCTGAACACTGCACATTTTTATCACAAAGACTTAGAACAGGCCGCTCTGGGGGATATCAATATATCTTCTTTTCCCTACACGCACAATATTAAACTCCCGCCAGAGGTTAAAAAGAACATCTTATACAAGGATCCACTATGAGCTTGGAAGCTAGCTCTTAAACATTTGAGTATTTCTCAACCCGATCCTAAATATATACCTTTAATAGGAAATCTGGACTTCCCTACAGGCATAGATTCTTCCCCATTTCGCGTATGGGAGAGTAAGGAGCTAAACATGGTTGGCTGTTTTTTGGATCAGTCTACTCATACACTGAAATCTTTTCAGGAATTAAATAAACAATTTAACATACCTCATACTCACTTTTTTGCCTATATACAGACAAGACACTATATTAATAATCTCAAAGACAAAAATAAAAACTTCTGGTCTCCGTCACCATTTGTACCCATACATACTGCATTCAAAGGTGGACGATACTCAATTACACTAATATATCAAATTTTATTGCGTAAAACTGTATCAGAATTTCAAGAATCTCTTTTAGACAAATGGAAGCTAAGGATTGGAAATATAACTACGTCACTTCTTAAATCAAGCCTAGACAAGACTAAAAAAGCTACCTTATCCTCACAACTGAGAGAATCTCAGGTTCGTATGTTGAACCAAGACTATCTTACTCCTAAACGTATTTCATATTGGAACCCTTCGATTGTTAATCAGTGTGTTAAATGTGTAGCTCCTGCCCCAGACTTATATCACTATTTCTATGATTGCCCTCGTATTAAGAGCTTCTGGAGCAGATTACAATACTGGCTATTAATAACCTTTAAGCTCAAACTCACTATCGGGCTAGAGACGATCTGTTTCCTAAATTGGGATACTAGTTTCAATAGGCTTTGTCCTATTCTATCTTTAATTTTTCTTCTAGCCAGGAATTGTGTTCTATCTCGGTGGATAGAGAGAAAAGGCCCTATGATAAAACACCTTACTCACAAACTGTGGATACATTTACTCACTGAGCAATACGATGCTCAATTGGACTCAAAACAGCGCTCACTGTTGTTTCTTAAAAAATGGGAATGCTACATAAAAGCGTTAGATACACCAAAACAAAAACAGATACTCTTCCCCTCTATTTATTTTAACTAGGTACAATAGTTATTAAATAGTTATTAACTATTTAATAACTACCTAGCTAAAATAAGTACAAAATTACCTGTAAAATAAATCCTAACCTAAGTTACAATTACACCTAACACTTCACTATCATTAAATAAATTACCTAAACTACCTACAATTAATTACAATTAAAAAACCCCCCACTAAATTACAGAAAATAAAAAAAGAATTTTAAACTAATTACACCTAATCTAATTCCCCTAATAAAATAAAAAAGCCCCCCAAAATAATAAAATTTCCCTAACCTTTACTAAATTACAAATAGCCCTTAAAAGGCCTTTTGCGGGGCATTGCCCCAAAGTAATCAGCTCTTTTACCTGTAAAAGAGAAATACAATACCCCCCAACATTAAAGCCGGGCATAAGTGATCCTCCACTGAGCTCACATTCTATTGGCTGATTGCAACAGCCAATAGAATGTAAGTTCAATCCTATTGGCTGATTGAATCAGCCAATAGGATTTTTCCTACCTTAATTCCGATTGGCTCATAGAATCCTATCAGCCAATCGGAATTCAAGGGACGCCATCTTGGATGACGTCATTTAAAGGAACCTTCATTCTTTGTTAGGACGTTGTTTGAAGAGGATGGCTCCGCATCGGCTGGATTGAAGATGGCTCCGCTCCGCCCTGGAAGGATGAAGATAGAAGATGTCGCTTGGATGAAGCCTTCTGCTGTCTGGAGGACGTCTTCTGCTCCGATCGGATGAAGACTTCTGCCGTATGGAGGACCACTTGTGCCTGGCTGGGTGAAGACGGCTCAAGGTAGGGTGATTTTCAGGGGGTTAGTGTTAGGTTTTTTTAAGGGGGGATTGGGTGGGTTTTAGATTAGGGGTGTGTGGGTGGTGGGTTTTAATGTTGGGGGTATTGTATTTTTCTTTTACAGGTAAAATAGCTGATTACTTTGGGGCAATGCCCCACAAAAGCCCCTTTTAAGGACTATTTGTAATTTAGTATAGGGTAGGGAAATTTTATTATTTTGGGGGGCTTTTTTATTTTATTAGGGGGATTAGATTAGGTGTAATTAGTTTAAAATTCTTGTAATTCTTTTTTTATTTTCTTTAATTTAGTGGGGTTTTTTTTTTTTAGTAATTTAGTTTATTGAATTTAATTGTAATTAATTGTAGGTAGTTTAGGTAATTTATTTAATGATAGTGTAGTGTTAGGTGTAATTGTAACTTAGGTTAGGATTTATTTTACAGGTAATTTTGTACTTATTTTAGCTAGGTAGTTATTAAATAGTTAATAACTATTTAATAACTATTGTACCTAGTTAAAATAAATACAAAGTTGGCTGTAAAATAAATATAAATCCTAAGATAGCTACAATGTAACTATTAGTTATATTGTAGCTATCTTAGTGGTTATTTTATAGGTAAGTATTTAGTTTTAAATAGGATTAATTTATTTAATTATGTTAAATGTATTTCGTTTAATTTAAATTATATTTAAGTTGGGGGGGTTAGGTTTAGACTTAGGTTTAGGGGTTAATAACTTTAATATAGTAGCGACGACGTTGGTTGTGGCAGATTAGGGGTTAATAAATGTAAGTAGGTGTCGGCGATGGTAGGGACGGCAGATTAGGGGTTAATAAAATGTAACTATTGTTTGCGAGGTGGGAGTGTGGCGGTTTAGGGGTTAATACATTTATTAAAGTGTCAGCGATGTACGGTCGGCAGCTTAGGGGTTAATAATTGTAGGTAGGTGGCGGCGACATTGGGGGTGGCAGATTAGGGGTTAATAAATATAATGTAGGTGTCAGCGATGTTAGGGGCAGCAGATTAGGGGTTCATAGGTATAATGTAGGTGGCGGCGATGTCCGGTCGGCAGATTAGGGGTTACATTTTTTTATTTTAGTGCAATGTGGGGGGGCCTTGGTTTAGGGGTTAATAGGTAGTTTATGGGTGCTAGTGTACATTGTAGAACTTTAGTTAAGAGTTTTATGTTCCGGCGTTAGCCCATAAAACTCTTAACTTCTGACTTTTAAATGCGGTCGAAGTCTTGACAGGAGAGGGGTACTACCGCCTCACTTCTTCCAAGACTCGTAATACCAGCGTTAGGCAAATCCATTAAAAAGATAGGATACGCAATTTACATAAGGGGATTGCGGTAGCCTCGAGTTGCAGAAGAAAAGTTTAGCGGTGAGCCTGTACCTGTCAGACTCGTAATACCAGCGTCTAGGTAAAAAGCCAGCGTTGGGACCTCTCAACGCTGCTTTTTAAGGCTAACGCCAAACTCGTAATCTCTGTGTTTGTTAGGAAGAGTTGCAATTAGATTACATGCTAATGGAAATCAAAGTACAGGAACTGCTCTAGGACACGAATGATTCTGATTCCAACACATAACATATGCACATTGGTTAGACCGATTTTGGAAGAGGACTGCATGACCAAATGGGGCATAGAAGGAAATGACATTTAAAGAGACAATAAAGTGAAATTAATATTTCATGATTCAAAGAGAGCATGCAATTTAGTCTGTTATCTAATTTTGCTCCGTTCTTTGGTATCTTTTGTTGAAAGCATACCTTGGTAGGCATAAGAGCAGCAATGTACTACTGGGAGTTTGCTACTGCAAACATATACCTCTTGTCATTGGCTCGCCTTACGCGTTCAGCTAGCTCCCAGTAGTGCATTGCTGCTCCTTCAACAAAGGATTCCAAAGGAATAAAGTAAATTTGATATTAGAAGTAGAGTGGAACATTGTTTACAATAGAATGCTCTATCTGAATCATGAAAGAAAAAAAATGGGTTTCATGTCCCTTTTAATTCTGCCAATAACACTAAAAATGCTTTTGTAATTTATGTTTTGGTAAAATTCAGTAAACATATTTTAAATGTAAATATGTTATTTTATATAAATGTCCCAGTCATTCTGTGTTAGAAATTGCACTAATAATCTCTTTTCTAGTTAACTACTCTTTTTATTTGTATAATAATAGGACAGTTTATTATGTGTTACAGCATCAGCATTTAAAAAAAAAAAAGAAGTTTTTATTATTGTATGTATATTCTTGAACTTGATTCTTTGAAGGTGTCTAAAATGCCAATTACGGCCAGATTACGAGTGGAGCGCTATTTAGAGCTTTCTCTTTATGCTAGTTGAGCTAGAAGAAAACCTTTTGCCGCGCATCTGGTTGCGTTCATATTATGAGTTAAAAGTAAAATGTTATCGCTCTCATGTTAACCCAACACCGTGCAAAAAGCTAAACTTAGAATATTGCACTTGAATAACAATTTCAAGAAAGAGAAAAAAAATAGGAAATTATTTTTGTATAAATAAATCAAGATTCTATATATACTTTTTTCCTCTCTCCCTCTACCCTCCTCCATTATTCTATATTTGATCATATTCCATTTTCCCAACCAGCTTGTTGTTCAAAAATATATATGCAGTTTTTGAATACTCTCAAAATTTCTGTGTTTTTATGGTTGCACTAGAATAAAGTTTTATCATTTTTCTAAATATGTTCTATATAGTCTTTAGTAGATTTAATAATAATGGCAATTTTGGTGATGTCCTAGATTTCCAATGTTTCAGAATAACTTCCTGGCTAGTAAGAAGTTAAAACTATGAGTAATTTATTTGTAATAATTCATAAATCAATTTAATTAACTGGAAACTTGCTTTAATATTTGTTCTGCATAATGACCATTTTCTTTTAAAATGTTGGACACGCCCCTCTCTCTAATCTTGCCCACTATAGTATACAAGATGGATTAATTTTACCTGAGATTCTTTCAGTTCTGCTTGTATGTTTTTTTTTTCTTTTACCTAATTTAATACTATCCAAAATATTTATTTTTTCTTTATTAGATGGGATCATTTTAGCCCAATTCTCTAAAATTATTTTGGTATTTTCCAGAACTTTTTCTTAAGCTAGAGTGTCAAACTTTTTTGTACATATGAATATACTATACTTTTTGAGATTCAGTATTAAGTTTAAAATTCCTGTGTCCCAGATTTCCCAATCAGTTAATAAATTTGTTATTACAAACCACTGATCATCCTAACTTACTATATTCCAGCTTTAATTGTTCACCATTTTTTTTATCTTTTCTTCTAAGCCTAGTAATTAAGATATTTCCCACAATATCTTTTTCTTACCAATTTATCAAATATTTGTGAGGTAAAACCGGGCAAAAAAATGTGTTTCCTTAAATTGGTATATACTCTTGTATTTTCTTGGTGACAGACAAATAAGTGCATATTGTATTCCAAGTGATGAGAGGATTTTTTCCCACACCAAGTAATGTTGACATCCCTCATGTGGAGAAGGATTGATAATAAAAAGCCGCTTCGACATACTAGATTCTGTTCTTTCTGTATTATGTAAAGGGGGAAAAAATGACATGCTTTATTTTGTTAGAATGTGTTATTGTTGCATTAATGACCTTAGAAAACTACTTGTTTAACCCCACACAAAGAAGTTAAAAACACATAGGTAAAGTCCCACTTAGCAGCATTACTGAGGCAGAACACAGCTGGTGAGCAAACCAGAAGGCACATTCACTAGGGATGGGCGATGGTTCTAAAAATTCGAATTTAAAACAAATTTTGATACATTAGTTAGTTCGAATTTTATATAAACATTCAAACATTCTATTTTCGAATTTTAATTTTTCAAATTTTTCAATAAAATTCGAAAATATTCGTTTGAATAATAGAATGTATAGCTATGTATTCATTCAATTTCGAAATGTAATATTCGAATTCGAATGTGACCATTCGAATTCGAATGTGACATTCACATTTGAAATAATATTTCTAGTCTACAACTGTGTTCAATAATGTAATATTCGAATTTGAATGCTACATTCGATTCGAATGTCCACATTTGCCATTTGAAATAGTATTTCTAGTCTAATACTGTTTTTTAAATGTGATATTCGATTCAAATGTGACATTCCGAATTCGAAATAGTAATTTCTAGGTCTAATACTGTATTTTATAATGTAATATTCAAATTTGAATGTGACATTCGATTCAAATGTGATATTCGATTCAAATGTGACATTCAAAATAGTGTTTCTAGTCTACAATTGTGTTTTATAAATGTAATATTCGAATTTGAATGTGATATTCGAATGTCACATTCGAATTCGAATGTGACATTCGAAAACTGGTAAATAATATTCGAAAAGCGAATTTTTAAAGAATATTCATCTTATCAACATTCTATTTATGTAATTAAAAAGCCACAAAAAAGGAAGATACGTTATTAGGACATGTGTAAATGTCCCCAAAAAAAGCAAGGGAAATAAAAAGCACACAAAATAATCTTTAGAAATATCCGATTTCTTTATTTAAATCTCCCCACCTCACATACAGTGATTAATCTGTTCCACCGGGCTTCGCAGTTTAGAGCAACATCTTACAATTAAAAATAAATTACAAGGTATACGTGAAGCTAACAAAATATCTCATTCCCTATGCATACGTATGCCAAACTATAGATACCTCAACCTATTGAATAACATATATAGAAAAATGTACACATTGTGATAATACAGAACACTTCTATATTATATCAAAGTATCAAGCTAACAGTATAACATACTGCAACATTAACAGCTTAACAGTCCATGTCCCCACTGTAGGTATAAAAGATGGCTATAGAAAACCATATAATGGTAATTCACGGAAGGTATCGGTAAGTGATAGACCGCAGCAGATCCTGCTGCACACTAGGTCAAAAACCGATACAAAAGCTTATGAATGTACATTCATAATACCTACAGTGGGAACATGGGACTGTAAACCCTAACCCTAAAACCCCCCCTAACTTAAATATAATTTAAATAAAACGAAATAAAATTGCTACAATTAAATAAATTATTCCTATTTAAAACTAAATACTTACCTATAAAATAAACCCTAAGCTAACTACAATATAAATAATAGTTACATTGTAGCTAGCTTAGGATTTATTTTTATTTTACAGGCAACTTTGTATTTATTTTTAACTAGGTACAATAGTTATTAAATAGTTATTAACTATTTAATAACTACCTAGTTAAAATAAAGACAAATTTACCTGTAAAATAAATCCTAACCTAAATTACAATTACACCCTAACACTACATTATAATTAAAATAATTTCCTAAATTAACTACAATTAACTACAATTAAATTAAATAAACTAAAGTACGAAAAGAACACTAAATTACAGAAAAAAATAAAATAATTACAAGTTTTTAAACTAATTACACCTAATCTAACCCCCTAATAAAATAAAAAATCCCCCCAAAATAAAAAAATCCCTACCCTATACTAAATTACAAATAGCCCTTAAAATGGCTTTTTGCGGGGCATTGCCCCTAAGTAATCAGCTCTTTTACCTATAAAAAAAGAAATACAACCCCCCCCAACATTAAAACCCACCACCCACACCCAACCTTACTCTAAAAACCCACCCAATACCCCTTAAAAAAAAATAAACACTACCTCATTGAAGATCACCCCTAACCTGAGACGTCT